>NW_026732173.1:5000-345000 GCF_028476545.2 Physella acuta | reverse complement strand
CGACCCACGATTTTCTTAATAGTTTATAAAATAGTAGAGTATTATAATATATTTAAAGAAAATCATTTATTTTCTCCTTTATAGTGCATTATTACATAAAAGCTTGTAATTAAAACCTTTTTTATGCCTTGTTAGTTTGAAGCCCATATTGCCCAAAGTAAAAGACTTTAGGTGTGAAGTTAAAATATAGCAGGTATTGCTTTAGTTCAGACGGAAGATACCACTCTTTATTGAGCTGAGCAGTTGCAATTAGTATATGTGGTTGGAGTGGTTCTTTGTGTGATTTCTTCCAACCGATGTGATCAATAACCCGGGACACTTATTAACCTAAAACTAGCATCTTAAATACAATGTGATAAATAGTGAATATTTTTTGCAACGATGAGAAACGGAAATGTACAGCATCAATTCAACGAAAGTTTCTAATGTCTATGAAATAATTATTTAGTGTGATTAATAGTCTAGTATTTAAACTAGAGTCAAGTACTAAATTTTTCTTATAGAAACAGTATAAAGTTGACAAATATTTATTTAAAACATTATATATCCTTGTAATTTATAATAATAAATAATGAAGTTCATTTTTATTTTAGTAGTAATGAATATCAAAGAGTTTTTAAAAACGTATTTTGAACATAGTTGTAAGTTGTTTCCCTTGGCACGTTTAATTTAATAAGTTGTGAGGGAAAAAACTATAGATCTATAATGTTGCACGTAAAAAGCTCTTTTTCAATATTACAATTAGTCTAAACTTATTAAATATATATTTGTGAACGTTACATTTGTTTCTGTTAGGAGAAGAAGCTGAGAGAAGTTGAGGAAGAGAAGCAGAGACTGAAGAGGGCGGAAGAGAAGAGGCTGAAGGAAGCGGAGATGTTGGAGCTACATCAGAGAGACGCTCGAGCGAGCTCGGGAGAGGATGGAGAATCGTACATGGAGGAGAGACTTCACCGAGAAAATAACTCCAGACTTTGGCCCAGACATATGTAGGTTTTAACTACTAACACGGTCGTCTTGAGTTCGAATCCCGGACTCGAGTCCGTTGAGCGTCCCGGAGTCCACTCAGCTCTAAATAGTACCTGACACACGTTAGGGGAAGTAAAAGTGGCTAGGCATAATGTTTCTTCACAGAAGCAGGTGAACTCTAGTTCATCTTCGAATTCGGGTTCCAAGTCAATAGAACGTATTTGAGCCCACTCAGCTCTAAACGGTACCTAACTCACGTTAGGGAAAGTAAAGGCGGCTGGACATAGAAACAAGTGAACTCCACTTGCCCCATGCGCCGTCAGATTCGAAAACTTAGCTTTACTTTTATAAGTTAATTTTACAAGAACTGTGTATATGGACAAATCAAGTCTCAAATGTTCCCTTTTGGTGCCCTGTCAAAACGGCCCGGGACAAATCGGCCCCGTCAAAACGGCCCCGTTAATACGACCCCGTCAAATCGACTCCCGACAAACCGACCCCGTCAAAATAGCCCCGTCAAAAGGGCCCCGACTTATTGGCTCCCGTCAAATGGGCTCCCGTCATATTGACTTGCGACATATAGGCTCCCGACAAATGGGCTCCCGATATTTAGGCTCCCGACAAATGGACTCCCGACATATTAACCCCTGACAAATAGGCTCAGGACATATTGGCTCCCGACAAAGCGGCTCCCGTCATATTGGCTCCCGACATAAGGGCTCAAGACAAATGGGCTCCCGGCAAATGGGCTCACGACATTTTGGCTACCGACAAATGGGCTCCCGACATATTGGCTCCCGGCAATTGGGCTTCCGACATATTGGCTTTTGACAAAATGACTCCCGACATATTGGCTCCAGAAAAATGAATGATATGACCACTATTGGCATAAAAGTAACCATTGTGTCCTACCTCCAATACCACCATAACCTCTTTTTAATGCCCGAATGAAATTATTTTTTCATGAACCAACATTAATTCACAAACAAATTGAGCCCTTAACAGCTAAATTCCACCAATTCTAAAGTTTTGATAATGTTTAATTTACAACAGAAACGATCTGTTGCTTAAAAGCGAGCACAGAAGTGTAAATGTATGATATACATGATGTTAACATAACAGCATTTTTGTTTTTGATAACACACAGTGGCGTAGCGAGGTCGGGTGTCACCCGGTGCGGCACTTAATGGTGTCACCCCCCCCCCCCCAGAGGCGTTGCGACCCTTCCCGGGGACAAACTTTCAAGTTTTCGATTTGCACCCCCCCCCCCCCAAACTTTCGATTTGCACCCCCACCCCCTCAACTTTTTCTCTATATATTTTGCTATTTTTTGCCTTGGTGTCACCCCCCTAAATGGTGTCACCCGGTGCGGTCCGCACCCCCGCCCCCCCCCCCCCCTCGCTACGCCCCTGTACAAGCATATTGCAGTTAGGAAGGTACAGCGTGGACCCTTCTCCCCACACAATGAGTTGGAACAGCCTATAACCGACTCAATTATGGATGTCATAGATAGATGACCTTTAAATTAAAACATACTATATTTTATAATAGATAAACTAATATAAAAATAAGGCCTGCCGAACAAGAGATGCATACGTTGTATTACATAAGAGTGTTGGATAAGCTAACTCTAAAGAATATTGATGAAGGGGTCCCACTGGCAGATGTCATATTCAATGAGACCGCTTTGCCGGGAGACTTAGTCTCTACAGAAACGGTATTGTCAGTGCAGTGGCGTAGCTAGGATTTTTGGGCACCTATGCAAAAATTATCAGTGGGCCCCTTCGTCAGCCGTTAGGCCAGTGGCGTCGCTAGGTCGGGTCTCACCCGGTGCGGCACTTCGTATTGTCACCCCCTCCCAGGAAACAAAGCATATATATATATATATATATATATATATATATATATATATATATATATATATATATATATATATATATATATATATATATATATATATATATATATATATATATATATATGTGTGTGTGTGTGTGTGTGTGTGTGTCGGCCTACATAGGCCTAAAATTTATATATATGCCACATACTGGTACACGTACGTGTTTAAGCTTTAATCACTGCTGACTTAATAGTAACGATGTTTATCTACAGTCTGTTTATAATACAGTTGGATGTAGCATTGTTTTCTTTATAGTTTACGTTTACGTCGTGGTGTCACACCCCCCCCCCCCCCCCCCCCCCCCCCCTCTTGATATAATTTTAGATTTGTACTTAGAAGACTATTTAACTTTAACTAATGGATCTGGAAAATGGCATTTCATTCTATAAATTTTACAATTTTTTGCCTTTGGTGTCACCCCCCCCTAAATGGTGTCACCCGTTGCGGTCCGCACCCCCCGCCTCGCCTTCGCTACGCCTCTGCGTTAGGCTACAGAGGAGTTAAACGAAGATATCAACTTCTACTTACGATGGATATTTTTTAATATATAAATATTCTGAAGGCAACATTTTGTATTTTATATGTCCTGATTTTGTATTTATACTATATTATTATGCTTGCCTACTACTGCTAAAAAGTTTATTTATAGGCTGATTCTCTCAATGTCTTGCACGACAAAGTGATATCGCCTGTAGTGTTATTATAACGATTGGGCTCTGTTTGACCCACAAACACTGAATCCCACTGCCGAAACGGTGGGGGGGGGGGCTTTTTGGAACTTTTAACCTTTTTCTTTTTTAAAATCATTTAAATGTAACAAATATTAAAATTCCATTGTAAAAGTTTTAATTTTTTATGAGGGAAAAGGGCCCCTATGTGCCTTGGGCCCCCATGCCTTGCTTACGCTAGCTTTACGGCAGCTACGCCACTGTGTCAGTGGTCCTTTTGTCTGGAGCCAAATTGACAGGAGCCTTTTTGTCGGGAGCCAAAATGACGCTAGCCTATTTGTCGGGAGTCGTAATGACGGGGGCCGTTTTGTGGAGAAACTAAATGGCGGGAGCCTATTTGTCGGGAGTCGTAATGACGGGGGCCGTTTTGTGGAAAAAACTAAATGACGGGAGACTATATGTCGGGAGCCAAAATGACGGGAGCCTATTTGTCAGGAGCCTTATTGACTGGAGCCCTTTTGTCGGGAGCCTATATAACGGGAGCCTATTTGTCGGTAGCCTAAATGACGGGAGCCTATTTGTCGGGAGCCTATATGACGGGGTCCATATGTCGCTGGCCCTTTTGACGGGGCCGATTTGACGGGGTCGTTTTGACGGGGTCGTTTTGTCGGGGTCGTTTTGACGGGGCCGTTTCGTCATTGGCCGAATTGACCGCCGCACGTCCCTTTTATATCACGTTTAACAAATAAGTGATTTTACACAAGTTCATATAAAACAACGCCCACATTACACAACACATTAAATAGTTAAGTGACTGTCGAAAGGACTAATATTTTGAACCATTGATAATGAAAGAGGTTTTTTTAGAATAAATGCAGCAAGTAATAATACTGTTTTTTTGCTCAAATAAGGACATATTTTTTCAAAATTCTTTTTTCCGCACATATAAATCACATGTTTTTAAGGTATTATAAACACGTTTCGTCAGCTAGGATGAAAACCACGTTTTAATGTATTATAATAAAAAAAACCACATGTTTCAATGTATTATAACTTTTAAAACACCAGATTTGTTGTATTAAAGCAAAAACCACGCTTCAATGTTTTCTAATCATAAATCAAATGTTTCAATATAGTAAAATCAATAAAATCAATGTATCCCAATCACACTTTTTCCAGCTACAGCATAGAGCGTGGGGATTTCGATGTGGGGATAGGCGTGGTCGTCAGGGCACAAGAAAACAGTTTTTGCCGAGATGACTTGGTGATCTCCCTTGTCGATCAGCTGTCGGGTTGTCTCCCTTTGGGAGAATCAGAAGAGCTCATAAGCAACATAGTCCGTCTTTCCCCTGCTAGTGGCGGTAGTTCTACGAAGGTAAACTCATAGTTTTATAGTTTATTTTTACTTTATAATAAGTCATTTCAATGTTGAAATACAGTCAAAGAACAGTCAAAGTACAGTCAAAGTACAGTCAAAGTACAGTCAAAGTACAGTCAAAGTACAGTCAAAGTACAGTCAAAGTACAGTCAAAGTACAGTCAAAGTACAGTCAAAGTACAGTCAAAGTACAGTCAAAGTACAGTCAAAGTACAGTCAAAGTACAGTTAAAGTACAGTCAAAGTACAGTCAAATTACAGTCAAAGTACAGTCAAAGTACAGTCAAAGTACAGTCAATGTACATTAAAAGCTCAGTCAATGTACAGTCAAAGTACAGTCAAAGTACAGTCAAAGTACAGTTAAAGTACAGTCAAAGTACAGTCAAATTACAGTCAAATTACAGTCAATGTACAGTCAAAGTACAGTCAAAGTACAGTCAAAGTGCATTCAAAGTACAATCAAAACCAAAAGAATTTAATCAGACGTGAATAGTGTTTACTCTACTAACACGAAGCTCTTTCTTGAGTAAGGTCCATTATAATCTGACATGTGTCACACCGAGTGTGTCTTACTTACTTATTAACTTGACCACGCCCACTATATTAGACTCTAGTTCACAAGGTCCCCGACTATTACGTCACTGCTCATCAAACTCATTATCTGTGGCTGTCAATCACAAGATTTTTACGATACACAGACCCTGCCTATCATCTTCCTTATGACACGCCTACCGTTGCTGAACAAGCACTTATATGCCGCGCCCATCACATCCTGACTGACACCCCAAGACAGGTTGTTTCTTTCTGACATCTCTCCGGATGGGGGAACCCCCCCCCCCCCCACCGAAAAAAAATAGAAAAAATATATATAATTTTTATAGAAAATATATACTTTTACCAGTCTCCCCAACCACTCCCCCCCAGAAAAAAGTCTGAAGGAAACAAGCCCCTAAGCGACCCCCCCCCCCCCCCCCGGCGCACGAGGACAAACTTTGGCGACCCGCCCCCTACCCCTCCACATATATTTTTTATGTTTATAATTCAAAGCAGCAGCTAAAATGAGCATTTAATTTTCTTTTTCAAACCATTTTGGCGCCCCTATGGTCGGCGCCCGGGGACATTTGTAAACATCCGCCTCCTCCTCCCTTCGCTACGCCTCTGTATCCTCAGCAAGCCCCGCCCTATTACTCCCCAGATGACCAGCCCCCTGTTGGTGGCCATCCCACACTGTGCCCCACGAATCCACCCCGGTCGCGAGCCTGTCGTCAAACTGATGACGCCCGATGGTCAGCTGATGACGCTACCGACCAGTGACGTCACTTTTGATGACATCAAGGTGAGTCAACCTGTCAGGAAAGTTATTTTATTATGACAAGCAAAACGTGAAACAGTTGGAAATAATCTTCACCCTATTATTTACAGATCGCAAACTTGCTTTCGATCATTTCGATTTAGTGTGAAATAAGTATTTAATATATAAATAATATTTTAAAATATGTTTTAAATACTTATTTATTAGTTATTTTAAAAAATGTTAAATAAGTACGAAATAATATTTTATATAGCAACCGTAGCTTTTCTGTGCGTGGTTCAAGATATGATATTTAATATACAAACATGAAAAAAAAATTCTAAGCAAAGCACCACGTATTCATAGTATCAGTAGTCTATCATTAAGTCTATCCATGTCAATTCCCAAATTTAAATAATATCGATCGGTCTGCTTTCGATCACAAGTAACGTATGCATCTTTTCTCGACAAAACTTGCCATTTACTTTCGTATTTAGGTGAAATGATCATGTACTCTTAACTCTAAAACCATGGGATTTTTTTCCTGATAAACCCATCCAAAAAGTTAACCACCGCTACACAACAAAAAATCATTATAATAAAGAGTAAGCCCTAGATTAAACTTGTACTTTTAGATTTTATTGAATAGGGTGAAATCGGGAAAAGTCATTAATAACTTGCACGGAAATATTTGTATTTTGGTACATTTAGCCATAACTCCAACCCAAACCCTTATCATAACACCAACACTAACCCCATCATGAACCCCAACCCCAATCCTAACAATAACCCTAACCCCAACCCTAAACCCAAATCTTAAACCTAGAGGCGGATAAGAAATTGTTTTTATGGCCTTCGTTTAAATATTCAAATGTTAAGACATCGGAATTAGGTCACCAGAGGCGAGATTAACATCGCTTTTTACACTAGTGGTGGGGCTTATCTGGACAAGATCCCAAAAACCAATGTATGTCCAAAGCCAAAAATATGTCCGCCAAATGCCAGAAAACTAAAAATGTATGTTTAACACAATGTCTGCTGGCTGCAGGAGATTCGTTTCGTTGAAGTGGAACTTGGTACCTACGGAACAGTGGCCGTCTTCCTGTGTCTGAAGAAAGAGGTCCTGTGTTTTAACAAAAAGGGCGGGAAATTAATCTCGTCTGCTGATTCGCGGGTCACGTTGTCCAATCAGGCAGGATCGTTTGCAAGCGACGTTTCATTTTGCCTTGAAGTGAGTACAGTTCTATCTCTTTGATATTGATCTACATTTAACTTACATTTTTTATAGTATTGTCCTTTTATTTTACACATTTTTTTATAAACTGTTTTGGCATGTAAAATCGTGATTGTAAAGGCTCTCGGCATCAATTAAATTTAAAATCACTTTTTTGATATATATATATATATATATATATATATATATATATATATATATATATATATATATATATATATATATATATATATATATATATATATATATATATATATATATATATATGTATATATATATATATATATATATATATATATATATATATATATATATATATATATATATATATATATATATATATATATAATATATAAAGCTCAGTTCTGTATGTAATGCATTTGTATATCGTTGGAATTGTACGAATTTAAAAGTTAGAAAATTAGCGTACGCATTTGTCTAAATTTATGAGCTAAAAAATTACCGTTGAAAGTGTTGGGAAATAATTTTCATTTTTCAAATTACAGTAATAATTGTCGGCATGTTCATTAAACACAAGTTTTAAAAAAAATATCATCTTTTACAAAAATTCTAATTATGTCTTTATTTAGTCCTATAGCACTTACTTCCCTTTGATAAATTAGGAAAAACACAATTACTTCCCTTTATAAACCCATTGCATTCCGTGAAAATAATTTACTTTTTAATTACTTTGTTTTGGTGTTGGGAAAAAAAATAATTACATAATTAGCGGGGATTGATCAAGTGCAAATGTTGTAGGTATTTTACGGATAAGCTTGGAGTATTAAAATTGTTTATTAAATTGAAACAGGCGCGTTCGTTAGAGTGAGTGCAAAAGACTGTGAATAAGTTGGGGTACTATAGTCGTTCATTAAGCTAAAACAGGTGATTCCGCCCCGGGCGTTTATGTTCGCGTTAGTGTTTTCTTTGTGTTTAGGTGGGTTTGCGTTAGTGGTTGCGTTTTGATTTGGTTCGTTTTTGTTCTTTCTTTTTTCGTTTTTGTTTGTGTTTTTTTTGTTTGGGTTTGTATTTGTGTTTTTGGTTGGTTTTGCGTTTGGATTTGGTTTGTTTTCGTTTGCTTTTTCGTTGTTTTTTTTTTTTTTGTTGGTATTGGTGTTTGTGGTTGGGTTTGTTGTTAGGTTTTTGTTTTCGTTTGCTTTTTTGTTTGTTTTTTCTTTGTGTTTGTATTGGTGTTTGTGGTTGTGGTTGGGTTTGTTGTTAGGTTTTTTGTTTTCGTTTGTATTTGTAATTGTGTTAGCGTTATGTTTGCGTTTTGTTGTTTTGGTTTTGGTTGGTTGTGGTTTGGGTGGGCAATGCCGGATTTATGATGATTACTAAACACACAGGTAATGGTCTTTAACAGAAAGGTTTTTCACAGAAGCCAGAGCAGGGCCTGGCCGGGACGGCTAGTATATATATATATATATATATTAGCTGTATGTTATTGCTTCGCTATGATGTACAATAAATTGAAAGTAGCACAAAACAAAAAATGTATCACTCTAAACAAAACAAAAACACTACAACCAAAAACAATGAACGCAACATAATCTGATGTGTAATCCATGTAAAAAATTACATACCTGGGGCATTAATTAAGACAAGCGAAATAGGGGAAATAATCCGTCTCTTAATATAAATATATATATGTCTACACAGTTAATTATAAATATCAAAACATATCAATCATGTAATAAAATAGCTTAACACTATTCATTTTTACAACAATATGTTGTCTATAATCAGAATTAAATATATTGTCATCATAAATGCAAAAGTTTTACAGCGTAATCAAAGTTTTTGAAATCAAAGTTGGTATAAAACAAAGCTTTTCAATGTAAATGTAAAACATTCGAAATAGTAGCTTACATATAACAAAATTATCGGTATTGCATTTCAGATTATACATTTTTTAATTAGCTATTGCGTTTTGTGTTCTTTAAAGATCATTTTTAACATAATGATAAGGTATGGGTTAGATCACTGTATTGCCCACACACCTTTTTACTGGTAGTTGCAAAAACATTATTCACAGAGTTTAACGTTTCAAAAGCTATGATTCTAGCGGCATGGTACTTTGGTACATCATTATGCGTTTTCCCAAACTTACATGACAGATCAGTTCGGGGTGGGTTGGGGGGGGGGGGGTGTTGAACTTCATTGACCACTGTCCGCTCACTTTAGGTGAATTATCCAACCCAGCGTATACCTTGGTGTGACATTAATGCCTCTCTACACAATTGTGGTGGTGAGGTGGGGGTGGGGGATAACCAACTCAGAGTGAACATAACGTTAGTTTTTAGATGACTGTTCTATACATACATATTCAATTACACATGTATACAAATGCAGAAATAGATTTAAATAAGTAGCAGTAGTATGAAAATATATTTTTATACAGAGGGGGTCTATCCGCCTACGCCACTGAGCTGAGCGGATAATCAACTGTGCAATCGGTTTTAGTTAAAGTTGACTTGTTTGTTTTTTTAAATACAAATTTAAAATTATTCTAATTTAATATAGATATTGATCTAGTAAACTAAAATAATAATTAATACAAAGTTGATACTGTTTCATATAATTTGTAATCGTAATCACTATCGCCCAAATTGTCATAATACTACTACTTCATCGTGATGATGTTGTTGACCTTGTCAAAACTTCCCCACCGCTCCGCAGTTCGCCCATAAGTAAATTAAAATAGAGGTGCCACATCAGTTGTATTGTTGTCAGTATTGTAATTTTAAAATAAACCGGTAGTGATCTCCCCTAAACTTTCTCGAATATTCTTATATAAAACAACAGGGGATGGTAACTGGGGATATAGTTATGATTTTTAATCCATTTTAAATACTGAAACTTTTAAAAATAGAATAGAATCTCAGTAAAAAACAATTGCGCACCAAGCGAACGCCTAATAAAGGTGTGTATAATAGTGCACAATAGTATTAGTACTTAATAAATTTACAATAGTTTTTGAGAAATCGGAAGTAGCGTAAATTACTACTTCCGGTCAACGGAAATTACTCAAAATTTAACAGAAGGTAGCGAATTAGATCTTTTACTTACATGTGAAATTTCATTTATCTATCTGAAATAGTACTCAAGTTATAGGCTTTTGAAAAATTCAAAGTAGAAAAAGTACCACTTCCGGTTGTCGGAAATCGCTCAAAAGTTGATACGGATCTACGATTTTGATATAATACTTATATATGAAATTTCATCAACCTAGCTGTAACGGTACTCAAGTTATCGTGTTTACACACGGACACACAGACACACAGACACACACACAGACATACGGACAGAATTGCAAAGCCCAGTTTTTCAGACTGGATTACGCATAAAACCTCTTAATTTTGATAAATCTGGATTGATAATTTTTGCCCGATTAAAATAAGTCCTCTATACTTCGGATGTGATGAAGGACTGAGGTGTAATACGGTGAAAATTGTTAAAATTTCAAGTGATTTTTGTGCACGATTACAATACTTTCTCTATACTTCGTATATACGAGAAAGTAAAAATAAAGTACACGATTCAAACTGTATATATAAAGTAATTATGTGTGAAGTTTTATGTATAACATTTTCTAATTCAATTATTCGTAAGCAAATACATTATACAGTTGCCTTAAACTTAACACCATCTTGCCAAGTGGTACTACCCGTACAGGTTTTTTTAAACATCGCAATGTGTCGTAATGGCTATTTTTAGAATGACAAAGTGATACAGCTGCTAGTACGTGTAGTACACGTAGACTCTACTAGTCTAGTACTTTTAAGCTTAATTTCTGCATGTAAATAAATCTTGTGATTTACATAGATATGCCGACCAAAAATAATTAACAAATATCAACGTTAAAACTTTGAGTTTAAAAAGTTTCGAAAAAGGTGCAACTTAGCTGAAAATGGCCAGAGGGGGAGCGGCCGCTTTCCTTGGTCCCCCCCCCCCCCCCCTCCCTTGCGTACGCTACTGCTTCTACCCTAGAATATTCGAGAAAGTTAGAGGAGATCACTCACGGTTTATTTGTTGATTTTTATATATATATATATTTAAATCTGTATGTGTGAAGAAGATGGACTGTGTGGTAAGCAGATATAAAATGTCAGCTCCTACATCTCAAGAAATAAGTAATTTCATTCAGCCATCAGTTTTCAATTTCAACTAGAGTCAAGTAATTTAATACAGTCTCTGGAATAAAATTAACAATGCAGAAAAGCTATATGTAATTTTATAATTTTATGTTTCTGTATGGATAAATAAATAATTTTCTGTTTGGTTTTATTAGTATTGAGTTTCGAAGAATTTTAAACAATTTTTTGGAATCTTGTTATCGGTTGTCTACCTTGCTTTTTTCTTTTTAATTGTAGACATGCGAAGTCTTGTCCAAAATGTATTCAGTATTTGTATTACAAAGAACACTACACTATTTGTATTTGTAGTTTACATGAAAGCTGGTAGGTAATAGGATTTCATTTGAAACTACAACAGAAAAAAATATTTAGGTTTAGCGAAATCAGAAATTGTTTACTTTTACAGTCAGAACTAACTTAAGTTCAAAACCTAGACGTTAACTGTATTCTCTGCTCCTGCATCTATTGTCTTTCTTACTCCATGCACTTCTGCCAGTACCCTTACCTCTTTTTCTTCTATTACCCTTACTCCTACTCCTGCTTCAACCCCCCCCCCCCCTTATTCCTAACGCTACCCTTACCTCTACCGTTACCCATACACATACTCCTACCCCTGCCCCTACCCTTGCTCCTCCCCATCATCTACACCTGATCCTACCCCTACCCCTACCCCTACCCCTACCATTACTCCTCACACCCGTACGTCTGCTCCTAACACTGCTCCTACCAGTTAGGATACCGTACTGGAAATACTACACATTTCAATTTATTGTGGTGGTTTTTTTATGTTGCTTTTTTTTTTAAATTCCTTTTCAAACCTTTTCTTTTAAAAATACTTTTATTTTCAAATAGAAATGATTACATCAGCATATGCATATGTAGGTGTACGTTAGTCAATAAAATAGTTCAAAAAATTTTAAAATATCATTACATGAACTAAATGGTGAACATTAATTAAAAATGATTTGTCGATCAACAATTCAAATGAAGGTAATTAGAGATAAACAAATACAAAAAATGCAGTTTTACCATGATAATCTTAAATATTTTTACAGTTTTGTTAAGAATTTTTTACAATATAAACAGCGTCAGAAATTAATAGGAAATATTAACAATATGTTAATAAAAAGGTGGAAAGCTGAAAACGGAGATGCATAGTAGATTCTTATTGGATACTAAGTGTGAGGAGGATGGTCTTATCTGTTGATTTTTTTTTTTTTGGAAAGGAATTTTTTTTTTTTTTCGCCTAAGACACGTAATTTATAGCATCAGTTGTGTGTTCACTTTAGTATTACAGTTTTCTTCAGCGGCTTGTGAGGACTGATACAGATTTACAATAGTAATATTTATTTCTTACTTGTAGCCCGCTTTCATTCATTTAAGATGGTTTATTATACATAGATCTAATACAAAACGTCTAATTTGGAAAGGAAATTAATCCACTTTGAACGAAAAAGAGCCAGACACTAATAGATAAAGTCGACTCCCACTTCTCAAGAAATAAGGAATTTCATTGAGCGATCAGTTTTCTATTTAAATTAGAGTACAATAATATATTATATTGTCCAACAAACAAAATAATTGATAAACAGCTATATATAATTTTATAACTTTTATGTTTCTGTTTGGATAAATAAATAATATTATGTTTTGTTATATTAGTATTGAATTTCGAAGAAATTTAAACAACTTTTTGGAATATAGTTGTAGGTTGTCTACCTTGCGCTTTGTTATTTCATTTTAAAGATGGGAAGTCTTGCACTAAATGTATTCAGTTTTTTGTATATCGAAGAACACTATGCTATTTTTAGTTTTAGTTTACATGAAAACTGGTACGTCATTGGGAATTTCATTCGAAAATAAATCAGAAAATAATTTTAAGGCATTTGTTAGCACAAATGGTTATTTATTCAGATACATGTTTGTCATAATACAGCAAATTTTTTTACTCCCTTAATGTTTCTAAAAATTCTAAAATAAAATAACTTGAATACTGATTCAGCTAAATAAACAAAATATCGTACATCCATTTAATCACAATTTTAAAAAAAGTTAAGTTTGGTTCAATGCTTAAAAATTTTAATAACTGTGTTGTTGACCTATTAACTAGAGCTACTTGAGTAATGGATGAAAATTATTTTTTTTTACGTTAATTACCGCCAGGTTCAAAGCATTGACCCTAATTTGGTGACCACTCTTAAGAAAAAACAGCCAGTTGATTGTGAGAAGCTAATTACGTTAACCCCAATCATAACGTAAGTCATGAAAATCTGTACTTTTTTATGTTTCAATTAGTTTTTTTTCCTAGCTGAACATTATTCCGTTTTATTATACACAGTTTTAGTAGGACATTCTGATATTAGATAACTTTAAACATACTTTAAAATTTTGACACATATTCGCGCTTTTAACCACTTATCATTCTTTTTAACAATACTATACCTACATGAATAGAATTAACCTTTAACTTACCGGTATATATTTTGTAAATGTAACCCTAACCGTTTAGAATCTACATCAGCTATTTAATTGTAAGTACTTATGTCCCCGGGTGCCGATCCTAAGCGCGCAAAATAAGCTCATTTTAGATTTTTTTTTAAATTATAAATATAAAAAAATAAATGGGGGGGGCGCCAAATTGAAAGTTTGTCCCCGGGCGCCGGGAGCGGTCACTACGCCTCTGAGTACAGCTAATCTAAAATACTGTACTACGAATACATTCCCAGCATGCATTTAGAAGCCCACTTCTCCAAGCCGTTGACCATCACACTTCCGCTTCCGGCGAACCCATCAGTCCGCCCGCGGCGCCCTCAGACGGCGGGAAACGTGTTGCAGAGTGGGAGACCGGAAGTTGACGCTGGGCGGTTGTCTAGCGCCAGGACGCTCCCCACGCAGGCAGACGGTAAGAGAATGTCCCTGTTGGTGTTGGTAACAATCAGTGGTTTTTCTTTTTTAGACTTTCTTCTACGGGGGTGGGGCGCACTTGAAATTTTCAGGGGGGACTCAATTTTCTTTAAGGGGGGCGGGGTGAACACTGTTAAAATTTAATATTTTCTATACAAATTCTATGTCGTACCGGCCGGGAGGTGGGGTGGGGGGGTGAAGAGATGCATGGGGGAAACTCTGGTTACATTACAATTTGAAAGTGGGAATACATTCAGAAATACAATGAAAGTTTTATTTGAATTAGATCTTAATAAATTAAAATATTACTCATTGTGTTATCTAATACTATGTAGGGACTATATTATGCAAGACTCATTAGGAGTTACTGGGATTCGTATATTTTTACGCATTGGTATTGAAGATTGAATTACGGGGTTGTAAAGATTCCTCTTTAGACCTAGCGATTCACTGGGCAGATGAAGTTAATATGTTTCTTGACCTTGACATGTGAAGGGTTTATGTGGTCATTATGGGGCAAGTGAATTAGAGTTCACCTGTTTCTGTGACCTCGGTATATGAAAGGTCAGCACTATGCCCAGCCGCTTTTCTTTCCCTAACGTAAGTTAGGTACCCTTAAGAGCTGTGTGGGCTCAGAGACGTTCCACTGACTTTAAGCCCGGATTCGAAATCGGGACTTTCGGTTTAGAAGTCAAGCGCTCTACCCACGATTAGGGGATAATTCATCATTTATTTACGTATTGTATTATATTTATATGGGGTAAAGCTGTTGGTTTAAGTTTAAAGCAATGTTGAAAAACTTTGTATGCGATCATTTTTATTTTTCCGCTAAATTTTATTCATTTTTTAAATGGTTGGATGAATTATTTTTTATGGTTTCAAAATATCAGAAACCGTAGCAGATGAGGTGCATTTGCTCCACAAGGATGTCGACGGGCCCTGGACTTGCCTTGATGATATCCACATCATAGAAGTACGCAAGAAGGACATCGTGATATTTGAAATCAGCCAGTCATTTTCTAAGTAGGTTGTTGCTGTTGCATTGGTTCAATATTATTTTTTTTACTGGGGGAGTTAGGGTTGATAAAGGATAATGTTAAGTTAGGTTTAGTGAAGAATGTATGGTGAGTTAGGGTTAGTAAAAGATTCGTGTTAGTTTAGGGTAAATAAAGGTTATATGATAATTTAGGGTTGGTAAAACGTGAATGCTAAGTTACGGTTACTAAAGCATGTGTGTTAAATTAGGGTTGATAAAGAATATATGGTAAGTTAATGTTAGTATATTATAGTGGTAAGCTAGGATGAAAGATGGATAGTGGTAAACTAGGATAAAATAAGGATAGTGGTAAGCTAGGATAAAATAAGGATAGTGGTAAGCTAGGGCGAGTTAAGAAAAGTGTTAAGCTAGGATGAGTTAAGGATAGTGGTAAGCTAGGGTGAGAGAAGGATAGTGGTAAGCTAGGATAAAATAAGGATAGTGGTAAGCTAGGATAAAATAAGGATAGTGGTAAGCTAGGGCGAGTTAAGAATAGTGTTAAGCTCGGATGAATTAAGGATAGTGGTAAGCTAGGGTGAGAGAAGGATAGTGGTAAGCTAGGATGAGTTAAGGATAGTGGTAAGCTAGGATGAGTTAAGGATAGTGGTAAGCTAGGATAAAATAAGGATAGTGGTAAGCTAGGGCGAGTTAAGAATAGTGTTAAGCTCGGATGAATTAAGGATAGTGGTAAGCTAGGGTGAGTTAAGGATAGTGGTAAGCTAGGATGAGTTAAGGATAGTGGTAAGCTAGGGTGAGTTAAGGATAGTGGTAAGCTAGGGTGAGCTAAGGATAGTGTTAAGCTAGGATGAGTTAAGGATAGTGGTAAGCTAGGATGAGTTAAGGATAGTGGTAAGCTAGGATGAGTTAAGGATAGTGGTAAGCTAGGATGAGTTAAGGGTAGTGGTAAGCTAGGATGAGCTAAGGATAGTGGTAAGCTAGGGTGAGTAAGTATGTTGAGATGTTACGAGAAATCAAAGCTCACCTTGAAAGCTGATGTGGATATTCTAGCATGTCTCCGCTGATCTGCTTGTGTAGAGGGGTCGATGGTGGGGGGAAGGCCTCAGATTTATTTGGCTTTTTGTCTTGTAATTAAGTAACACGCAATCAAATTCCCCCTCAGATACACACCCAGATAAGTTAAACAAAGGCCCTGTTTATTTATTTAAAATAGATTGACGACTCATGGATGAAATGGGTAGCTACGCCGCTGGTCTAGGTGTCAAGGGATTGTAGTTGTCACCCTTAAAGTCCATGTTAACCTCTCATAACATACCTTGGCTTACACTTCTGACAATGTCAGGATTTTTTAAGCAATACCGTATAAAAACAGACTACAGTATCTTAAGATCAGTGTAACAGTTTCGAGGGCAGCTTTGGCTTAGCGCTATTACGTTTCAAGTTTTTGAAAATCTTTGTTGTTGTTTTCGTCAGGTTGGCGGTCATTCGCACCAAACCGGGCGTGACGTCACCGCAAGCCGAGAAAATGTTCGGCCACCTGGTGACGGCCTTGACCTTCAAACCGGTCAGCATCGTCATGCGACAGATGAGCGCCGAGCCCTCCAATGTCATGGTGACCTGCTGCCAGAACTCCAGCATTGAGAGGTAACCTGGGACGCTGCCTGCGTCAACCTGCGTCATTGCTACCTGCAGCATTGCTACCTGCGTCATTGCTACTCTGCGTCATTGCTACCTGCGTCATTGCTACCTGCGTCATTGCTACCTGCGTCATTGCTACCTGCGGCATTGCTACCTGCGTCATTGCTACCTGCGTCATTGCTACCTGCGTCATTGCTACCTGCGTCATTGCTACCTGCGTCATTGCTACCTACGTCATTGTCACCTGCGTCATTGCTACCTGCGGCATTGCTACCTGCAGCATTGCTACCTGCGTCATTGCTTCCTGCGTCATTGCTACCTGCGTCATTGCTACCTGCATCATTGCTACCTGCGTCTTTGCTACCTGCATCATTGACATCATTGTTCCATGCATCATTGCCACCTATAACATAGCTACATGCATCTTTGCTACCTACATCATTGCTACCTGCATCATTGACATCATTGTTCCATGCATCATTGCCACCTATAACATAGCTACATGCATCTTTGCTACCTACATCATTGCTACCTGCATCATTGACATCATTGTTCCATGCATCATTGCCACCTATAACATAGCTACATGCATCTTTGCTACCTACATCATTGCTACCTGCATCATTGACATCATTGTTCCATGCATCATTGCCACCTATAACATAGCTACATGCATCTTTGCTACCTACATCATTGCTACCTGCATCATTGACATCATTGTTCCATGCATCATTGCCACCTATAACATAGCTACATGCATCTTTGCTACCTACATCATTGCTACCTGCATCATTGACATCATTGTTCCATGCATCATTGCCACCTATAACATAGCTACATGCATCTTTGCTACCTACATCATTGCTACCTGCATCATTGACATCATTGTTCCATGCATCATTGCCACCTATAACATAGCTACATGCATCTTTGCTACCTACATCATTGCTACCTGCATCATTGACATCATTGTTCCATGCATCATTGCCACCTATAACATAGCTACATGCATCTTTGCTACCTACATCATTGCTACCTGCATCATTGACATCATTGTTCCATGCATCATTGCCACCTATAACATAGCTACATGCATCTTTGCTACCTACATCATTGCTACCTACATCATTGCTACCTACATCATTGCTACCTACATCATTGCTACCTACATCATCGCCATATACATCATTACTACCTACATCATTGCTACCTACGTCGTTGCTACTTAACTTTCTGCTACCTACATCATTGCTACCCATTGCATTGCTTACTGCTTCATTACTACCTATTTCCTGGCTGCCTATATTATTGATACTTAAATACTTTTTACCCATATCATTCCTACCGACATCTTAAATACTATGATTATTCCAATGTGACATACTTTTCATTCTAAGGTGATCCGAATGTGACATTCCCTTAATATTAAGATAATTCGAATGTGACACCTTTAATAATGCGATGATTCGAATATGACATTCCTTTAATATTACGATAATTTAAATGTGACATACCTTAATATTAAGATAATTTGAATGTAATATTCCTTTAATATTAAGACAATTCGAATTTGACTTAATAATAATGTAATTCGAATTTTGATTGCGACTTACATTTGATAATGTGGTGACTTGAATGCGACTTACCTTTAATAATGTGATGATTCTAATATGACTCACCTTTCCATCTAGGGTGATCCGAATGATGGCAGACGACGGCTACGACCACGGGCCCCGACCTAGCACGGACATCATGTTGTCTGAAGGTCAAAAACTGGAACTTCGGTTCCGTGGGAACCTAACGCTGGTTGATAAGGACGCGAGGACCATGTTCCCCTTCAACACTTACATCCCCTTCAGGTAAATTCCTAAAAAGTTATATCCGATTCAGGTAACTTCTTCAACACATACACCCCCTTCATCTAACTTTATGTAAATTCCTCAACACCTACATCCCCTTCAAGTAAATTCCTCAACACCTACATCCCTTCAAGTAAATTCCTCAACACCTACATCCCTTTCAGGTAAATTCCTCAACACCTACATCCCTTTCAGGTATATTCCTTAGTGCCTGCCCCTCTTCGGGTAGCTTCCTCAACATTTACACCCCCTTATGGTAATTTCTCCTTTAGGTAACCTTTTCTACACATACACCCCCTTCAAATAATGTTTACAAACTTCAGTTAAAACTAGCCAAACTTGTTCCGTAGAATTTTCAATTTCCCATGATTTTTCATTTTGCAAATAGTTATTTTACATAGGATTTAGTACTGTTCTGAAATGCAATTGCTCTTTAGGTTTCATTAAAAAAAGGTTGAGAAGTTTAATGCAGCTTTCATTGTATCTATGAAAACGTTTTAATTTCAAAAATCGTGTAGTTTTAATTTACCGTATTGGTATACAAACGTATGATGTATGTTAGTTTCTTTGAGCTTGACTTAATCCTCTTTGCTCTATGTGGAGCATAGGGCCTCAACCATAGCTTTCTGTTTTGTCTTGTCCCGGCTGTTGATTATACAGCCTCCCAAGACATCCCTGCTGTAACGTTAATAAATGACGCCATGTTTTTCTTCTCACCGAATCTTACCACCCCCCACCCCCACCTTTTTATACCACGCTTCGTCACACATAAAAAGTCAGACCCTCCAAAAATGACTTCACAATTCTTTCTACCACTCCTGCCCAAATCACCATTTTAGTTTTAAAACATCAAGTTCTATATTTTTTAAAATACTATAAGCTTCGTCACGTCAAGTGTTTTGATCAATTTTTAACCAAAATTTAACCACGATTGTTTAATAAAATGTAATCCAAGGCTATGAACAATTTCTTTGATTAATCAGACTTAAGGTAAAGGTGACGGAAGAAGACAAATTTGCCCAGAGAGGATTCGACAGCTACCGAGGGTTTTCTCAGATCTACACCCGGGCCAGGGTCAAGGAGCGACTTGACCCAGCTGAGGAGATAGACCGAGCCACGGGTCAAAGGGTGCCAGACAAGTGGACGGACGGTGACGTGCTTCTGTGTGAGCACCTCATCGTTTTACCCAAGGTCAGTCGAGTTTGGGAATCTTTGCCGTAGGCAGAGTTTCGTCCAGGCATCTCTTATGAAAAGGTCTACCCCCTCCGTCCCCAGAACGAAATGGAATTTATATAGAAAATATATACTTTTAAAAGTGTCCGCCCCCCCCCGGAAATTTGCCCCCCCCCCTCCAAAAGGTTGTGGGGGGGTGTTGTTGTTTGTGAAGGGTGTTTGAAGTTGGGGGGGGGGGATGGGGAATGTTGGTTGTAGAGGGAGGGGTGGGGTGGGTGGGGAGTGTTGTTGGTTGTGGGGGTGTTGTTAGTTTGTTGTTGTTTTTTCTGCGGGGGGCGGGGGTTGTTAGCAGTTGTGGAGGGGCGCGGTATGTTGGGTTTTTTTTGGGAAGAGGGGTGTTGTTGGTTGTGGAGGGGGGTGCTATTAGTTGGTGGGAGGGTGGGGAGTGAGGAATGCTGTCGGTTGTGAGGGATGTTAGAAGTTGTGGCGGTGGGGGTGTAGAGTGCTGATGGATGTGGGGGAGGGTTAGTAGTTGTGAGGAGTGAGGAGTGTTGTTTGTTGTGCATGGTGTTGGTATTTGTGGTGGGGGGGGGGGCGGAATGTTGTTGGTTGTGGAAATAACTGATGCTAGTGCTAGTAACTCGGTAGAATAACTCCAAAAATCCCAAGTTCGGACTCCTACAATAAGGATCGTTACCTGGGGACGACAACCCATCTAGGAGAGACAACTCCAAAATCAACCAACTGCTGCCTTGTAGTTTATTCTTGGCTGGACAAAATTTATGAAAGCAAATCGAGAAAGAAAAGCAGGCTGAATTCGAAGTCAACGGGCCTTATTAAGCATAACATGTTGTCACGTAATACTTAATTATGTTGGAGAAAATCCCTTTCAAATTTGACAATTAAGAACTAAGAAGAAAGAAGTAAATATATTGATTATTCCAAATTCTGTGCAGCAACCCTGATTGGGAACAAATCAGTTATGGTGTTGTGTTTTCATTTAGACAACATCCCAAGAATCACGTTTGTCAAACTTGGGCGTTCGCCTCTCTGTTGGGTTTGAAAAACTACTGAGGAAGGTGCGAAAAGTTCAATAGAAACGTTTAACTAACATAGAATTACTCATAAAATTATACTTTCATTTTACATCCGTACATGTTTGTCGACTAAATGATGTATCTGAATGAATCACCATTTGTGCTTACGGGCGCCTAAACATTCTTTTCTGCTGTAGTTTCAAATAAAATCTCAATAATCTACCAGCTTTATGTAAACTCCAACTACGAATAGTATTTGGTTCTCTGTAATACAAAGACTGACTACATATTGTGCAAGAAAACTGACACATTCCATTCATTAATCCATATTATCCAAGGTAAATTTCAATATACTTTTGGTTACTTCCCATCTATAAAATAAATAAAAACCAAGGTAAATAAACCTATAGCCAATTTTTTTTTTAAATTGTTTAAAATTCTGCGAAATTCAGAAAAAATTAAAATAAAGTGATGATAATTTTTTTTTACCCACCATTAAACATAACATACTAAATTTGAATATCTGTTATAAATTGATTGTTTTAGATAATTTAATAAATTACTTGTCTCTAGTTTAAATAAAGAAACAGTTAGCTGAACAAAGTTCATTACTATAAAAAAGTGGAAGAATATTTCTATAGACGCTGGAATACACATCCAAGGTTGCAAATGATTATTTTTAAAAATATCCCGTACCCCTCATCTTTCACACAGCAACCTTTTGAAAACTCAATGCGACCACTACAGCACCCTTTCAACTAGTCAACTTAAGTTGCTTCCCTACATAGAAAATGCTTCACTGTCCCATTGACCCTCTCTGAAAAATTTCCTTTCCTCTCCCCACCCAGACTTCTGACACTTTCATTTGACCTTCACCCCTTTTACTGTCATCCTTTGCAATTTTTTTTTTATAATCAAATACATGACATCATGTAAATATTCATTATGTACATTTGCAAAACCTTTCGTTTTCATTTGATGTTCAAAATTATGTTTAAAAATTTGATGTTGATGTACTTGTTTTAATTGCAAATAAAAGTATTAAAAAAAAAAAAAAAAAAATTAAAAATATCCCGTGGACGCGCTTCAAACTACAACTTTACCTATCTCGGTATATATCAAGGGGTGTAGTTTATATCGAAATTCACAACCTTTACCCTCCCACCCCTCTCCCTCCACCACAGTCAATAGAAATATTGTATAGTTTGTCTAAACTGTTAGGCCCTTCTCTTTTGATATTTTATCAGGTAACGTTGCTATCCCAACTCAAAATATACAACGCGATAGAGTAGGGTCAGGAATAGGGACATGAGTAGGGAGTGGGGGAGGGGGGAGACGCATGGGGAGGGGGAGGAGCAAGGGTAGGAGTAGGGGTAAGAGCAGGAGTAGGGTAGGATTAAGGGTAGTAAGAGAAAAAGTGGTAGGGGTACTGGCAGAAGTGGGGGGGGGAGGAAAGGAGGGGGCCAGATGCAGCAGCAGATAATTCAACTAACGTCTGAGTTTAAAACGTAAGTTACTTTCTACCGTGTAGCCAAACTATTTCTACTTCCCTTAAACCTATGTGTGTCTGTGTGTGTGTGCGTGCGTGCGTATGTGCGCCCGTGTGTGTGTGTGTGTGCGTGTGTGTGTGCCCGTGTGTGTGTGTGTGTGAGTGAGTGAGTGGTGTTTTATACATCTTTATAGTTTATTTTCCTATCTACAGCCCGACCCAGAACCACCAAAGCCCTTGTGCTTGGCTCCAGTTGCCTTGTCTTCAGAAAGTAAGTATACAGCATAAAAGTAAACAATATTAGAGTAATCAATATTAGAGTAAACAGCATAAAAGTAAACAATATTAGAGTAATCAATATTAGAGTAAACAGCATAAAAGCAAACAATATTAGAGTAATCAATATTAGAGTAAACAGCATAAAAGTAAGCAACATCAAAGTAAACAACATAAAAGTAAACAACGTAACAGTAAACAACATCAAAGTAAACAACACAAAAGTAAACAACACAATAGTAAACAACACACAAGTAAACAACATAAAAGTAGACAACATTAAAGTAAACAATATTAAAGCTAGCAACAAAAGGGTAACAAGACTGAAAGCGTCATACATGCAACGGAAATTAAATTCACTACCGATCAATATCTAATAGTGATGATATGATTCCGATTGTAGAGTTAATTTCATTGTCAGTTGACAGTTCCAACTGACAACAAGACTGGCAATCATAACTGACTGCGTAATAACAGGTGAAAATGGCAGTGTCCACTGACAGGGCCAACTGACACTGACAACTGACAGTAACTGACAATGCCAACAGACTGTGTCAACTAACTGTGTCAACTGACAGTGCCAACTGACACTGACATTGAAAACTGAGAGTAACTGACAGTGTCAACCAACAGCGCCAACTGACAGTGTCACTGACATTGAAAACTGGCAATGACAACAGACCACGATCATAAAGCAGTGCCATCTTCAAAATTCCAGGTGTCGTGACCAGTGACATCCTGAGGTTCCTGTCGACTCACCTTGAGTACAGCGACTGGAAGAAGCTCGCCCACCTGCTCAACATCAAGCACAACCGTCTGCAGGCCATCCTGCGACAAAACGTCCACAAGGACATCACTCAGTCCATCTACGACATCCTGGTCACGTGGTCTAAGAGACTGCCACGGTCTATGAACAGGGTAGGTGGAGTTGTTGGGGTAGGTGGATTAGGGGAGGTGGATTAGGGGTAGGTGGATTAGGGGAGGTGGATTAGGGGAGGTGGATTAGGGGTAGGTGGATTAGGGGAGGTGGATTAGGGGAGGTGGATTAGGGGTAGGTGGATTAGGGGTAGGTGGATTAGGGGAGGTGGATTAGGGGAGGTGGATTAGGGGAGGTGGATTAGGGGTAGGTGGATTAGGGGAGGTGGATTAGGGGAGGTGGATTAGGGGAGGTGAATTAGGGGAGGTGGATTAGGGGAGGTGGATTAGGGGAGGTGGATTAGGGGAGGTGGATTAGGGGAGGTGGATTAGGGGTAGGTGGATTAGGGGAGGTGGATTAGGGGAGGTGGATTAGGGGAGGTGGATTAGGGGAGGTGAATTAGGGGAGGTGGATTAGGGGAGGTGGATTAGGGGAGGTGGATTAGGGGAGGTGGATTAGGGGAGGTGGAATTGTTGGGGTAGGTGGATTATGGTAGGTGGAATGGTTGGGATAGAAAGATTATAGTAGGTGGAATTATTGGGGTAGGTGGAATTGTTGGGGTAGGTGGAATTGTTGGGGTAGGTGGATTATAGTAGGTGGATTAGGGTAGGTGGTTTAATAAGGGTGTAACAAGGTTAGATTACGGTAATTTGATTATTGTATGTGGATTAGTGTAAGCTGATTGGGGTATGTGGATTGGGGTATGTGGATTGGGGTAGGTAAATTGGGGTAGGTGGATTGGGGCTGGTGGATTAGGGTTTGAGGATTGGGGATGTGGATTAGGAGGTAGATTAGTGAAGGAGTAACGAGGTTAGATTAAAGAAATTAGATTAGAGTATGTGGATTGGGGTTGGTGGATTAGTAACGGTGGATTGGGGTAGGTGTGATAAAGGTTAATTGGATTAGTATAGGTGGATTAGTGAAGGTGGATAGATGGAAGGTTGATTATAGTATGTGAATAAGTTAGGTAAGTGGATAATTTGATTAGTTACAGTTTGTGGATTAGTTAAGGTAATTAAATTAGGGTGATGGCTTTTTAAATTAGTTGAGTTCAGGTAGGTTGCCCAGTTTAATAATTGAATAAGAAAAATTGATTATTTAAAGGGGGTGGATTAAAGTAGGTGGATTGAGGTAATTGGATTACTTTGATTTTGTCGTGATGTGTGTATTGATTGAACAGACGAACATACTGATCCAAGCGTTGACCAGCATCAGCAGACCTGACCTGGCCGAGGCTCTCTTGACCAGGGAGGAGGAGTTTAAACAATCAAAGGCGTGTCACTTCAGAGGTGGGTGTGGCTATGTTAGGGCGTGTTGTTCGGGAGGGGGAGGGGTAAGGCGTGTAACTTCAGAGGTGGGTGTGGCTATGTTAGGGCGTGTTGTTGGGAGGGGGGAGTAAGTTGTGTCATTTCAGAGGTGGGTGTGGCTATGTTAGGGCATGTTGTTGGGAGGGGGAGGGATAAGGCGTGTCACTTCAGAGGTGGAAGTTTGCTATGTTAGGGCGTGTTGTTGGGAGGGGGGAGTAAGGTGTGTCACTTCAGAAGTGGGTGTGGCTATGTTAGGGCGTGTTGTTTAGAGGGTAGGGGTAAGGCGTGTCACTTCAGAGGTGGGTGTGGCTATGTTAGGGCGTGTTGTTGGGAGGGGGGAGTAAAGTGTGTTATTTCAGAGGTTGGTGTGACTATATTGGAAGAAAGGGGGGGGGGGGGGCGGACAATAGGTGGGTGCAAGGCCGGCGCTACCTATAAGGCGAACAAGGCATGGGGGGGGGGGCGCAAAAATGTGAAATCGCAATTATTACAAAGTACCTAATAATTTATAACTTTGATTAGATTACAATAATTATATAAAAATGCTTAGCGATCTATTTAGGTGCACAGGACGAACTATCAATTTTGCGCCTCATCTTCAAATTAGACCTATATATAAGTATTCGCGTTTTTTATTATGCGCCCCCCACCTCACTTATTTGAAAAGGTCGGAGCGCTTTTTAACAAAATCCGACAAAAAGTAATATTTTTTTTTTTGCACCTTGTTAAACTAGTGGTTATGAGAAAAACAAAAAAACTAATCAATTGTAGTAGTGATTGTTCTACATTAACTAAAACACGTTGTTGCGTAGACAAAAAAACAACAACATAAGTTGTAGTATGAAAGATAGCAAATCTTTAAACAGCTTCCATGACTTATTCTCTCGAATCGGGGTGCCGATAAAACTAATTAAAATAGTTTTTTTTTACTAAGCGAATAAAAACTAAAATGACTAAGCTATAATAAGGAATTGATTCCAAATTAATATAGAATAAATGAAAAACGAAAAGAAAAAAAATAGAACGCGGGAACTCATGACACATATTAAGTTTCCACGATTCATAGTCTGTGACCGACTTGCCAAATAAAAAGGAACACTATTCATAGTTTTCGTTTGGCGTAAATAAGAATGTTTAAAAGTTGATTATCCCAAACCAGAAATGAGTTCGAGCCTATCTCTGTGTGGTTTGTTGTCTCAAGATGGATATACTTTGCAATGAAATGATTTAATTTAGAAGTTAGTGAGACAGTATTCTAATGTATATATATATATATATATATATATATATATATATATATATATATATATATATATATATAATAAGGGGCCACTAAAAAATTACAGGGGGGGGGCCGTTTTAATACGTTTTGCCTAGGGCGCTAAATAACATGGCGCCGGCACTGGGTGGGGGTCTGTGTGTGGTTTAGGACATCTTGTTCGGGGAGGGTGAGGGGTGACACTTACAGGGCACGTTCCGACAACGTAGCTGGGGAAGGGTGTCACTTTTGTGACATTGTGACATTATGTAACGGGTGGAGTGGGTCAACAACAGAAAGTAGAAGTTCGCATCTTATAACGTAACATCATACACGGACAGCCATTTTTTTTTAATATAACTAAAAGCATTATTTACAAACTTCGCGAAATTGAAGGTCGTGTTTTAGAACTCCTCAGAGTAAAAGTAGTGTATTATAACAAGCGCCGGCGCCATGTTATTTAGCGCCCTAGGCAAAACTTCTTAAGCCCCCCCCCCCCCTTTCACACAAATTAATTACTAAAACATATGTTTAAGAAAACAATTAATTTGAAAGTGACATATTAATTTATTATCAATTGCATACACGTTATAAGTAGACATCATAATCAAATTTCACTTGTCTCCTTCGTCTCAAAAGTTTGTACTAATTCCTTCAGTTCCAGTTTGCTTTACTAATTCCTTCAATTCCAGTTTGCTTTACTAATTCCTTCAATTCCAGTTTGCTTTACTAATTCCTTCAATTCCAGTTTGCTTTACTAATTCCTTCAATTCCAGTTTGCTTTACTAATTCCTTCAATTCCAGTTTGCTTTACTATTTCCTTCAATTCCAGTTTGCTTTACTAATTCCTTCAATTCCAGTTTGCTTTACTAATTCCTTCAATTCCAGTTTGCTTTACTATTTCCTTCAATTCCAGTTTGCTTTACTAATTCCTTCAATTCCAGTTTGCTTTACTAATTCCTTCAATTCCAGTTTGCTTTACTAATTCCTTCAATTCCAGTTTGCTTTACTAATTCCTTCAATTCCAGTTTGCTTTACTAATTCCTTCAATTCCAGTTTGCTTTACTAATTCCTTCAATTCCAGTTTGCTTTACTAATTCCTTCAATACCAGTTTGCTGTACTAATTCCTTCAATTCCAGTTTGCAAGCGAAATCACATTTTATTGAAATTTGTTGCTAAGTCCATGAGCCTAGTTTGTACTTTACGACATAGCACCCACCCCCCCCCCCACCCCCCTTAGAAAATTTTAAGTACCCCCCCCCCCCTCCAGGGAGAAAAAGTCTGGAAAAAAAACACTGAAAAAAAAAGGTTCTTATAGTGTTGGGATCTCTGCAGTCCTCCCAAGGTGAGTTCCAGAACGGAACTTACCTGTTTTAAGCTTGACTGTCTTTAGTTATAATTGTAAAATGTCTATGGTGTGGGGTTATGTAACGATTTTTTTTTTTTGTTTTATGAAAAATAAAAGTTTATAAATGTCATGGATTCCAGCGTAAAATTATTATATATTTTAGGCGAGGGTGAAATTATTATTTTTTTTTTTGCCTCAGACATGTAAATTACAGCGTCAGTTGTGTGTTCGCTTTAGTATTACAGTTTTCATCATCGGCTTGTGAGAACTGATACAGATGTACAATAGTAATATTTCTTTCTTACTTGTAGCCTACTTTCATTCATTTAAGATGGTTTACTTATACATAGATCTAATACAAAACGTCTAAATATAAAAAAAAATAATTAAAAAAAAAAAAATAAATAAATATAAAAATAAATAAAAAATTAAAAAATTAAAAAATTAAAAAAAAATAAAACTGTTTGAGGATTATATAGATATAGATGTTTGAAAAGGAAGAATGTTTGCTTTGATGTGTCTCATTGAAATAACATAACTTTTCCGATTGCTTAAAATTTGTATCATTTTAATTCTCTGTAACCCTAATTCCACCCCCACCCCCCCCCCCCCTCACCCACAACGAAGAGGGAAAAAAATCCCTTGAATCATCATTTAATTACACATTCAGGATGAAAAATATGAAAGGACAATTGATTAGATGTTTAATTTACGACTGAGACTGTATGTTAACTAGCATTAAGTATTGCAATCTACAAAGGCTACTAACTAATGTGTTTGTTTTTGAACTTGTTAATGCTAAAAAAAAACTACCAAACTATTTTGTTTAGAACTTAAGCTCTATGTAATTTTTACTATAGCAAATAATAACTTAAAGTTGTATTTATATGTAAGCGATCAACCTAAGGTGCAGGAATTTGAAATGAATGTAAAGTTAATCAACGAATCATCTCCCATTTGAAAATCCAAATAACAAAATTCTATTCAAGGGAAATAACTTTAACAAGAATAGCTAAACTAACCAAGTGTAACTAAGACAGGTTTAAAAAACATAATAATTTTTTTTTACTTAATAATTATGAAAAGTGTTTTATATTATCTATGTAATCGTGTAAAAACAATATATTTGACTTATTGATAACTTAATTGTAGGTAATATTCAAAAGTCTAAAAACTATAGCTTTTATATAACATACATCTGTTCAATTTTTATGAGATACTATCAACTTCACTATACCTCTCAAATACCTAAATTTTATTTGGATCCCCTAATAAAGGGACGTCAAATCTAACACGTGAACTGTGTTAAACATTGCTAGAGTTAATGATTAAAATTTAAAAAAAATATAATTTGAGTAAAAAAAAATTTACGTTTAATTATACATTCTATCCTATTTAATATTATATATTACTACTTTAAGAGTGGTAATATAGCTTCCTAAAAACAAAAGATTTTTCAACTAGAGAACGCCTACCTCTCTTTGTAGTGTGGTCCGTACTGAATTGAGATCATTAACTTACGATAAACTCGACTACTCGATATACTCTACTACATTCACAACACATATCAAACGTCGATACCTAAACTCTCATTCTCATTTCTCTATTACCAATCAAATTCCACTAGATCTTCAACTACAAAACAGCTGAATAAAAATTATGACACTTTAACACTTCGACAGTGGCGGAACTAGAAAAAAAGGGCCACCCCGCAAAAAACATATTTTAGCCCCCCCCCCTCCCCTTGATATATATATATATATATATATATATATATATATATATGTGTGTGTGTGTGTGTGTGTATGTATATATATATATATATATATATATATATATATATATATATATATATATATATATATATATATATATATATATATATATATATATATATATATATAAACATATATATATGTATATATATATATATATATATATATATATATATATATATATATATATATATATATATATATATATATATGTATATATATATACAAACACAAAATATGAACATAGGATACTCAATGCTGGTCAGGGGTTTTGAAAAAAATGTTGTTTCCAATTAATACAATTTACAACATCATGTAATATGTGTAAGTGAATAGTGTGGGTTTTTTTTTGTACAATGTCATTCTTTAATAAGTATTTTATTAAAAAAATAATTAAGAGAAGTAATTGATTTTTAATTTGTTTAGTACAAATCTATTAAAAGGAGCTTATGAGCACCCCTATTTGACTATTTAAGAAGGGAAATAAGTCATGGAAGTGGTTTGAACGTTTGCTTATCTTTGATAAGTATGATTGTAGGAGAAAGAGGACTATCTTTCACAGTTATTTAAAAACAAAGGGAAAAAGAATATACCAAGAGAGTGGGGTGGTGTCTACAGAATAAAGATAATCCAACCGCAGCTACGGTAATCTTTTTACAAAACAACCATCAAGTCAGAAATGCAAGAAAATTTTATTAATTTTAACTATAAAAAAAATTATTATGGTCGGCTGTGAGCCACTAAATGGCTTGCGCCCCCCCCCTCCCCCGCATTGCGGGGTCTGGTGGCACTGTAGTTCCGCCCCTGCACTTCGATACTATATACCTACGAAACCATATCAGCAACAGCCTTCTGTTGTTACTCCCAAATCTAAACGATTCATCAAAACTTACCAAAACAAGTGACAATACTTTGAAAACCCCGTCATTGCAAAAATCTACATACCAGGACAAATTTCTAAACTCAAAGTCAGAGAAAATGAGACTTACAAGACCTATTAAAATGAGAGAACCGTTTAAAAATGTTCGAAATGTAAATTACGAACTTATTTAATCGTTTTCTACATCAATTATGTGACACCGACTAGTTCGCCTTCAGAGTATCTTCCAGGCATCTCTTCGAACGAAATAGAATTTATATAGAAAGTATATACTTTTGACAGTGTCCGCCCCCCCCCCCCCGGAAATTATTTTCCGCCCCCCCCCCCCCCGGAAATTATTTTCCGCCCCCCCCCCCCCACCCCCCAAATTTCAAGTGCACCCCGGAGAAAAAAGTCTGGAAGAAACACTGTTCGCCTTATAGGTAGTGCCAGCCCTGATTATAACTTACCAACATGAAAATAGTTATTAAAAATTTCCCTAAGTGAAAGTAATGTTGAAAAAAAGTACTAAAGTAGTGTTTTAGAACTTCCAGGTCAAAACGAAAGTAAAAACTTCCGGCGGCTTTTTCCTTTCCAGTCTCCTACCTCCACAAGGCGTTCATCACCGTGGCCAAACACTCCCAGGCCGTGCTGCAATGGAAGCAACTGGCCAGATTTCTCGGCGTAGAGGACCGAGAGGTCAGGTACATCGAGGACATGAAGGACACGAGCCACGAACGGTGCTACAGCGTCTTGCAGAAGTGGAGCGAACGTCAGGGAAGCGAGGCCACGGTGTCGTTGTTGGCGGAGAAGCTACGCCAGTGTCGGTACAAGAAACTTGCAAGTGAGGTTCCTGTTGTGTGTTCATTTCGTTCTTTACTTTCATTTTAACGGGAACTCTTTCTTGCAGGAGAATAGTTTATGTGTGTTTTGGGAATGGAGGGGGGGGGTGTTCATTTTTACAAGCTTTTATTTAACTCACTTCCTCTGTCGACAGTCTGTCTGTCGTCAGTCTAGATGGAAACGCAGGAGTGAAAATTCGGACAGTTCTACTTGACCGATACGATTCACATTTGACACGTGGGTCAAGACATGAAGACAATGCAATCTGAAACTAAATTTGACTTAATTGGATGCCAATTAATTTTTTATGAATTAATAAAAATTTGGACCGAATTAGTAGGCATGTCTAGCCAACCACACCACACGCGTCATCCCCTTCAATAGCTGCGCCATCACGTAATGGCTGCGTTCAAAAACCATTGCGCGCCTACTGAACGTGATGTTCAGTAGGCGCGCAATGGTTTTTAGTCATGTAACTCTATCTATATATATAATTCTCTTCTGGGAGCCGCTAAAAAACAAGCTGTAAACGCGATCCCTACCTCCCCACCCCTACATGATCTTAGTGAGCTGTGTTCACTCTAAATGTTTACAAGCAGAGCCAACGATTTTAAACGTAAGGGGGGGGGGGAAGGAAGGGGGGGGGGGTTATGGTCCTTAACGAGCTACTTATAGTGTTTTAAAGAAATATTTTCAGTGTCAGCATTGGTACTGTCGAATTCACAAATTATGAATTACTGAAAAGTAGAAAATAAAACAACTAAATAGCGGCGTATGTTATGCCGCGGGCCGGCTCGTTGTAAATAAAACATGTAAAGTACTGAAAAAAAAAATTCATAAAAAACGTTTTAATAACAAGCTTTTATGTAATGATGCACTAAAAAGTAGAAAATAAATTATAGACTACTATTTAAATAACTATAAAGAAAGGCGTGGGTGTCTTCCTTAACATTAGTAAAGGTATCCAATAGATACTAAAGAGACCCACGCTTTTCTTTATAGTTATTTAAATAGTAGTCTATAATTTATTTTCTACTTTTTAGTGCATCATTACATAAAAGCTTGTTATTAAAACGTTTTTTATGAATTTTTTTAAATTATTTCTCAAAATTCCTCTTAAGAAGTTTAACCGACTCGTATATTATTTTAGTACTTTGTAATGCATTTTTTTACATAGCTCTTTCTGCATCGCCGCATAATTGTGTAGTTGTGGGTTTTTTTTATTACAAGCTTTTATTTAACTCACTTCCTCTGTCGACAGTCGACAGTCTGTCTGTCGTCAGTCTAGATAGAAACGCAGGAGTGAAAATTTGGAAACTTCTACTTGACCGATAGGATTCACATTTGACACGTGGGTCAAGACATGAAGACAATGCAATCTGAAACTAAATTTGACTTAATTGGATGCCTAATTAATTTTTTATGAATTAAAAAAATTTGGACCGAATTAGTAGGCATGTCTAGCCAACCACACCACACGCGTCATCACCTTCAATAGCTGCGCCATCACGTAATGGCTGCGTTCAAAAACCATTGCGCGCCTACTGAACGTGATGTTCCCACCCACCTACCCCACCCCCACGGACAAAAAAATATATATAATTCATATAGAGTTATATATTTTAACGAGTGCCCCCCCCCCCCCTCCTTCTCTGAAAGTTTTAAGCACCCTCTTCCCCCCACCTGGGAGAAAAATGTCTGAAAGAAACCCAGTATGAAATAATAGGCCCCCATTGTTTTACAAGTGTGGTACTCACTGACTGCTGACACAGAGTCTTGACTCTCTTTCTCCACAGAGGAGATAGAGAATATCTGCTAGCAAGACGAGAAATTATGGGATGTTTTCAAGCTTAATGTCAGATGCTGCTCTGTTGGATCCGCTGACAGATGTCAGATGACAGCTGTTGCATGGCAGACATCACAAGACACACGTGACATGTAGGATTGGATTAGACCACACACGAAGAACTTGCATTACGTTTTCTGTGTTCTTTACTAATTAACGCTTAGTAGAGATGACGCTTTGAACTGTTAAAAAGAAAGTATTATTTATAATACGGTTGGATTATTTTTTTATTTATTATTATTATTATTATTATTATTATTATTATTATTATTATTATTATTATTATTATTATTATTATTATTATTATTATTATTATTATTATTATTATTATTATTATTATTATTATTATTATTATTACTATTATTATTATTATTATTACTTTTTAAAATTATTATTATTAATGCGTTGACTTTCATAATGTGAGTGCTTTCAATTCTGATGATAAAAGTAAGTCGAGGTAGTTAGAATACCTAAAATTGTGGTCAAATTTAATTAGAAATATTTTTAATTGGTCGTCATGTTGAAATGGAGGAAAGGGATAGAGAGGGCAGAAGATGACTGGGATAGAGAGGATAGGGATAAAGTGGATAGGGATAGAGAGGATAGTTATCTAACAAATTAGGATAAACCGAACAATAACAGCGGATTAGATTACCATGAATAACTTTGACCGGACCAAAATAAGTCCAAAAAGTAACTGAAGACAGATGCGGCAAACATCTGACCCTAGAACCTGACTCTAGATGTTGAACACAAGATGATCATTGTTGTTGAGACATGAATGGTGGTGATGGTGTTGTATTGAAAAACCTATCGTTACGTAATAAACGGTATAGGTTTGTTGAAATTTTTATTAAAGAAAATCTGTGATACGTTTTGTTTCAATTCATTACAAAAATATGTTGCTGTAGTTGTTATTATTCTGCTACTAATCTTAGTTGATAATTTCAACGTTTCAGAATTAGCTAAGCGAACATGAATATTGAAGTAAGGGAAATAACCAAAATAACATTTTACTTAATTTGAATAAACGCAGTTGTCTCACTTTAGTCGATTTATTAAAATTTATTTTATATCATGTGGCAATGTTTTATCGAACTTTGTAAAAAGCTGGTATTAGCTGCTCTTTATATTATAGGTTTGGAAATGTCATCAATATTAAATATTGACACTTTGTTTTGATATATATACTGCTTGGTTTTATATTAAATTTGTTTATAACATACTGCTCGATTTGGCTCTTAAATTTATTGTATATTCATTTTCTATGAATTTGACAATATGTTTCTTACCCTGCAGTACATAAGGCGTGAGTGATTTATTGTGGGATTGCAGGTTTTAATATATTAACATAAGTTGTGAGAGTCTGCAGGTGCACAGAATCAATGTATACATATATATATATATATATATATATATATATATATATATATATATATATATATATATATATATATATATATATATATGCATACCCATGAATAAAACTATTTCTGTATTTTGTGAAGAGAAACGACATTCAATAGCCCTATTTGAAAACGCCGACACAAATACTTCACCGCAGTGTGAAACAAGAACGTCAAAGGCCGATAGAAAAGATCTGATGTGGGTTTAACACCGGCCTCCGTCTCCTCTGTTTACCGTCCCCATTAAACTTGCACCTCTCCTTAATAGCGTCCAATTTGAATTGCAAGGAACTGAAAGAAGAAGAAAAAAAATACACGAAATTTTTTTTACCGTTTTCACGCTTCAACGCGCATGGAGTATTGATTTTTTTTTTCTCCCTATTCGCCACCTGTACACTTGAACATGGGTCTAAGCAGACTGAAAAGGTGAAAAGAAAAGTTTTTTGAAATGTTTTCAATTTCATGGTTCCGGTTGTCACACAAGTGTGATTCACACGCCCCCCCCCCCCCCCCCACTCTACCCCCCCCCCCCTTTATTTCAGTTCGACGATTACTTTGTGGATTATAAGTCGACTAAATGTCATGTATTCAATACGCCAGTAACATTTTGCTTTTAAAGCAAGTTGAATTTCAGTGTTAAAGATTTAGGGAGTGTAGGATTGTTAACTTGTATTTGAATGAGGATTGTGTGAGGAAGATGATTGTGATTGTGTCAAGTCCGCGAAGGAAGAATTAAGGTACCTGTTACCTGTGGTGCTGTTGTAGAAAGGATAAAACAATAAAACAGGTGGGTGATATTAAATGTTAGATGTAAGAAATCATATAGTTTCCTTTAGATTTCTTAGTTATTAAATATATATGTAAGATTTTTAGTAGTTCCTTTAAAATTTTTAAGATATCAAATCAACTGCTGCCTTGTAGTTTGCTCTTGGTTGGACAAAGCCATGGAACCAAATCCAAAAAGAAAAGCAGGCTGAAATCGGAGTCAATGGCCTTAAAATGACGCATAACCAGTCGACACGTATACTTAATTGTGTTGGAGGGCATCCCTTTCAACACTAAAATTAAGCACGAAGAAGAAATAAACACCCGTAGATTTAAGATTTTAAGTCATTACTTTTAGATGTTTAAGATATTAGATACCGCTAAATTTAAGATACACATTTAATAAATAATACCGTTTGAAATTGATTTTTTCTAGCCATGCCAACCCGTCGCACGCGGGTTGTGTACGGGGGATGTTTGGGATTCACACGGGGATTAATCTTACGTTTAGTCAACGCTAAAAATCACCCGAGGCCCAAATATGTGTTTTGTCACACCCCTCCCCCTTTTATATATTTTTATAGAGTTTAGGGGCATTTTGGTTCACCTGAAGTTCTAGAGCTTTAATCATGGCGGGGCCAGCCTTCCCTTCACCATTAATGAGCCACCGCCCCTTAACTCCACCATTATTGAGCTAGCCCCTGCCCTAACTCCATCATTAATCGACCAGCCTCACCCTACTCGACCATTAATTGGTCACCTCCTTACTCCACTATTAATGGACCAGCCTCCTTCTACCCCATCATTAATGGGCCAGCCTCCCCTACTCGACAATTAATGGGCCACTTACCCCCTCCCTTGCTTCACCATTAATGAGCTAACCCCTGCCCTTACTCCACTATCAATGGACCAGCCTCCTCCTACCCCATCATTAATGGACCAGCCTCCCCCTACTCGACAATTAATGGGCCACCCCATTAGTTCACTATTAATGGACCGGCCTCTTCCTATCTAAACATTAATGGGCCACCACCACCCAACCCCTTTATTCCACAATTTATGGGGAGACACATTATGTTGAGTTCATAAACAGGATAATTAAATCTTAGTGCACATTAGCTAGCTTAATTAAACAGCACAAAATATTATGATTCATTAAATAAGCCTGCATCATAAGCCTAGCCGCTAGCAGGATACCTAATTTTTTTAAATGTCATAAACCCACTTCTTAAAACAGAAACGAAGATGCTCCTTAATGCTTGGTCTTGGTCTTGTTCAAATAAATAGGTTTGTGATTTTTAAGAATTAAACGTTAATTTTAATATCACATCGCGATATTAGTTTGTGTATGGAGCCTATTAAGAAGTTAACAGAGATAGAAAACTAGCAGATATGTTTTCAATAAAATCTAATTAACTGATGTTATAAACTTATCTAGTGATGTTTGTATATTAACTCGTTTCATTAACAACACAAAAAAACCGTTTAAAATACTAAACATTATATCGTTAAATAATTGTCGTTTTCTATTATATTTTTTTAATAATTGTTCTACTGGCTAAACCCCGCCAGATATGAGTATGGAAGCGAAACTCTACACCTTTAAAATAAAAATTTAATTTTTAAAAAATTGATTAGGAATTTTACTTATTAGAATTATTTTCCCAAACTGGCATTGGTCAAATTATTACTCTGTATACAAAGTAGCCCACACACATCGGTGTGGTAACAAGTATAACATGTAAATGCAAATGTAGATATTGTACGAAAAGTGTTATACACAAAATGGGAAAATGGATATAAACATAATTTGTATACAATAAAGACAGAAAACACGTACACAAATATAAAACATGAGTATATTAAAATAACACACAAATGTGTAATATACCAAATGAGTATATAGAAATTTAAAAAAAATGGACAGGCTACATATTTTTTTTCAATGTGTACAATACACAATATAGGGCAGATGTATGATTTCATATGTCTGCGTAAAACATAGAATAAAGTTGCTTTTATGATATTTTCAAACGAAATCGATAATGATAAATACTATACCTTTTGTCTTAGATTGAAGCGTCTCGTCAAATCGTTGAAGAGCATGAAGTGTAGTCTTGTTGTTTTAGGTATGAGTAAAATTTACTTAATTTTCTTTTTAAATGTAGTTACTTAGATTTCTTTTTGTAATTCGATAATAAATCAAGAATTTTTTAGTGATAGGGGTGGAAACCAGTATCTTAGACACGGAACGTTGATGGGGGATGATAATATAACCATGCTATTCAGTAGTGTATCTGTCAGATAGTGCGTTTTTATATTTCAGCGTTGCTCTCTGTAGTTGATGTGATAAATGGCACAGAGCTGTTGAACGAGGAAAGAGATATAAGATCCGCTACCGAAGGTGAGTGCTCATCATAGAGATATATATATATGTAAATATAGATGGGTTAGAGAAGGCTGTGTATTTATATATATATATATATATATATATATATATATATATATATATATGTATATATATATATATATGTATATATATATATATATATATATATATATATATATATATATATATAGACCAATCTGTGTATCTGTGTGTGTGTACATTAATGTATTTATATATCTGTAGGCTATATATAATGCATATGTATATAAAAATAGTATATAGTATATATAGAGAGACTGTACATATATAGGTTTATATATGTTCTAGGTTATTAACAAAAAAAAAAAAATACATGTTTATGTATGCATGTATATGAAAGTGTCGGCATATATATATATATATATATATATATATATATATATATATATATATATATATATATATATATATATATATATATATATATATATATATGTATATATATATACATGATAGTATCTTTTTTTTTCATCATTCCCAGCCGATGTTGAGGACATCGTGTTTACCGCCAATGGTGCTACCTCTCTTGTGACCCAAACTGGGCTGGACGTCACCCTCCTCTGTCTCCTGCAGTCCGTGCGTGCCGCCACTCTGGTTCTAACCGGAAGTGTGCTGGGCCAGGTCCGGCAGCTGCGGTCTGAGACCGGAAGGATTAAGTTGACCATTGCTAACGTGACCTGTAAGGATTCAGGACGCTACTACTGCAGGACTGAGACCACTGGCTATGGAAACTACGCGTCGCTTGAGATTAATGTCTTCTGTAAGATCTTTGATGAGGTTTTATGTAGATTTATGGGTTGGCGTGGTCGAATGGTAGTGTTCACGACTACACACCAGAAAGTTTCTAGTTCGGATACCGGGTTCGAGTCTGTAGAACGTCCTGTAGTCCACCCACATCCAAATTGTACCTGAATTACGTAAGGAAACGGCATAGTACTGACCACATTATCTCTTCATATGCTGAGGTCAAAGAAACAGGTGAACTCTACTTCCTCTACCTAACGAACCGCCAGGTTGAAAACATAATTTTGATTAAGATTAGTGAGATTATGACACGGGTTTACTGAAAGACAGATAACTAAGTTTAAAATATATTTTAGGTTTTTGTTTTCAAAGCTGCATTTTAAAGTATTATTTGCACTTTTATGTAAATTTTGTATACTAAATTTTAGACATAACAGTTTTGATTAATTAACACAAGATGTTGTTTTAAATTCAAAACTAATCTTTACAGGTCCTTTCCAAGTGCGATACTCCCCCTCCCCAGACCTCACCCCGGGGATCCAAGCCTCCCCCGGAACAAACACCATCTACACCGTTGAGTTATACGGGTACCCCAAGCCTACCAAAATCGGACTTCTAACGGAAAAGATGGGTCAAAGGTCGCCAGTAGACGTAAGCCTGTATGAGGTGACCCACGCCCAGACTACCCCGCCCTTTGTGCTGGTGTCGGTGACCTTGTTTGACCACAGAGAGAAGGGCAATAACTCGTATGTGCTTGTGGTCAGCAACAGTGCTGGGGTGCTGAACTTGAGGTTCAATGTGTTCAAGCAGTACCCCACAGGTACGTCAAGAAATTATTTTAGATATTAATTTTCTTATTCCCAGACAAGTGGTGTAGTTTAAGTAAGTAAAGTTCCCCTTCCAAGCCTGACGTTACATGGGGCAAGTGAAGTAGAGTTCACCTGTTTCTGTGACCTCGGTATATGAATGGTCAACACTATACCCAGCCGTCTTTACTTTCTCTAACGTAAGTTATGTACCCATCAAAACTGGGTGGACTCAGGGACGTTCTACTGACTTAAACGCGGATTTGAACTCGAAACTTAAGGGTTTTAGCGGTCTAACGCTCTACAGCTAGGCCACACCGTCCCTTAGCGGTGTAGTTACCGGCGTTTAATTAGGACTTTGTGTTTTTACCACTCCAAAAAATGTAGAGAGAAAAAGGCGTGGCCACTTCATCACCACTCTCATCTTAATCTACAAACCACTTAGCCAAGCAACATTAAAAATATATAAATGTGCAAAAAAAAACCCACAAATTACTGTAAGTGGAGCTTGTTTGTTTTTCCAGTAAAAAATATGTTTGTAAATTATATATTTTGAATTTGTAGATGGTCCGGTTCAAAAATAGTATTAATGAACAGTTAATCATCATGTAGTCAGGGTTTCTTCCAGACTTTTTCTCCGGGGGGGGGGGGGGTACGTAAAAAGATTTGGGGGGGGGGGGGGGGGGGAGCGCATTAAATTTTCGGGGGGGGGGGCGGACACTGTTAAAAGTATATATTTTCTATTTTAAATTTTCTATATAAATTCCGTTTCGTTCGGTAGGGGGGGCTCATTTCATATATATATATATGTATATATATATATATATATATAAATGTATATATATATATATGTGTGTGTGTGTGTGTGTATGTGTGTATACATATTATTTATTTAAATATATATATATATATATATATATATATATATATATATATATATATATATATATATATATATATATATATATATATATATATATATATATATATATATATGAAATTAGCCATCGCATTATTTTAAACAAAATAGACGTGTTTACACAATTCTCTCCCCTGTCCCAGTAAACAGCAGCAACGAGCTTCTGTGGATCGAGATCGCTGCTATCGTCTGCGGCGGCACACTCCTGCTGATCCTGGTGGTCACGTGCACCGTCTTCCTCAGGCGCCACGCCCAGCTGAAGAAGAAGAAGAAGAAGCGCGAGAGCCACCACCACGCAGACGACAGCGTGTACCAGAACTTCCACCTCCAGCAGAAGACGGAAGTGCTGGTGAACGTTCCCGCCATAACTTGTGAGTATACATGTGCGTAATTGCTTTCGTTTTTATAAGGCAGGATATTAATTCAACATTATTTTATTTTTAAAAATTTTCTCAATGCGAACTGAATGTTAATATATATATATATATATATATATATATATATATATATATATATATATATATATATATATATATATATATATATATATATATATATATTTACAGATTATTTAATTTTTCGACTGTAATTGAATGAAACCTGGGCAATGAATGAAAATACTCGTTGCATTTGACGGATTGTAGCTAGTATCTTATAACTAATTTTTATTTAAAAATACAATACGATTATTGTAACAATCTATATATATAATTCTCTTCTGGGAGACGTTAGAAAACAAGCTGCAAGGTCTGGTGAGCTGTGGTTCACGCTAAATATTTACATTTTACAATCGTAGAGACGGGTTGAGTGACGGCTATTAGGGGCAGATAATTTAGTTTGAAACGATTTTAAACTTAGAGGAGGTAACTAATAGTGTTTTAAGGCAAATATTTTCAGTGGCAGCATTGGTACGGTCGAATTCACAAATTATGAATTACTGAAAAGTAAAAAAAAACAACTAAATAGCGGCGTATGATATGCCGCGGGTCGGCTCATGATTACAATTTGGCTTAACTAAAAAGTGCATTTAACTATGTTTATAAATTGACTAAACTAAAATGTGTGTTTAACTATAATTATAAATTGGCTGAACTTAAATTTACTTTTACTTTCAGTGAACGAGGCTGAGGAGCCAGCAGTTTATGATACAAGGATTTGAACCCTTGTTATCAGATGGTGACACCTACATTAGTGATATTCTTGTGTTCTGGTGATTGTGATACTTAGGGATGAGGGTGGGAATGGTGGTGAAGATTTGGTGTGGAGATGGAAGTGTGGGGTGGAGGTGGGTGTGTGAAGTGGGGATGTGGTGGGGGTGGGGGGTCTGGTGTGAAGATGAGAGTGTGGGGTGGAGGTGGGTGTGTGACGTGAGATTGAAGTGAGAGTGAGAGTGAAGTGGGTGTGGTGGTGGGGGTCTGGTGTGAAGATGAGAATGTGGTGGGGGCAGTGGCGTAGGCAGGGGGGGTTTGGGGGGGTCATAACCCCCCCCCCCCCCCATAGACCCCTCGGTATATATAAAAAGTATGAGGGGGGGTGCAAATCGAAAGTTTGAGGGGGGGGGGGTGCAAATCGAAAGTTTGAGGGGGGATGCAAATCGAAAGTTTGTCCCCGGGTAAAAATTGGACCCCCCCCCCCCCCCCTTGAGACGATCCTGGCTACGCCACTGGGTGGGGGTGGTGGGGGTCTGGTGTGAAGATGAGAATGTGGGGTGCAGGTGGGTGTGAGTGTGTGAAGTAGGGGTGATGGTGGGGGTCTGGTGTGAAGATGAGAGTGTGGGGTGCAGGTGGGTGTGAGTGTGTGAAGTAGGGGTGATGGTGGGGGTCTGGTCTGAAGATGAGAGTGTGGAGTGCAGGTGGGTGTGAGTGTGTGAAGTAGGGGTGATGGTGGGGGTCTGGTGTGAAGATGAGAGTGTGGAGTGCAGCTGGTGTGGGTGTATGAAGTAGGGATGGTGCTGGGGGGTCTGGTATGGTGTGGATGGAAATAGTGTGAATGGTGTTGGGAATGGTGATGAGGATGGGATTAAAGATTAGATAAAGAGTGTATGGATTAGTATACAGGAAATCGGTGTCGTGTATTTTTACAGTCATTTAATGGTTTCACTGAGTGCTCCCAAAGTTTTCACTGACTAAGTGCTCCCAAAGTTTTCACTGACTGAGTGCTCCCAAGTTTTCACTGACTGTGTGCTTTCAAGTTTTCACTGACTGTGTGCTCCCAAGTTTTCACTGACTGTGTGCTCCCAAGTTTTCACTTACTGAGTGCTCCCAAAGTTTTCACTGACTAAGTGCTCCCAAAGTTTTAACTGACTGAGTGCTCCCAAGTTTTCACTGACTGAGTGCTCCCAAAGTTTTCACTGACTGAGTGCTCCCAAGTTTTCACTGACTGTGTGCTCCCAAGTTTTCACTGACTGTGTGCTCCCAAGTTTTCACTGACTGTGTGCTCCCAAAGTTTTCACTGACTGTGTGCTCCCAAGTTTTCACTGAGTGCTCCCAAGTTTTCACTGACTGAGTGCTCCCAAAGTTTTCACTGACTGTGTGCTCCCAAGTTTTCACTGACTGAGTGCTCCCAAGTTTTCACTGACTGTGTGCTCCCAAGTTTTCACTGACTGTGTGCTCCCAAGTTTTCACTGACTGTGTGCTCCCAAGTTTTCACTGACTGTGTGCTCCCAAAGTTTTCACTGACTGTGTGCTCCCAAGTTTTCACTGAGTGCTCCCAAAGTTTTCACTGACTGTGTGCTCCCAAAGTTTTCACTGACTGTGTGCTCCCAAGTTTTCACTGACTGAGTGCTCCCAAGTTTTCACTGACTGTGTGCTCCCAAGTTTTCACTGACTGTGTGCTCCCAAGTTTTCACTGACTGTGTGCTCCCAAGTTTTCACTGACTGTGTGCTCCCAAAGTTTTCACTGACTGTGTGCTCCCAAAGTTTTCACTGACTGAGTGCTCCCACGTTTTCACTGACTGTGTGCTCCCAAGTTTTCACTGACTGAGTGCTACCAAAATTTGAGTTCTCTCAACTATATCACTACTGTTTGTATTCTCAACAAGGTTCGACAATCTAATCCTAGTCACAGACAGATTATCGTTCTTATGAACATTACTTTATTCAAATTGACAACATGTAGTATTTTTTGTTAATCGTTTAAATCTCGTCATAATGGTTTTTGTGCCATTTTCTGTAAGAGTAAAAACATATCAAAGGATGACATTCTCGTGCTAATTCAGTAAAATTCGAATTTATTTTCCAAATATGATTTTAGTTTGTAAAAATATGTAGTTACTGATAGATGACTATTAATTACATTTTTTAACAATAAACATTATTTTTTAATATAAACATAATTTTAATTATTTGCCTGGTGTGAATGTTATTTGTGGCTTAATAAGGAATATATATCCTATGCTCTTCAATTTAAAGGAAGTAATTCAATGAAGAATTATGGCAATTATTGAATTGTCTCCCATATAGCGCGCAAATAATTAAAAGTATGGATGGTCCATACAACTATATTTTTAAGTATAATAATTTCTATTGGAAACAAATTGTGAACTATGGAAACAGACTTATCATGGTGCCTAACAGAATTGGCTCTTTCTACCAGCACTAGCATAATGTAAGAATCAGTGTTGGATCTACTAGATTATAACTTCAATGAAAGGTCAAGGAGTAGGGTATTACCTTTCAGTCTTTCATCGCCTGAATATATTCACACTAACATAGACACGTATCAACGAGAGAAGCACGTTACCTATGATGGTATCACATATCATTATGTTAGAAGATAAAAATGATGGTTGCATATAATATGATGGTAGCACATAGCATAATGGCAGCACATCGGTAGAAGAATAGGTAAAGGTTACTGGACTCACGTGGGCATATATAAGGAGAGCTGCCCAAAACAGAGTCCAGTGGAAAGGTGTGATTGCAGCCCTTTGCTCCCAATGGAGCACAAATGATTCAGTCAACATGATGGTAGCAGTATGGTAGTTCATAACATGATGGTAGCTCATAACATGATGGTAGCTCATAACATGATGGTAGCACTTTGGTAGCTCATAACATGATGGTAGCACATAACACAATGGTAGCACATAAGATAATGGTAACACGATGGTAGCTAATAACATGATGGTAGCTCATAACATGATGGTAGCTCGTTACATAATGGTAGCACATAACATGATGGTAGCACATAACATGATGGTAGCTTATAACGTGGTCGTAGCTCATAACATAATGGTAGCACATAACATGATGGTAGCTCATAAAATTATGGTAGCCCATAACATGATGGTACCTCATAACATGATGGTAACTCATAACATGATGGTAGCTCATCATAACATGATGGTACCACATAACATGGTAGCCCATAACATGATGGTAGCTCATAACATGATGGTAGCACGACGGTAGCTCATAACATGATGGTAGCACGACGGTAGCTCATAACATGATGGTAGTACGATGGTAGCTCATAACATGATGGTAGCTCATAACACGAAGGTAGCACATAACATAATGGTAGCACATAACATAACCCATAACATAAATATAGCACACACCAGTAATAAGAAACATAAAAATCGCCCATACGGAAAAACATCGCAAACGTCTTCGCCAACACACGGTGTCATGACGATCAATAAAGCAGGTGAAGCAGAGTGCATCTGTTTCTGTATGTGAATTACGTGGCCAGTATTACCCTGACCGCAGAGTTTCTTCCAGGCATCTCTTTGTAGAAAGTCTACCGCCCCCCCCCACCCGGAAAATGTTGTTGTCCCCCCCCCCCGAAAATATCAAGTCGTCTTCCCCCCCCCCCCCCCCAGCCCAGGAGAAAAAAGTCTGGAAGAATCACTGCCTGACCGTTTAATTTTCACCATCGGAGCTGGGTGGTTTTACAGCTCTAGTCCTAACCCAAAAACCAGTCACAACCTTTTTTATAGTACTCAAAGCCTAACAGTATCCCCTAGACCCAGAGGCGTAACGACCCTTCCCGGCGCCCGGGGACAAACATTACCTCAAACTTTCGATTTGCACCCCCCCCCCCTCAAGATTTCGATATGCACCCCGCCCTCAAACTTTCGACCTTTCAATTTATTTTTTCGACCCATTTTGGCGCCCCCTAAGGTCGGCGCCCGGGGACATATGTCCCCCCCCCCCCTCGCTACGCTACTGCCTAGACCTAATTGTAAACCGAATCCGACTTTGGATCTAGATCGCGCTTTATCCGAAGAACTAATACAAATTACGGGGGTAAGCTAGTAGCCCTTGTTTTACCATAAGAATTACTAATGAGAGTACTACTAACATAAAAAGAATCGGTTGAAGCCTAAAACAGAACCTTGCCTCAGTAACTACAATACAAATCTAAACAAATTATAAACTTAACTTTCTCGCATGAAACACAAGCACCGTATCGATAACCAATCATGTATCGATTATCTCTACCAAACACATGGATCTGTTCAATCGTACCAAACATTATTTTTTTTTCCTGCCTTTCCATTAGCAGTAATCTTAAATCTTGAGATCTATCGATTATCGAGTATTGATCTCTCCTGACAAAGCTTATCTAAAAATCGTACTAGTTCGCTGCGACACTTTTTTTTTCTTATTGAACAAACGACGCACTGTATTGGGTACAAACTCAACAGTTCTGTTGGCAAAGGTTCACTGTGTTCACAGTTTTTTTGTTGAAAAAATGGGGAATTCACATACCAACGATATATATATATATATATATATATATATATATATATGTGTATAGGCCTATATATATATATGTATATATATATATATATATATATATATATATATATATATATATGTGTGTGTGTGTGTGTGTGTGTGTGTGTGTGTTTGTGCGTGTGTATTTATGTGTGTGTTCATGTGTATACGTGTATGTGTATGTGTGTGTGTGTGTGTGTGAACATGTACTCTATACATTAGTTTGATGTTATAATTTATGTATACAGTTATTTACTTATTGTATGTTAAGTGAAGTTTGGTATTTACGAATATACATGGATGGGTGTTTTAGTATACATTAGTGTATGTGTGTATACATAGATACACGGTTTATGTATGTGTTTGTATGTGCTTGTATAAATGTGTTTGGATGTGCGTGTGTATGACTGTGTGAGTATGCGTGTGTGTTATGTAGGCCCTATATGTGTATGAACTATCTCAATTGTTCACGTGTGAGACACGCTTGGTCTGTGAACGGTGTGAGATCTACACAGACGCGCGGCGGGGGTGAGGGGTGGGGGGTGCGACAAATCGATACAACAATCGTTAGCAATTCAATAGATCGAATGGTTCTTTGATAGAGCAGAGCGGGAAACGGTGCATGTCCTGGAGGAACTCGACACGTCTGCGGGGAATGGCGAGTTGGCTGGTATCAACCCACTACAGGTAAGGGGGGGACTGAGTTCTATTTCACATCTCTATAATCGTGTGTTAATCTTTTATAGGACTAACCTGTGAAGTTGTTTCTAAATCACATCATTTACATTTCGATGTTTCGTTGAATAGGCCTAAACAGATTCAGTTTTTAAGTTTACGCGTGGTATTTTTTTTAAACATCAAAAGCAGTGCGGGAAAAAAAAAATCGATGTTGTCGTTTGTCACAGTTCGATTTCTGTGGAGTTTCAAAAACCGAGGCTTGAATATTTAATAAAAAAAATGATTGATATTTTTGACAGGTAGGCTCTGTTTGCTGTCACTTGAGTTGTTTTTTTTTAACTACGTTTGACGCTATAAGAACAGCTTACGTACAGAATAACATACTGTTGAGCTGTACAAAAAATTTTATTTTATTTTTACTACCGATCAAATTGCTTTGCAATTTGCATAGGAACATGAAAATAAAAAACGTTTACTTATATTTTATATAGTTTATAAAAGTTGAAGAAGTAAATTCTGCCTATTATGTTAAATAGGCCAGTTGAATAAAGTTAGACTTATCATTACGTATATGAGAATAATATTTATTTAAATGTGTATATTTATACTTATATATATATATATATATATATATATATATATATATATATATATATATATATATATATATATATATATATTTGTACATATATATATACAAATATCTATACATACTTATATAATAATATACATACATGTATATATATATATATATATATATATATATATGTATATATATATATATATATATATATATATATATATATATATATATATATACATAAATACAGATGTAGATGTAGATATGTATAAACACCTCCGCCAGCAGCATCAGTAAACTAGTTCAAAAGAAATATACACCTTATAAAACAAGTTTATTTGTTTACTTTTTCCTTTATTGTGTTTTGTGTAACATTTTTCACTTGTAAATATAATTTTCTTATTAAAAATTCGTAACAAAAATAACTGGAATAATGGTATTTCATGAAATTTTAATGGAGATAACAGCATTGAGATACGAACAATTTATTATACAAGCAATGTTACGGCACGAATTAACTTCGTAGCTCCATGTATATAGTTAACATACACTTGCCAAAAACCTTAGAATTAAAACTTCACGTTATAACTCTTTTTTTTTAAACATGGTAGTATTTTATCATATCTTTAAATGAACACCATCTATACAACTGCAACTTCATGTAATACTTTGCAATCGCAGTAAAATGGAACTACAAATTAAAATGGACCTTTATGTACCAAATCATACAAAACTATACAAGGCTATAAATGTGGATGTTAGTTTTCTCCTTCGGGGCAGCCCTTCTGTTGAGAAACACTCATATCAGCAATAACTGAGGTTGTGGTCTGTTCTCTTTTATTATCATCCAGATATCTTTGGATGATTTCTGGTGGCAACATTCTCTCTGAGACTAGGCCTAAAAACACAAACCCTGTGCCAGTAAGTCTTGGTCATAAGTTCGCCATTAGATTTTCTGTACGTAGCATTTGTTGCTACAGGAAAAATAAGTGCAGGGTGCTCTTCTGAGCCTCTGGTTTCCGGACCCCTACCAACTCGTCCTAAAAGCGTGTCCTTATTTAAACCTCTTTCAACTCTTCTGGGAGCGGATGTTTCTTCTTCCTCTTGATTGTCGTTAATTTCTGCAGCATTGGATTTCCCAGTTGACTGCTGGACTGTGTAAATATGCTAACTGTAACCCTCTTTTGTAGTATTCTCAGCATTTGAAGCAGTTTTTGTTCGATTCCTAGTCTTTGTCTATTTTGCAATAAATATTTTACAATAAATAAACTTAAATGATCGGGTACAAACTAGACTCGAACTAGATCTATGACCTTGCCTTCTACTATACCAGTTAATGTGCACTATCTTTTTTTTCTCGCCAGCGTCAGTTGTGTGTGTTCGCTTTAGTATTACAGTTTTCATCATCGGCTTGTGAGGACTGATACATATTTACAATAGTAATATTTCTTTCTTACTTGTAGCCCACTTTCATTCATTTAAGATGGTTTACTTATACATAGATCTAATACAAAACGTCTAAATATAAAAAAAATTAAAATAACCAACCTGAAAATGCAAATGTGTAAATTGGTTTTGTATTTTATTTTTTATGTTTTATTTTTATTTTTTTTTATTTTTTGTATAACTTAGTTGAACAATTGTTTAACCTGATTTCGTTTGGAGTATCAATGACTTTTAATCGCAGGTTCTTACATTTGTAAATAGTTTATTTAACACCCTTAAGAGTTTTTTTATTTAGACTAAATTAAGATCATAAATCTTATAATAATAGAAAAAAAAGTGTGTCGAACCATCCTTTATTATGTTTAAATACATATATAAAGTGTAATAACAAACTATGTATACAATATTTTCTGTTTCATTTTTCCCATGATAGTAACTCTTTATTGGAAATTAAATGCTCCTTATCTCCCTTGATTCTTAAACATATTTTTAATTAAAATGTAATGTTTTCATTATTTTCTGTGTGTATATATGTATATATATATATATATATATATATATATATATATATATATATATATATATGTGTATATATATATATATATATATATATATATATATATATATATATATATATATATATATATATATATATATATATGTATATATATGTATATATATATATATATATATATATATATATATATATATATATATATATATATATATATATATATATATATATATATATATATATATAAAGATATATATGAAAAGCAATGTATGTGTGTCTGTCTTTTATGCATTACTACATCTTTCATCCGATCGCCATGAAACTTTGGGCAGTTGTTGGGTATACTCCTGGGGAGGTTTCTACAATAAAAAAAAAATTTCAAAATGTCGGATGCGGTTCGATCAGTTCATCCGAGTGCCATGAAACTTTGAGTAGTTGATGAAAATACTCCCGAGAAGGTTTCTGCGAAAAAATTCAAATTAAAATTTCTTATGGGCCGGAAGCGTGCGATTTTTTAGTACACACGGTTTGGCGCCCAGAGCTCCAGAGCGGCTAACTTAGCACTTGGTATCCGTTAATGGGGCGTCCTGCATGGCGGGTAAGGAGTTCAACTATAGTCCATGGCGCCCTAGATATTGCCTGACCCGAAGCGCCCTAGGGTCCCCGTTGAGCACTATGGCACCAACGTGTTTTTTTAAAAAAAAGGTTACACATACTAAAGACTCGATGGACAACGATCATCGTTGACTTTATCGAATCAGACGCGGCCTCCGACGCCCCTGCAGGGTGCTATTTGGCACCCTGGGCTTTCCCGTTAGCGCAATAGCGCCTACGTTCGATCTAAACCATGGGTTCCCAAACTGGGGGTCGCGACTCGCAGTTTGGGAACCCGTGGGCCTTTCTGGGGGGGGGGGGGGGGTCGCCAACTGGTATACTAAACCTTAGTAATGAGAAGCAAAACATAAATATTTAGAAGAATATCTGAAATTCGTCTTTACTAACATCATTAAAAATGGAATAGTTAAGAGGCCATGCGTACTGTACAAAGTTGTTCTCAGTCACGAGTTTATGAAATCTCCAAAACTTAAACGTCATTTGAGACGATTCATTCGGAACACACCAAAAAAGATATGGAGTTCTTTCGTCGGCATAAAGCTAGTTGCAAACGTCAGAGACTTAATCGAACAGAAAGTTTTCACCAAGGAAACACAGCGTTAGTGCAAGCATCAAATGATGTCGCGATAGAAATTGCCAAGCAAAAAACAAAAAAACACAATAGGAGAAAATCTCATCAAACGCTGCATGTTGAAAATGGTGAAATTAATTATTGGGGATTCCAGTACATGCCGACGAAAGAACTCCATATTTTTTATGGTGTGTTCCGAATGACTCGTCTCAAAATGACGTTTTAGTTTTGAAAGTTTCTTAGACTTATGACTTAAAACAACTTAGCACAGTACGCATAGTTTCGTCTCTATTCCAGTTCCAATAATGTCAGTAAAGCCGAATCTCAGATAATCTTCTACATATTTAAGGTTGTTTTTTTTTTCATTGCTAGAGTTTAGTCTACCAGTTGGCGACCCCCCCCCCCCCCCCCAGAAAGCCCTTCTCGACCCCCCCCCCCCCCTGGGTCGCAACCCATAGTTTGGGGACCTATGTATGTAAAAAGTGTTTTCGTTGAGGTACGGATTAAGGTAACAAGCTTATAAGTTGTGTGTTGTGGCTGAAGTTAGACGGGACGGGACGTTAAAACTTTTTTATTGAGGGAATGAGAAGGTACAGTGTCGACCTCAATATCCCTTCATGTACCGAGGTCTGTAGGGTGAGATGAACAGATGAACTCTACTTCACCTGCGCCAAGTATCTTGGACAATATTAGGAAAAGTCGATGAAGAAGGTATAAGGGGAAGGTAGAGTGAAGCATTATGGAAATAGTATGTATTGCAGGGCTGATGATTATGAGGGATATCAGCGGTATAGGGGGTGGGCCTCGGTATGGGGATATGGGGCTAAGGGTGGGGGGTGGCGCACATAAAATAAGTTACGGGGCATGGGTATCACGATAACGACAAGACAAAAAAAAGTTTGGGTCGGGGCGGGAGAGGGGGGGAATGTTTTATGACCCTCACTACACTACACGAGAGCTGATAAGGTCAAGGTCACTTTTATACGACAGTTGAGAAATCGGCACTGCTAGTGAAGTCTGGCTTGTGTTAATGAAGTGTAAGTCTAATATTCGCCTATAATATACCGACCGAACGGATGGTTAAATGTTTTACAATAGTGAAAACATTCGGCATATAAGTTACGATACTTAGATGTTTTTTTTCTAATTTTACTTTTGAAAAATAGATATGGCTGGCAAGTAATATAAGCAGTGTTTCATCCAGACTTTTTTTCTCCCGGGGGGGGGGGGGTGCACTTGAAATTTTCGGCGGATAAACATTTTCGAAGGAAGGGGGGGGGCGGATACAGTTAAAAGTATATATTGTCGATATAAATTCCATTTCGTTCGGGGGGGGTGGGGCGGAGGAAAAAACTCTGAATATAAGAAATAATATGGGAATTCTTGTATTGACATGTGCAGTTACGTATTTGATAAAACATGTAGATAACTCTTCCTCAGTACAAGTGACCATTTTTTTACAGTTATCGTTCTTGCCATAAAGTCGATACTAATGTTATTATCATTTTAAATATCGTGTTTGACAAGCCAAAAAGTTATTATTATTTTAGCTTTGCAAAGAATATTTTCCTTTCCGAGTATGTGTGTAGGTGCAGTAGATTGAACGGGTGTCTATTGCTATCCGTGATATCTGACGGGTGATTGAGGGTATCTGAGATATGTTTGCTCCTTGAAGATTGTCCACACTATCTCTTTCATACCTTCGTTCCTTCCCACCCACCTCACCCCCCCCCCCACCCCCCTCAAGCACTCGATTATGGATGAAATTTGTAAGGTAAATTTGTAAGCTTACGTACATTCTAAGAACCAGCTATTTAAGAACCGAACATGTTTTCAAAAAACTACTGTAATAAACAGGTGGTAATTGCACACAGAGTTTCTTCCAGGCATCTCTTCGGAGGAGGGGGGGGGGGCAGAGCCCTCCCGAAGAAAGTCTACCTCCCCCCCCCCCCCCGAACGAAATGGAATTTATATAGAAAACATATACTTTTACCAGTGCCCCCCCCCCCCCCGGAAACTGTTGTCCGCCCCCCCCCCCCCGGGAGAAAAAAGTCTGGAAGAAACACTGATAGCACATCGTGCCGTTTTATCATTTATTATACCCCACCCACCAACTCCCTCCCCCCAACCCCTAAACCCCATCACTAATGCCACATTTATCCACTAATCTCATATTTTTTTAAAACTCAACAGCTAAACAAGCCACAGACAGCATTAACTATCTAACTTGGAAACACAACTAGCTATGGATGACGAATGTAAGTTTTCTTGCTTTAAGTCTTTTAAGTCTTCCGGTCTAAACTCTCAATTTAGCTCTACCAAGTTTAGCTCTCACCAGTGGCGTAGGCAGGGGGGGGGGTTAGGGGGGGTCATAACCCCCCCCCCCCCATAGACCCCTCGGTATATATAAAAAGTATGAGGGGGGGTGCAAATCGAAAGTTTGAGGGGGGGGGGGTGCAAAATCGAAAGTTTGAGGGGGGGGGTGCAAATCGAAAGTTTGAGGGGGGGGGGGGGGTGCAAATCGAAAGTTTGAGGGGGGGGTGCAAATCGAAAGTTTGTCCCCGGGTAAAAATTGGAACCCCCCCCCCCCCTTGAGACGATCCTGGCTACGCCACTGGCTCTCACTTTAAATCATCCAGTAAATACGTCGATCTTTTCATTTACATTTAAAGTAAAAAAAAAAATTAATTTAAATTCAAGTATTTATACTTTTAATAATTAAATTTAGATAATCTTGATTTGAAAATGTCGATTTTATAGCAGAAGCAAACAATGAAATTTGGTGAAGAATATAGTTGTCTGGTAGATGTTTTGTCTGTTTATGTCCTGTCGTCTGCGTATAATATAAAATATTCATTTGTCTGGGATCAGGATGTAAAGATTTCATTGTGACAGAGGTCATTGTCAGGGTTATTGTCCTTGACGTGTTGTTCTATATCGTTCCTTGTGTATAGGTTTGTTAGACCATATCCGCATTGGAAGACAGTGGTGTCTGGGTGTTTTACTACGTGGTGCTTGATTGCCTGTCTGCTTTTGATCAGGTTATTGCAGTACTGGCATTTTGTGGTTTCAGGGTGGGCTGTTTTTTGTGTGTGTTTTACACTAGCTGACAATATTAAAACTGTAGAAGCAGTATCAGCAGCTCTTGTCTTTTCCAGAAGTAAGATATTCGGAGATTTGGGTTGATGCGCTGGTGGTACCTTGTTGTTGGGTTTGTTTAGTGTTTGGTGGAGTTGTTGCCGGTGTATCTAATGCTGTTTTGGCTGATTTCGTTTTTTTCTTTCTCGTAGTGTAGCTGGACAGTCTTCATTCTTCCTTTTCGCTGACGTTCTGACGTTTCAGTGTCCATGTCAGTCTGTGGTTGTAAGTCATTGACAGCGTTTTGCTGTGGTGTGCTGGCGGTCGCTATTGTTCTGATGCTGACGTTGTGGCTTGTGTTCCCTGGTGTTGTTGTTGACGTTGTTGGTTGTGCTGTTGGTATTTCCTGCTGTGTTGTGTCTGGGTTTGCTGGCTGACAATGGTTGATTGGAATAAAAGAGCTGACACGCTTGTATTCTCCCGGCGATTGCGATTAGTATATTTAGTGTTGTGTATTGTGGTGACGTCAAAGGCGTATGAGGAGTAGTACTCGGTGTCAGCTCTGCCAAAGTTGAGTAGAAAAATATGTTGGTTGTCGGTGAGTTGTCTTATTATATGGCCTAGCAGATTTGGTTGACTTCTTGAAGTGATGTATACTTGCATTTTAGGCGAGGCTGTTACAGTTGAAAAAATCAAGACATTCTTCTTCAGGTTGTTCTAGAGTTAATGTAGTTGAATCTGAAAAGGTTTGGAACTATTGTTTCATTAAACTACTTGAGCCGTGGCTCGAATAGCTCTTCTCACTGGCTCTCGACTTAAAGGAGATAGAATGAGTGGGAACAGAGGCGTAGCGAGGGGGGGGGGGCGGGGGGGGGGGGGCGGAACGCACCGGGTAACACCATTTGGTGGGGTGACACCAAGGCAAAAAATATATAGGGTAAAACTTGAGAGGGGGGGTGCAAATCGAAAACTTGAGGGGTGGTGCAAATCGAAAGTTTGAGGGGGGGGGTGCAAATCGTAAAATTTTTAAAGTTTGTCCCCGGGAAGGGTCGCTACGCCCCTGGGGGGGTGACACCATTAAGTGCCGCACCGGGTAACACCCGACCTCGCTACGCCACTGAGTGGGAACAACCCCACTGCTGGTGCTAGTGGAGAGATTTGTAAAAACAATTTGCTCACCGTCACGACCAAACTAAATAAATGATCACCATTAGTATGATCTTTTTTTAATACAGTCTGCTTTGCCATTAGAGTAATGCTATTTGGCCGATTTTTTTTCAGCTCAGACATGTCATTTACAGCGTCAGTTTGCCTTGCATGTTCGCTTTAGTATTACAGTTTTCATCATCGGCACTATTTCTTACTTACTTGTAGCCTACTTTCATTCATTTAAGATGGTTTACTCATACATAGATCTAATACAAAGCGTCTAAATATAAAAATAAAATATACTGAATTAATTTCATATGCGATGGATATGTTATACTTATTTTTTATTTTTTTTTACGTTTTTTTTTTTTTTTTTTTTTTTTTTTTTTTTTTTCAGTAACCAAAATGATTTAATCACAGATAATTCCTTGCTCAACATCACATGGTGGACATATATACTCATCAATATATATATATATATATATATATATATATATATATATATATATATATATATATATATATATATATATATAAGGACTGCTAAAGAGAACTACTTAACTTTGAGATTTACTATCATTTAACATTATAAACAAAACTAAAGAAAAATTGATTTATTTTGTGGGTTTATGAGCTAGATTAAACACAGCTTTGTATGTGGGTATACCAGTAGACAATCTATGTTAAACACAGCATGTGGGTATATCAGCTGGGCTAAACACAGCTACATGTATGAGTATACCAGCTATGTTAAACACAGCTACATATTTGAGTATACCAGCTATATTAAACAGCTAGATAGGTGGCTATACCAGCTGTTATATATATTTAAGAAAGAAGTTTTTTTTTTTGTTTTTTTTACGTAAATTCATTTATAAGGAATGATAAATATGAGGGAATAAGCACATTTATTATGAATTCTTGCTAGTTTACTAATTAGACTTTTAATAATGTTAAGGTTTTTATCTTATTTAAAATTAAGTCAAATATTATATTAAAAACATCAAAAATTAGAAAATAGTCATTGATTATCAAACAAAATATTTATTTAGCATATTTGATTAGAAAACAAAGATTTTTATTCCTTTCTTTTATTTACGAATTTCCATTGAAGATTTGGAACATAGTCATATGTTATCTCCCATGAGGTTTTTTTAATTTATAAATGGGACGTAACCCTAGCTCTAGTCTTCGCCTCCCCTAGCAATTGCTTTATCTCTCTGGAGGCACGCCTCACAGTTTTGAAATTGTTTTTTTACCGATATAGATGTACCAAAGGGATCGCCTCAACTAGGTTTGTTCCTGCGGATCTGGAGGTCAGTATTGCAGATGAAGTAGAGGTCATCTGTGTCTTTGACTTGGGCAATTGAGAGGGTAGTATGATCAGTTATATGCACAGCGGCTTTTACTTTCCTTAACGTGAGTCAGGTACTCTACTTTCCGGGGATAGAACTCTTCACTGCCTGCAGTAATAGAGTACATGAGAAAATAATTAACGTGTCACATAGTTATTCAAATCTGACTGAACACCCACGTTAAATCTACATGACATGTATTGAGGAAAAAAAACTAACCATAAGGAAATACTCCACGGTCTTGTAAAATAATCGATAACTTACTGAATATCAATTACAATGTGCTGGCGTCCTACGGTCCTGTTTGACTAGCATTATCCTAATCCCGTCTTGTCTTGAGTGTGTGATTTACCGTTCATGACGGTGTAAATAGCAGTGGCCTCCCTTTCCTGAAGCATTACATTGTAGCCATAGCTGACAAGGGAGAAAATCCAATCGCCGCGGGTAACTCTTGCTTTTAAGGTTCGTTTATTTCATGTTTGTCATTTTAGTTCTAGCGTCCAGAGGAGTTGATGTTACAAGGTTTGTATTTAAGTTTTCTATTCCGAATTGTGCTTGGGATAAATAGCAAGAACTTGTTCTTTTCAAGTGTAAAATATACAACGTTAAGTTTGTTTTCTAAAACAATAAACTTGACATTTTCTTGGTGAGATATGTTAGAGTTATAACATTGTGGGTCAATCAATAGTAAAAAAAACTGGAAACTTGTAGATAGTAATTGTTTCTTTTTATATATTTTTGTTTAATTTTTATTATTAAAAGAATTTAAATTATAAAGACTATATTTTTATTTGTTTAAGTTATTTAAATCGTCGGTCGATTCTTAAACTAATTTGTAGGTGTGTGTGTGGTTTTTTTTTATATGTATATACAATATACTAGTTTATAGATAAAGATAAATGTACATATGTAGATAATATATAGGTCTAAACAACTCCAACTCAAATGCAGTAACAGTTGTATAGACAATTCGTATCTCTCTTTCATTCTAAAGTTATTAGAATTAAAATTTGTGAAATTATTTTTAGCTAACTTTCTTTAAAAAAAATCGTGTCAAAATATTTTAAATTTTAGTGGGGGAAGGGGGGTGGGAGTGTGATGTTGTTGTTAAAATGCTCCATGTTAACCACAATTTTTAAAAATGTAAATAATTTCAAACTAGAATTAATGTAAGTGTGTCAAGCTTTAACTTTCGTACACATCCCCTTAATTTCAGCACACACACACACACACACACACACGCACACTTACACACGCGAACACACACACACACACTTACACACGCAAGCACACACACAGTCACCATTACACACACCACCCCTACGATTCCTGTCCTGGCGTGTTTGACATTTATTTCCTGGCGATCTACGTTACAAGCCGTAAAGCGATCGGTCACTGATACGTAGACAATCAATCGTTCAAACTTCTTACCCATTCTCTGACTGAACCGGGGAACTATTATCTGGCCAAGGTGTTGCTCAGCGTAAAATGCTAATCGCATTGCCGGCGTGAAATTTAATAGGTTAATAGTTTTTTTAAGTGTGTTTCTCCTAACGGCTCAACACACATGTGCTAAAATGTCAGGCGATTTGATTGAACGTGTGTACGCTGTATGTTTAAAGCTTAATCGCATTGTTGACAGTTTTCTCAACCAGTGTGTTTCTTTTAGACTTTTTTCTCCCGGGGGGGGGGGGGGCACTGGAATGGAAACTTTGGGGGAGAGGGGCGGACTAAATTTTTCGAGGGGTGTTGGGGTGGACACCGTATACAACTTGTTTCCAAAACATAGCCTAGCCTACTCTGGTTCTAAATTGTGGAACAGTCTCAATAATAAAATAAAACTATCTATATCTGAAAATATATTCAAATCTAAACTAAAACAATTAATATTGAATGCCTTTAACTGAGAGTGTAACATTTCTCATACATCTATTATATTCTCATTATATCTCATTTTGTATTATAACTATGTAATATTATTTCTTTATTTCAAATCTTTGAATGCTATGTTACTGCTCTGTGTTTACTACTCCATTGCTTTTTATTACTATGCTGTTATTATGTTTGTATGTTGTTTTTTTTTGTTTAGTTTTCTTAAACGGCCAATGTGAAAAAAAGGCCTCCGTCCCGACTGTTGTTACCGTTATTGAATAAAATTGTTCTTTGAGTGGGTGGAGGTGATGGGATAGTGTGGCAAGCACCTTGTACAACCACTTTTGTTTTCCCAAATGTGGATTTGAGACCCAGAAGAGCTAGGTGAAGTCCTATTGGCTGGTGCTAACAAACTCAAGACTCGCTGGCTTTCAGGCGTGCGCTCTACCTCCCGACTACACCTTTTTTAAACATACACTTATTTCATGATGAATGGAATTTTTACACATATTATTTAGCATAAAGCTTTCTTTGTCACTGTGGATAAACTTTTTTTTCCATTAATTACAAGATGATTGATTTCGTTTTGGTTAGTGGGGGCGACATTTGTAATGACAATTTTAAAACATGGTGGTCTATAGGGCAAGTAAAGTAGAATTCACCTGTTTCTGCAACCTCGGTGTATGATGGAATAGTGGAGTCAGTGCTATGACCAGCCACTTTTACTTTCCCCTAACGTGGGTCAGGTACCCATCAGAGCTGGGTGGGCTCAGAGACGTCCTACGGATTAGGCCTAGTGTCCGAACTCAAGGCTTTCGGTTGAGTATTTGTTCGCGCTACAGTCCGACCACACCGTCCTCTGATTATATTTCCGGCGTGAACGCTATGCCTATATTTTGGGACTCCCTTTTGGTTTTAAGTGTTGTTGTTTTTTTTTTTTTTTTTTCTTCGATAGTTAAGCTTTAAAATTTTATTAGCCTTCTTCGAAGTTGTTTTTGTTTTAATACCTTTAGTAATGAAACAGGTAGTGTTAGTTTTATTGCTATTTGCATAAACCTCACTGCAGCTATTATTTTTAATTTTAAAATTTCTCGAACATTCTTCCCCTACATAGTCCAAGAAGACGCCGCCGAGCACCCGTACGACTCTAGTTACCCCATCACGTCGAGACTCACCCCAAACAACATCCCAGAAAAGGATACGTTTCTTGAACAGCGATCACCAACCCAGCCCGAACCGAACGCTGAACACTGGCAACAATGGAGACACGCGTCCCCAAACACTCCCCTAGACGGTGACCTTGACCCGCGTTCAGGCGCAGACGACAGCGGCCTCCCTCTGTACCAGAGTCCAGGTCCAAACACCGCAACACGACAGGAGTTCGAAAGCACCGATGACCAGGCCGAACTTCGCGACCTCGCTGATCTATCCGAGCTGCTCAAGTCTGACGCTGGTGTAGACGGACCCGAACTTCAGCCCTCGGTTCCGGAAGAAGCTTCCCATACCAAGGAGAGGCCGGCTTCCGGTTTTTTGGTTACCATGGAAACGCCAACGGCGTTGTGTAAATACCGGTGGTCACAGCCCAGGAGCTCCCCGGGTCGTGACGTCAGATTTTACCCGTCCTACGCCATGGTAAGTTGTGCTATAGGTCTCGTGTTAAAGCTTGATTTGGGACTGTAAATTATAGGTCTCGTGCTAAAGATTTATTTGGGACTATGAATTATAGGTCTCGTGTTAAAGCTTTATTTGGGACTGTGAATTATAGGTCTCATGTGAAAGCTTTATTTGGGACTGTGAATTATAGGTCTCATGTTAAAGCTTTATTTGGGACTGTGAATAGGTAGGAAAAGTGGTTCCAAAAGTGGTTCCACTTTGTGTTGCCAGAAAGCATATTTTTGAACCAAAATTGAATATTTTAAAACATTTGTGAAATAAGTACAAAGTCACTTCCGGTTTTACTAAGGCTAAAAATATATAAACACAAAATGACTAATAATATAATAGTAATTTACAAACATTTTAATTTTAATTTGGATTAGTATAGTCAGGGTGTTGTTGTGAAAGGGGATGTTATATTATTTAATATAAATAAACTACTAGGCTATATTCCATTGTAATAATAAGTAAAGCGTAATTAATATCAACATTCTAATATAGGCCTAATCAGGGGCGTAGCGAGGGGGGGGGGCGGGGGGTGCGGACCGCACCGGGTGACACCATTTAGGGGGGTGACACCAAGGCAAAAAATAGCAAAATATATAGAGAAAAACTTGAGGGGGGTGCAAATTGAAAGTTTGAGGGGGGGGGGGGGGTGCAAATCGAAAGTTTGAGGGGGGGTGCAAATCGAAAACTTGAAAGTTTGTCCCCGGGATGGGTCGCAACGCCTCTGGGGGGGGGGGGGGTGACACCATTAAGTGCCGCACCGGGTGACACCCGACCTCGCTACGCCACTGGGCCTAATCAATCTAGATCGACCTCTGACTATGGGGTCATCTATTAACGATGTCACAACGATGCCAGACCTCCCCCTTCCTCAAAAAGTAAACCTAAGCCCCCCCCCCCCCCCATTGCAGCGATTTTCATAAAATATTTAGATCTATGGGCTTTTCCAACATTCAATGTAGGCCTATTGATTAATTATTTTATAACAATTTATAAAACAACTTTTAATAATGCAAATAAAGGCTTAGATTCAGTTTCTTAACATAAGTGTTTGTTGAACATTGAAAAATGTCATCTTACTTTCTGAACCCCCTCCCGCCCTTGACACAAAGGTCCAAATCTCCCACACCACCTCAAAGTCTGATGGACGACCACTACAGCATTTTGCTATTATTTATAGGATATTCACTAATTAGTCATACAAACCCAATTACATTTGTTGCTGTTATGGTATCTCTGTCATTACAATTATTAAATAGTTTATCTAACTCAACATTTCCCCTAAGCTCATTTGCTACAGCTGCCTATCCTTATAGAAAACATCTTTTCCTCAAATATCTGGAATGTATCTGATCAGCAAGTCTTTTTCTTTTGTAATATATAAACAATTACAACATGTTCATAAACTTGCACGGCCAATAACAACACATTACCAGGAAACAGGCAGTGATTATAGTTTGCTGTATTTGTGGTTGATGGTTAGTTATCAGCCATGCTTCACAAAGCCTGGTCTACATTTATATGCTGGTATGGCTAGAATTGACAAAAACCATATTCTTGATTCTTCCCTTATCATTACATCTATGATATATATATATGCAAATGTAAGGCTTAGAGTGGAACTACATATTTGTGAACACATTTGCTAAAGCAAAAGTTCTTGATTTGAAATTTTAATCCTTTAGGTTGTCTCTGATTCAAATTCAAAGCAGCTTTAACCTTAACTGGTACCTGACTGGTTATAGACAGTAAAACTTAGTAAAAGCTGTTTGAGATTTTGCTGACCATACAATTTATTTATATGGAGAGGCAACAAAACTTGGTGAAATCTACTTCAGCACCATATTTTTAAAAACTATTTATAGTTCGCCAGTTATTTGTTGAATTAAGGTAGCAATAATTAGTTTCCGCTTACACCAGCACACACAACCAGTGCTGAAAAAAAAAATAAACATAACAAAGTTTATGATTTTCTTTTTTTAATTACCATATTCATTCAGAACTAACAAAATAAAAAATAGTTGTTCAATATGAACAAGTTTTCTTGGGTCCAACATGTATCCTTGGATCAGTTTTTAAATTGAGCTTCATCTTGACTATTGTCTTCTGTATGCAGTTGTATAATCCACAGTATCTAAAAAAACATAAATAAATTTCATAAACTGTTATATTAAACTCATTATGTTTACATACTTTCAACTCTTAATGTTATAAATAAAAATATTTGTCCGTCTTATAAAGATCATAAAGCAATGATGTGTATTTATGTATTGGATTGTATGGGCTATCTAACCATTACCATTCATTAAAAATATAGGTCTAATAGTTTATTTTTAATATTTTAATGTAAGGTGTTTGTCATTAATTACAATAGGCCTTCAAAAGAGTCCAAAAGTCATGTATATATCATTTAAAAAAAAAAGAAAAAGGTATCAATAAAGATATACTACTTATGTTTAGCCACCTCAGGAATTTGTTGAAAATTGATATTCAAACTAGGCTACTATAACTATCATTAATTCATGCACATACTAAAATAAATATTAGGATAATTATATTAATTTGATTAGTAAGTTAATCCATCTATGACAAGTGACACCTTTTGGCTTTATCAACTATTCTGCATTTTAAGTTCTAAAGATCACTACATAAAACTAAGAGTAGACTAAGTCATATATTAAGTTAATTAAGTAGAACTAAAATAAGACAGCTCTTAACTAGTAAGCCTACTCTTCTATTCAGTAATTTTTACTATTATTATTAGAGGCCTAAAATTACTGTTAGACTACTAATCTAGATTAAACTTAAATTTTGGATATTATTTAATGTACTAGTCTGTAACCTTTTATTTAGGCTACATGCAATTTTTACAGTTTAAAATTGTAGCCTTAAGCCTAGTTAACTTTGTTTAACTTAGATCTACATACTAATACTAAATACCTATCCTATCACAGGCCTACTAGACTACTACTAAGCTACTACATGTAAATCTACAGTCTAGATAGGCCTACTGAAACTAAAAGTAATATGACAACTGTAAAAATTAAGCATACTTTATTTTTTTTACAATACTATTTTAAGCCTATAGACCTACTGTTATTAAATATGAATCTATTAGTTAGACTAACATAAGTCATCATAAGTCTAATTAGTAATTACCTTTAACTAGGCCCTAATCATAATAACAATGTAATTGAAGTATTAGGACTGTTATCTGTACCATAGCCTAAATTATCTTAAAATAAAATGTATTTTGTACAGATCTAGTAATTTAGTAAGTATTAAATATTAAAATTAAATTAATATAGAAAATATTGGCCTACTAAATAATTGATTCACTAATGTCATGATTTTGCAATTATGAGGTTGTGTGTATTATAATATATCCAGTAACTGTATAGAGTAACTATACTTACTAATACTACTACAATAGTAAATATATTTTAACAAGTAGGCTCTAACTTATTAGACTAATCATTTATTAGACTAGATCTAGGTGTATGTACTATGTAGTGCCCTACTAACTAATTACTAACTAAGGACTAAGATTAACTATTTACTATATAATCTATATGACTAGTCTCTAAAACTAGTCTATACCAGCTACACATTTATAATATAAACTATGGGCCTAATTTATTTAACTTATCTATTATTACTATTAACTTAAAATACTTCAATACTATTTTTTTTTTAAATTATTTAATAGGCCTATAGATTTTTATAAAATATATAGATCTAGATCTCTAGCTTCTAGATCTAGAATCTAGATCTAGACTAGACTAGAGTAGATCTCTACAACTTGACTTGTACTTAATACTAGATTAATTCTAATCTAATCTACTGTCATACAATATATTTATATAAAGTTACTTAACAAACTATAAGTCGTATAAGATATATAGATCTAGATCTAGCTCTCTAGTTAGTATTAGATATAGAATCTATGGATTAGGGTTATATATAATATATTAATAGATTTAGATCTAGAAATCTAGTACTAGTAGTATTTAAATAATAAAATATTTATAGAGTCTAGAATCTAGATCTAGATCTAGATCTATTTTAGTATTTATACTAGATCTAGTCTAGTACTAGATCTAGACTTCTAGACTCTAGATCTAGATCTACATCTAGTACTAGATCTAGACTAGATCTAGATACTCGCCAATATAAACTAGCGAGGCTCACTAACTTTAAAGCGTCCTTGGTTGCTAACCAGAACATGGCTACCTCACCTGGGCCTACGATTGGGCAATTTTTACTGCTTTGTTCGAGAGACCACCTTAACATTAAGTTTAAAAATAATTATCACGCGAAAAATGGCGTTTTTTTCGCGTATTTTAAGCTATCTGAAGATGACAAAGCTATTTTTGGCAGATTTTTTTTTTAAAAATTTGCTTCCGACCATGGAGGTCAAGCGGAAACATGGGTATAGTTTGAGTTGTTTAAAAACTTTAAATAAAGGACTGTTACGTGTCTAAATGGCACTGTAAGGTAGAGTATTATTAGATTGATCGTTTAGTGAAAAAATATTGTAATTATTTTGAATCCATTTTAAGAAATCGGCAGCCAAAAAAGGTCACTGAAAGCACGTAATTTTTTATTGTGACGTCATCGCTATTGTTACGGAAGCTGTACAGTAGTATTCTCTCGCTGCTTATATATTATATAATTGTATTCTTTTCACTTGACACTCTTTTTCAGCTTATTTTGCTAGCGTAATTAGACTAATTAAGCCTAATTATGGATATTTCACCTGGCTTTTGGATTATACTAAGACTCTAAAAGCCCTTAGCCTTAAACCACAACGATCTGTTTGTTTGTTTTTTTTTAAATTTTGTGTTGATCCCTGGGGAATTTGTAGTGAGCGTTGGTCTTTGTGTGCTTATTTAGGCCTAATTATTTGTTTTCAAATTTGTTATAGCTTAATTAATTTGTCTTAATTCTTATTGATTTCATAAATTTTAATTAGGTTAATTATAATATTATTTTCACTGGTCTTCGTTGATACATTTATTAGGCTTAGTAATGTTTATATTATATAAATATATTTATCAGGGGCGTAGCGAGGGGGCGGGGGTGCGGACCGCACCGGGTGACACCATTTAGGGGGGGGGTGACACCAAGGCAAAAAATAGCAAAATATATAGAGAAAAACTTGAGGGGGGATGCAAATCGAAAGTTTGAGGGGGGGGGGTGCTAATCGAAAATTTGTCCCCGGGAAGGGTCGCTACGCCTCTGGGGGGGGGGTGACACCATTAAGTGCCGCACCGGGTGACACCCGACCTCGCTACGCCACTGATATTTATATATTTTATTATATATTATTAAGATTTTAGAGGCCTGATAAATTAAATGATTTTAGCGTTGAGTCTAGGTTTACATTACTAATTAGTACTTAGTAAACCAAGTACGCATGGACTAGGACATGTGTGTGCTGTGCCGGCGGCGTTGTGGCGGGCGATGCCTCTCGCGCTGACAAACCAGCGCGAGCGAGCGAGTCGTGTGTCACACTTGGCCTGTGTCGACGTTTGGAATGCATAGGCATAGGCCTAATTCTCGCTCTCGGGTGATTAATTTTTATGCGCTGACATTTGAAAAATCAAATAGACACACATCTTAATTAAATACATTTAATTTGAACTTTATATTAATCTAGACCTATAATACTAATTAGGGCCTATAACTTGGGATAACAAAGTACTTGGACTAGATTTAGCGCATGCGCACACTGTGCTGTGAGTTTTCTCTCGCTGGTTGACAAAAGAACGCAGGCGGGCTAGCGATGTTTGTAATTTGCATATATCTTCGCTCACAGGCGATCATTTTAATGCGATTGGCCTCTTTTTATTTTATAGGCCTAATTAATTGTATTTGATAGGCTAACTTTTCTGGTTGACAAAACTAAGCGAGCGAGATGTCTGTCACGCGCACTGCCCGTGACGCTGTTTAGAATGTATTTCTCGCTAACTTGATGAATTTGAATGCTATTGCAGTGTTTTTTAAAATAAATCAAATACTTACAAATCTTTACATTTTAAACTGAGCATAGACAAAACTTTGTAAATAACACACCTGTCCCAAGTGAAGTGAGAGAAGAGGGTTAGATTAATTTTACAATGACATCGCTATATTTTATGAATTGCCCTAATTAAGCATTGCTAAAACACTTACACTAGTTAATAAAACATGCATGTGATTGAATATCTTTAAAAAGATTAGATCTATACTAACTATATATTCTTGAACATGTTGTTCATTAATTTGAATTTAGTTTTCCTTTTTAAACACCCTTCCATTTAAAAAAAAATTAAACAAAAATATTTAAAAATTCTAGATCTAATTCCATTATGTGATTTTTTATTCTGACGAAGACAGTGTCCATACGAATAGAAATGTGGTAATAAAATCAAATGTACTGTGCATATTCTGCTAAAATCAAATCAGCTGCAAGGTCAAACCTGCAGAGTTCGTCTCTTCAGAAAAGTAATGGCGATCTGGTTGTCACGGATTATTTGGCTTGCAATGCTTGGAGTGGCCAATTAATAAAAATCAGTAATTAAGCTCCAAATGAGTTTATTTTCAACAAATTAAGTATTTGATTGATTAGAGATTGATCTCTAGTTTCCATTGGTAATGTTTAAATCGAAAAATAACGAAATTTAAAATTAGTGAGTATCTCTAATATAAACCAATCTACTATCTAGATCTAGATCTATCTACTAAATCTACTAGATCTAGATCTATCTAGACTAGCTAGTCTAGAACTCTAGATAATCTAATCTAGATCTAGATTCTCGATATAAATTATAAATCTATCTAGTCTAGATAATCTAGATCTAGATTTTATTAGATCTAGACTCTAGATCTAGAAACTTATAGACACTTAATAATAATTCTATCTAGAGATCTAGATATCTAGATCTAGATTCTAGATCTAGAATCTAGATCTCAGCTTAGACTAGAGCACTCAGTGTAGTGTATGAGACTATGAGACAGATGAGTAGTCACAGACCTAACAAAAATAATGAAACGTGTGTTAAAAACATTCTACAAAAAACATTGGTAACAATTAATAAGAATAATGTTAGATATTAGTAATCTGAGCATAACAGTCATAAAAAAAATAAGCCAACTATAATGAAAAGGGATACAAACGAATTTTAAAAGCCTGAATCGAACTGAAAATATTCCCTTGTTCGCCATTTTGTTTTCTTGGATTACCTTGTCAGTATTTATCGTAGAAAATAAATGTTATGACTTCCATCGTTTTACTCTCCCTGGCCAGTTCAGTTCAGTTCAAGGTGGGGTTGAGGGCGGTTTTATTAAATATTTAAATTTATACAATAATTCAAAATCATTTTCAACGGCTTATGTTCAACACAAAAATATGAAAATGAGTGTAATCGATGGTTCCTAATCTACTTTAATTTTTAAAATTGTAGCTATAATTTTATCGCTTGCCATGTTTTTTAAAATAATTTTTAAAAAATTTAGTATGATTATATAGACTTTTCCTACCTAATCTTTATTTGGGACTGTGAATTATACATTTTTAAAAGTGTTATTCTAGTATCTCTGGTAACTCACTGAGCCAAGCTAGTTTCCCCACCCTAACTCTAGTTCTCGCCTTAACGCTGACCACAGACATGTCGGCTTCAATTGGGACCCTAAATGAACAATTACATAGCGACCAATGCATCCTTTCGGTTGGGTGCTGCCCCCCCCCCCCCCCCAGCACGTCTACCACTCACACCCACAACCTCCAAACGAAATAGAATTAATATCTACAAAACTAATACTTTTAACAGTGTCCGCCCCCACCTTATCACCACGTCCTGGGAAATTTAGCAGACAACTACCCTACCCCCCCCCCCCCCCCACCCGGAGAAAATAGTCTTAAATAAACATTTAAAATCACTCTAACACGATGGTATCAAACAAAAACAAATGCTGATTATAATACCCCATTGTCAAGCCAGCATTTCGTTGTATATAGCATGCTAAAAACACCCTATAATACTAATCACTTTGTTTACCTATAAAGATTTTTCATTCTATTTTTCAGAGTGAGCCAATAGTGTTAACTTTGGATGAAAACGCAAACGCGTTTTTCTCCGAAAACATTAGGTTGAACTGTGGAGATTACCATGGCAACATAACCGTTGACGGGAAATCTTTTCCCGTTGAGGAATTTTCTGTGCGGAGCTACACTTTTGAAATAGATCTTTTTATGAAAGAAGGTGAGAAGATTTTCTACGTGTTTATAAGAATACTTTTTAATGATGGCCGTTCAATAATATCGTTTCAAAATGTATTAGTCATAGGACCCTCAACATACGTAAAAAAAAATTTATATATATATATATATATATATATATATATATATATATATATATATATATATATATATATATATATATATATATATAAGGCGGTGATGTCATACCTGTTCATTCAACCAGTTTAATGAATGAAATTGTAGGAAAATAAGCGTAAAGAATAAACATAAAGGACTTGTTATATAACATTATATTTAACTACCCCTTAAAAAGCATAAAGCAGAATGTTATAAAACATTTTTTTTAACTACCACCCTACACCGGAGTAGTATGTACCGACAGACCCATTCCAGCGTCCGTTCAAACTATCAATTCTGCTTTCCCGCCTATTTGTGTAGAGTAATAGTTATTCACGACAACTATAAAAAAAAATAGCGCCCCCCCCCCCCCCCCGTACAGTTTTTATTTAGACAATAATTGAAACCAAATAAATGTGATTGTATACAAGTAATACAGCACCGGATGAGCTTTTTATTATTTATATTTTTGTGTACCTTGTTTGGCGCTCCCTAAAGTAGACGCCCGGGGTGGCTGTCCTAACCTATTACACGCATGTGCCCTCAGTGTTTCTTCCAGACTTTTTTCTCCGGGCGGGGGGCACTTGAAATTTGGGGGGGGGGCGGTAGACTTTCTTCGAGGGGGGGCGAACACTGTTAAAAGTATATATTTAAATTTTCTATATACATTTCATTTCGTTCGGGGGGGGGGCGGTAGACTTTCTTCGGTGGGGCTCTGCCCCCCCCCCACCCCCCGAAGAGATGGCTGGAAGAAACTCTGTGTGCCCTGCCTCCTCGTTATGCTTGGGTTAAACCTAACCCAGAGGCGTAGCGAGGGGGGGCGGGGGGGACATATGTCCCCGGGCGCCGACCTTAGGGGGGGGGGCGCCAAATTGAAAGTTTGAGGGGGGGGGGGGGGGTGCAAATGAAAAGTTCGAGGGGGGTGCTAATCGAAAGTTTGAGGGGGGGGTGCAAATGAAAAGTTCGAGGGGGGGGGTGCAAATCGAAAATTTGCTCCCGAGGGGGGCGCCAAATTGAAAGTATGTCCCCGGGCGCCGGGAAGGGTCGCTACGCCTCTGACCTAACCTAATACATATAGCCTACCGTAGATTGCCTACAACATAGATTTTTATGAGCACCATCATAGTAGCAGTTTTAGTCAGTGTGGAGTGGAGCAGTCCTAAAAAAGTGTATGCGATTAGTTATCAAATTCACCATTTTTAATAGGCCTATAAAAAACAACTCGACTATTACATTAGAAATAACGTAGTTCTATATAGTTTATGTGTAACTAATAAGTTAATAACCGATATTTAAGCCTGCACACACCCACTGTATGATAGCTCTCTTTAGTCTATCTATAGTCTACACATTCATACTTTTTAAATGTTTAACATTTATTTGGCTTCCTTGAAGAAGAGTTCCCTTAACACCCGTGTAAACATGTCTAAACTACTTTAGTATTTAGTACTATTTACCATTGCGTTTGAGTTAGTAGGCTAAGTAACTCTGTATTGATTAAAGCAGCAAAGTATCAAGCTACGCCAATATTTAAAAAAAATAGATTCTAGATCTAAAGGTTATAGGCTACTAAAATAAAATAAACAAAGTAGATCTAGAGATAGGCCTATACTTTTTAAAATGTTAAAAAACTTGTTGTAGATCTAGACTAGACTTACTAGACTAGATCTAGTTTTTTTTAGTCGGTCCCCCTGTCCTACTAGATTTAGATCTAGATCTAGTACCTAGTACTAGAGAAAATCTACCTCTAAATCTAAACTCTGACTAATACTTTAGGCTAATACTAACTAATTACTGTAATTAGTACAGTACCTAATCAAGTAAGACATTTGCTTTACTAACTAAGTCTACTAAGACTAAGGCTTAGACAAACACACTACTACTAGTTTAGTAGTTAGTACTGTACTGGATCAATTGCTAGAAATCTTTTATTCTAGTTATTTAGTTATCTAGTAGGCTAAATACTAAACTACTAGATCTATTTATTAAAATAATTATTAGCAGGCCTGACTACGAAAAATACTTTTCCTAATTAGTAATAGATCTAGTATACTAACTATTATTTACAGTATACTATACTATAGGCCCTACTGGACTGGTTAATTAGTTTAGATACTTTTTAAAGTATACTAATAATTTGTACTATTAGGCCTAGATCTAATAAATATTAGTCTCCTAATCAACACTAACTAAAGTAATTCATACACTCCCTATTTTTTAAAAACCCGAACACTAAAATCTAAAACTATCTTGATCTCACTTTTAAGTGAAGGAAATGGAACATAATAATATTATTATTTTAATTATTGTGTCTTCTTCTTAATCCTGTTCGTGCCCAAGACACATGGGGCAGATGAAGTAGAGTTCATCTGATTCATTGACCTCGGCATATGAAGGGATAGTGTGATGAGCACTATGTCCAGCCACCTTTGTTTCCCTAACATAAGTTCGGTACTCATGAGAGCGGGGTGGACTCAGGGACAACTGCTGATTTGAACCCGGATTCAAACCCTAGACTCTCGGGTTAGCAGTCTAGCTCTCTACCGCTAATTATTGTGTAGGCTTTTTTAAAAAATCAAATGATCTTTTTAAAAGTTTGTCGCCAGGGTTGAAAAGCTTGCTTAAATTGATTATAATACATCAAATTAAATTTTAATCAATGTATTTAATTTCTTCTAATAGATGTTGAAGATGAGCTGATCAGCAAACAACCAAGCTCACCTCAGAGTCAGAGTCTGGCTAAAACCCCGGAACCACATGATTCCAAAAGACCTTCAACATTTGAGGAACTTGTCAGACATCAATTAACCGATAAATTTAACGACACAGAAAACAAACCTTTAAGACAGTCCTCACCGATGACCTCAAAAACAGATTCTTCCATTGTTTCTGATAACGCAATAGTTTTTGGAGAAAGCACAAAAGTGATGGATGGTGAAAGCGTGTTAGAAAAATACACACACAGCAGAGCAAGTAGCGCAACACAAGACATTTATGAAAGACCTTCTTCACGTGTGTCTGTAGGGGCTGAAGTTGTTGACGATGTGATACCTAGGCCCCCTTCGCGTTCTCTGTCCCAAAGTAGTGGGGATATTTCACAAGCGGGTAAAGGTGGATCTTCCCCAGGGGGGCTACCTGTGACAGAGAATGTGGATACTGTAAGAAGATCCAGGGCTTCATCATTTGGTGCAGGTTCACTGCCTAACTCAACAAGATCAACACCAACCCAAGATCTCAGTAATGAGTAAGTGTGTTTATAGGTTTCTGGAGAGTGATATAAGTCATTTGTAAAACCATGTGAAAAGTCCTTAAATTGGTTTATTGTTAGCCTAAGTGTTCAGTACTGGTCAGTCCAGAATTTGAAAATAGATCCTGAAAATATCCCAAAGCCAACCTAGATCTGATTAATACACAATATTAGTTGTGGAAAAGTAAAAGGTTTCAATGTTTGCATTGACCACACAATCTCTTGTTATGCCATAACTTAATAGACATATGTATCTACTACATCTGTCCTATTAGTATTAAGTTCCATATCTTGAAACTGATTTTAACTTACATGTTATTGAGATTTTACTGTGTCATTATTACAATTATGTATGATGTAACCATTTCTGATTTTTACTAATACAATCATTGATTCTTAAAACTTGTCTCCAACTAACTCAATGACAATAATCTGAACACTGAAGATGGTTAGTTTATTACAACAGCTTTTCCATGATGCAGCTGAACCATATTTTTAAAAGTACATTGCCCATAGTGGGACAGTGTGGCCTAGCCATGGAATGCTAGACTGCTAACCCAAAAGTTTGAGTTCAAATCAGGGTTAAAATCAGTAGAACATCCCTGAGTCCATCCATAGTGCTGTCCACACTATCCCATCTTGTGCCTAGGTCACTGAAACAAGTGAACTCAACTTCACTTGCCCCATGGTCCATCAGGTTAAAAATTGGAACTTTACTTATACACTGCCCATATAAAATAACATCTATTGAGTATTTTCTGTCAAATGTTTACAGACCAACTCAGCCTAGAAACATTGACAGATTTTCTCCAACGGTCAGTCTGAAATATGACGATGTATCTGCCACCCCTAAAAGAACCACACCAGTCATAGGATCCAGACCACCTGATAGTCCTTTATCACAACAAGGTCGCATGACCCCAACAAGGAATTCCTCTCCTGTAGTAACAGCCTCACCAAGGAATTATTCAACACTAACCACACCTCAAAAAGAAATACTGACTAGTCAGATGAATGGAACTAGAGGGTAAGCACTTTATTATATTTTGACAATCTTTCCTCAGATTTCTGATTGCTATTACTGTTAAATTTTAATGATTTAATAAGTTAAACATTTACCGTCAAAATGTATAAAATAACAACAGTATTCTAAAGAATTGTTTAGTACAAATTTTAATGTCGAAGAAACTTACTAATAGGAAATATACTTAAAAACTGAATTGATCAAATACTTCAACAAATCATAAGAATACAATAATACTCAGAAATAGTTTACCATTAAAAAATTAATGTAAAGCAAACAAATGTAAAATATTAAAAATTTTCTGTTTTCCTTTGCTTGGTAAAATAAACAAGTAGCAATGATGGCTTAGCAAAACAACTGTACCTTGTTAGAGTAAAATTTAGGTTTAAGATGTGAATGCTATTGTTAGTATCTACAGCAATACTTAAAAATATTATTCCAGCTAAATTTTTTGGTCTGATTTTTATTTTTGTATCTACAAATTAAAATATTTACCTCAACCCATACAGACTTGAGAACGGAGACAGCAGTCGACCAGGCAGTCGACCACCTAGCCACCCTAACAGTCGTATCTCCAGCCGGAACCAGAGTGTGACTAGCTTAACAAGTGAGCAAGAGTTGGCTCAGTACATAGAAGGAAGCTCAAGGTAGGGGACATCATAATTTTTTTTTCTGGCCAGGATTAAAAGTAGTAATATTATGTTTAATGTATTTGTACAAAGGTTTTAAAAGATTATTAACTGATAGGTGTTAGAGATATAAACTGCTAACTCAAAAGTCTCGAGTTCCAATCTGGGTTCAAGTCAGTAGAGCATCCCTGTGTCGACCAAACTCTGAGAGGTATCTGACTTATGTCAGGGAAAGTAAAGGCGGCTGGGAATAATGGGCTGACCACACTATTCTTTCATTTGTTGAGGTCACAGAAACAGGTGAACTCTACTTCACTTACCCCATGACCATCAGATTCAAAAAGGGAACTTTACTTACTTTTAGGTGGTTAGGCCATCACCACATTTGCTGATTCCACTGGTATGGCTTAGAGACCATAATACCATAAAGATGTGTGTCCAGCAACCTCTGGTGGCTACCAGATTTGAGTCCAGGAAAATAAAGATACCCTTTTATGGACCTGGATGTCAATAGACCAAGAAAAGTAGAGTTCATGTGTTTACAAGTGACTTCAGAATATGGAAAGATTGTGTGGTCAGTAGTATGAACAGTCTCCATTACTTTCCTTATCAGGAGTCAGGTATGCACCAGAGCTGTGTGTGCTATGTGGTGGCTAATGGCGTATATCCAAACCTAAAACATTTGGGTTAGAAGTCTTGTGCTTTACCACCCGGCCACACCATTTCATGAGTTGTTTTTTTTTAAATGCACTGTACACAAATAAAAATTGTATTTTGAAATTTTTATCAATGTTATTTTTTTTAACAAAATTTCCAGATCTAGTAGTGTTGAAAGACATCTAAACCATGGGGTATCTTCCCATCCGGATGAGTCCATCATGGATCCTGCCATTATGAGAGGTGCTGAGAGGTCGTCAAGTGTTCCTGGGTATCACCCTCCACAGCAGGTAAAAATATATTTGTTTAATGAATGTACACATCATAGACTAGACTCTTCCTGCAATAGCTTATTTTTAAAGTATATATATTTTTGTATAAACATACATATAACATTTTAATATAAATTATATCATCATATATATCATTATCATTTATTTACAGATTTATATATATATATATATATATATATATATATATATATATATATATATATATATATATATATATATATATATATATATATATATAAATGTTACTTTTATTTCTATCTCTAATTGTATTTATATTGTTTATTTGCAAGTTCTATACAGAAAACAGAAGCATAACACCAGATAACAGAGTACGTGTCCCACCACCAGCTGACGTACATTCCTATAGAACTGCTCTTGTCACTGAGAGAATGGAAGACGTCTTAGGTCGAGGCTCTGTTACCTCAAGTATCTCCACAGTCTCTAGAGGCAGCAGTCGAAGTGCTACACCAGTGAATGCAGATGCGGTTTCCAGACAGGTAATACACTAGATATGATTCATATTTTTTTTAAATTGTCGTATGTTTTATGGTACAAAAATTAGTTCTGAAGGCTTTCAATTAAGTTTTTTACACCATATTAGTCTGACTAAATACATTTTTCCTTGTTACAATTATTGTTGAACCAAAACAATAAAAAAAGTATCATGTAGTAAATGTACTTATTGTCTATTCTTTAGTTTGATGCTTCTAAAAGAAACATGTAAAAGTAAAGTAAAGTATCCCTTTCAAACCTGACGGTCTATGGGGCAAGTGAAGTAGAGTTCACTTCTTTCTGTGTCCTCGGCATATGAAGAGATAGTGTGGTTAGCACTTTGCCCAGCTGTCTTTACTTTCCCTAAAGTGAGTTAGGTACCCATCAGAGTTGGATGGACTCAGGGACGGTCTACTGACTTGAACCCGGATTCGAACTCAAGACTTACGGGTTAAAAGTCCAGCTCTCTACCGCTAGACCACTCCGTCCCATAAAAAAAGAAACAAGATTAGTTGTTTTTGTATTTCTTTTATTTCATTTAAATTTAAAAACTACAAATTTGATTTTTAAGTTGACACAATTTTTTTCCAGTCAAATACTGACAGACTCCAAGAACTGGAGGCTTCGGTCACCAATTTAAGGAAACTTCTGACCAATCGGGAGACAGAAGTCCATTCACTCATGTCCCAGATGGCTGATCTGAAGGACATCAACAGGTCACTGAAGGAGGAACTAGAGCACAGGGTACAGAGATACACACCTGTGTCCAGCCTTCATGACTCTGCTGAGGTGATTCATTGACTTTAAAGCATCAATAATTGCTTGTGGTTTTTATTTGTTTTTTTTTTTCAAATATATTTGGTATTCTTCAGTAAACATCTTCAAATTTTTAAGGTTGGGAGTTTTTTTTTATAATTATTAACATGTATACAATGTTAATTAAAATGTATAAGAGACTGTTTGTTTGTTAGAAGACCTATTTCTACCCTAACCCTGACCCCATCTCTAATCCTAAACTTAACTTAAATAATCGTACCTGCAGAAAAAAAACAACCTAAATTTGATTTAGACAACATTTGGATAAAAATATTTTTTCTACCAATTCACAATTAAGTTAATTAAAATATATAATTTATTAGTTTTTATTCAGTTGTGAAATTATTTATTTTTTTATTGTATTTATTGTTCATAGCATGTCTCCCTAACTGTGGCAGATTTTTAACCTACATTTACCAATTGTAAGTTAGACAGCCATTTGTTTTCTGGTTTGTTAGTTTAAGCACCTACAAGCAGAGAAGGAAATTTTGGCCAAAGAGGTTGTAACTCTAAGAGAGAAGTTACAGCACTTGTCCAAAGGTCATGACCTGACCAATGGCTTCACCAGCTCAGGGATTACAGACTACAGCCCAAACAACCCACTGGTTTTACAAAGAAAGATTGGTAAATTTGTAAATTAAACTTACTTTTTCTTATTTTTTGTATGGATTAAATGGAATGTTCTATCATATTTCTTTAAACACTAATTTTTTGGGGGTTTTTACATGGATTACTATGATTTTAATTATTTTATAAAGTTTCCTTCATTACCTCATCATCCATAAAACAAACAGAGTGCATCTGTTGCTTTAAACTCTGAGTATACGGGATTGTTTTTGCAGTCAAATCCCAGCCACTTTTTACTTTCCCCAACTCAAGATTAGGGTAGACTCAGGGATATCCTACTAACTCATGCCCAGAAACTGATCTTGTAGTCGAGTGCTCTACCATCCCACGTAGACATTGGCACCTACTAAAGCCTCCCAGGCAACTTGGTCCTAGGCTTGCTCCTCCAACTGTCCGCATTGGTAGCATATCTTTCTTAGGCAAGTTTCTCCAACTGTCTCTAGTTAAAACCCACGTTCCTTGTGTCATTCTCTACCCAACCCCTTTTACTTTTGCCCCTAAAATTCTGGGGGCCACTTGGCTATCAAATTTTCTCATTACAAAAGGATTAAATTGAACATAATCTTTTAACATAACATGGGCAAGTAATAATATCAAATGTAATGGACTAATTTAAATGAAGAATGAATTTTCCAGTGGACCTGGAGGCACAGATCAGAGACATGCATGAAGTAACAGAGTCCACCACTGGGAACTTGTCACGAGCAGAGGAGAAAATTAAACTTTTGCAGGAGGAAAATAGAGAGCTCAAATCAAGGGCAATAACTTATGGAGATTTTCAGGTAGAATGGTGATTTAAGTTAGAATTTTATTTCAGCATAATTGTATCTGTCTCTTAAAAGTATAAACAAAAATTATATTTAAAATAATAAAAGAACATCTTGAATCAAACAGGGTGTTATCTAAATATTATCTTTTCATAATAGGCCTAGAGGACTTTATTGATATACAAGCACAGTTTAAACTAGATATAAAAATCTTAAATTTACAAGTATGTTCTTTAAAAAAAATTAAGCAATATGTTCAACTTGATGGTCCTAAGGATGTTTAAGTTGAGTACACATGTGTCAGTTTTCTTTTCCTATGAAACAAGTCAGGCACCTTAACCTTCTTAGATTTGGAATGAGTACCCCATGAGAGCTGCACAGAGACAGACTCTAGTCTACGAACCAAACTTGGGATATTAGCCAGATGCTGTACAACTCAACCACATTCCTTCCTTCTGTTGTAATTTACTTGAAACTTTGTTCTATAATCATGCTAGCGTGAAGCTGACCAGCATGCTCTGAAGGTTGAGCTGAGGACACTTAGAGAAGACATCCGCAACCTTAAAGAGAGGAACTACCAGCTGACTGAGGAGAACATGAGACTGCTGGAGGGGCGTGGCACCAGGGTTAAGGCACCGGAACCTGAGACACGAGACGAGAGAAGACTGAGTAACAGTATCAAATCAGGTGATGGGTGTTTTATCTTTCTGTGTTGGTTTTTGCATAAGTAAGGTTGGGGGTATCAAGTCTTGCTAGTATCCCTTGCCATTGTTTATGTTATCATTGTTTTACTGATGAGTCTGGCTGTTAGATATAACTGTAGAAAAGTTGTAGAAGTATAAAAAATAAAATCCATCATGAATGGAAAGAATTTTATATACAACTGTAGAAAAGATGTGGAAAGTTTCAAAATATAAAAAAAAAAATTATAAACTATCAAGAATGAATTTTAAATCTCAGAGCAGTAAAAAAAACACCTGCTGGAAATAGTCTTGAGGCTTCGGTTTTTTTTATTTAAGATGAAAATACAATCAATTTTTGGGTTTATTTTTTTTATTTTTATCTTAGCATTTTATCCACAATAAATAAATAATCATTTTGCTTTTAAGTGTTACATTATTTAGCAAAATGTTCGCATATGTTTTAACACAAATTTATTTTGAAATTTTATTTTTTTCAGACGAAGGCACCTCCCGCCATTCTGTTAGCTCAGATTACAAGAGAGACTACATCATCCCACCATCCAGCTACAAACCCGCCGAGAAAGTCTCATATCAGAAAAATATTGAGGACCTCATGACCAGAGACCCCCTCCCCTCCCACCACCTCAGCTCTGAACCAGACCATAGGATGGGAGAAACCAGGAACAAACTCCTCCAACAACGGAACACTCTGGAATCTTCTCGAATTAGAAGCTATTCTAGTGAACGCTCTTCTCTTGCTAGTGAATCAGGTGACTACCATAGGCCGAACTTGTCCCATGTCGACAGGTCCAAACCGGATGGGGCAGTTTCGGAAAAAGTTTATTCTGATAAGTACTCGAAGGTGTCCACGTATGACAGGAAACCTGAAGAATCAAGAGACAAGGCTACGTTTGACAAAGGGGTGTCGTCTTATCTAGATAAACATTATGCAGCTCTAAAGAGCAGGGATTCAGTTGATCTGAAGCCGAGGGAGGAGTTTGTTCACAGACCAAGGGAAGATAACTACAAACTTACAAGTGAAGATTTGAGGGAACTGGAGACAAGGGCTGGCACTGGCAGGCAGCAACCTACATCAGCCATCAGTTCAAAAGGTCAGTCTCATCTGCATAATTTTCTTGTATTTTCTTATTTTCTACTCTGGCTTTTTTTTTTTTTTTTTTTTTTTTTTTTTTTTTTTGTAAAATTAAAGTTTTCTAACAACTCTTTTTTTGCTACATTTATACAAAAAATCTTATTTTTTAATTAATTTTAATTATTTTTTAAAAATATATTCTAATATTCATTTTATTTTTAAATTCTTATGCTGTTAGTTATTAATTGTTAGAAAATATAAAAATATACTTCAAAAAATATATTTCTTTAGAGATTTCTATGTGATGAAGTAATCTAAATTTTTTAAATTACTAAAGTTTTGAAAAGTCAACATAGTATCAGTTATAAAACTATAATGTATTCTTTTAAGCAATAATCTGTTAAAAATTATGTATTCAAAATTAGTTTGCAACTGTGCTATTTTCTTTTCACAATATTTTACTGTTCCATAAACTAAAATACTTCTTTCGTAATTTTAATTTTTTTAATCATTTCTGGTCTGTTTTAGACATTTTCCTCAGCTTGCAACAACGAACAAAAAAATGGTTGAAAGAAGGTAGTCAGTCATGTTTACTGTCCCCACTTCTCTTGCTGTATACAATTTTATAAGTTTGATAAAACATAACACAGTTGTTTTTTTTTTAACTTTATCTTTAGGTTTTTTATATACTTGTATTTTTTTAACATACATTTAGATATATATACCTGATAACAAAATCTAGTTTTATATTTAGAAGAGCTCAGTTAGCTTTAAAATATTGAATGTAACTTTTACAAAGGATACAAATTTTAGGAATGTTTTGTGTTATAACTATCAAAAATAATTATTATTTCCTAATGTATTGTCAGTGTTTTTATTCATTTAAAACAGTCAAATGTGTTGTGTTTTATCCAACTTAGTGAAATCACATGTATTGATGAAAGTCTGCACATTTATTTGTTCACAGTACATTCAAGTTCTTTTTTTTTTAAGGAAATACTAAACATCAGTTAAAAGGTTTATTAAACTGTTTTGAAATTTAGTGCAAAGCTTTGTTTAGAATTTATTTTTAAATATTTTTATGGCTATACTATACTATAAATCCTACAAAATCATTTAAAATGTTTTTTAAACTATATTTTTCATTGTTTTTTTTTATATTTGTATTATTTTAACATACATTCGAATATCTAAACCTGATTACACCATCTAGTATCAAGTCTTATATTTAAAATAATAATACTGATGAATAAATAAAGAATTTAAACATGTGATTATTTTTTATGTACCTTGGTGATTTCTCAATTCAATCACTTTGATTTTGCATTCTGCTCTATTGCACATAAGCACATTTCTTGGTTGTTTTATTTCAAATGTGCTTTTCACTATCCTAAAAATTTCACCATTACTTTACTAAAAATGCTTAAGAAAAAAAAATATTTTTCCAAATAAAACATTATTATTGTAAATTGTAGTCAATACAATAGGTATATTTATTTAAACATACTCATTAACCACAAACAAAGCAATAAATAATGCTTTAACTATGCAACTGTACCCATATTATAGTTTAGATGGTTTTTTTATTTGAATTAACTTTAACAGCATTGTGATCATATATTTACTTTTTCTTCAATGTGCACTGTGAAGCTGAATATTTCTACCCCAAAATTGGTATTCAAAGTTTTGTAAAAACTCTAAACATAGTCTAGATGTCATGTTTTCCTGAGATTTATTTTAGCAACCAATTTTTTTTCTACCTCATCAACCCTCAAACTCTGAAGATTTCTACCCCAAAATTGGTATTGAAAGTTTTGTAAAAACTCCAATCATAGTTTAGCTGTCATGTTTTCCTGAGATGTATTTTAGCAACCAATTTTTTTCTACCTCCCAACCCTCAAACTCTGAAGATTTCTAGCCCTTTTGTACCTTCCCATTACTTTCCCTGCTCAAGTTGGGTAATTTTTTCTTCTATTATTTTCATAATTTTTTATGTTTTGTATACTTTCAGTTTGAGTTATAGGGCTGTGATTAGGTTAGGTTTTTAAAGATTAGGGCAATTGTTAAGTTAAGGAAACAAAGTGCATGTTACATTCAGAAATGATATACATAACAACTAGAATAACAGAAGACCAACTGATGAATGAAAATGAAAGAGCATTGTATTTTTTTTTCTAAGTTGCTTTTGATCAGCCTGATTCAGATACCACCTGCTATGACAGTGATTCTACTGAGGTACTGGTCAGCCATAAAGATGACCCTATAGGAAACTCTGCTTACAAAAGTGACCGCCCAGCAAATAGTAAAACAGTAAAGCAGAACTCTACCACGCCCACCCCATTTTCCACTGGTATTCACACAATATATTTCCTAGAATTTTTTTTTCCTTAACTTTTCTGCGTAACAAAAAATTAATTAATTTTATCTTTAACCCAACTTTTAATTGGTAATTTTAGCTAATAGAGTCGCTAGATATTTTCGTTTTAGATTTGAAAATTAAATTATGGGGTTTCTGGTTAAGGGAGGTTGCAAGCTGTAAATAATTATTAGTACAATATATTTAAGCACTCTATCAGGCTATATTTTCTTTTCTTTAACCAACATTTAAGCTTGGCTTAAACATTTATATTTTTTTTTCTCATATCAGAGTAAATTAGCTTTTTCTATACGTGGGTTTAAACAACTCTTTAAATTCTAATTCATCTGGCATATTAATTATTGAACTAACTCTAAAAAATGCATCAAAACTCTTCACTAACATACTAATCAATTACATTTGTGATATATGGATAATAGTGGGGTAGAGATGTCCACTTGGTAACCCTTAAAAGATGAGCCCAAATACTTTAACTATTCCAGAAATTGCTTTACCCTGTATAATATAAATATGTTAATAAGTCATCTAGGCAGAGGCAATGTCTGTTATATATTTGCCAACAGGTGTAACATTTATTTTTTTTTTAATTATAAAGTTTTAAAGTTTTTCAAATCTTTAAATATAAAAGCATGATTAATACCAACCAAATTAACTTTGTCTTTTTTTTTTTATATGATTAACTCATTTTTATACCAATCTTTATATACTCCTGTTGGTTTTTATCCTGAGAGGTTTTTGTTGAAAAATTGATTTTATGACTTGGTTTGTAAATATATTTTCACTTAGTCGATAGTATAATAATTTGTTACACTATGGCCTGTTTCAAGAAGCTATACTGTAAAGCAATTAGATAGATCCCAACCTGTGTTTTCACTGCCCATTTAACAAAAACTCTTTGCTTTTTGTTTTAATCTCTTTGTGTTTACATATTGCGTGTTTCTATTGTAATAAACCATTATATTCTAGAAGATTTCATATGTAAACATTAAATTTGAATACCTCATTAATAAAAATAATTATTTTTTAAAAGAATACTTTTATCATAATTAAGGAATAAAAGGATATTGATTTTTAAAACATCATTTTTTTTATGTTTTGAGTGATACATTTTGCTTTTACTTATTAAAATCAAATGTTCTATTTACCCTGTAATTTCTAACGTTTTGTGAAATGTACTGTAACAAACATAGTTTGTTTCTCAGTTAGTAGGTATACTACTAACGCAAACCTTTTTTATTGCAATTATAACGATCATGCCTTGCGAAACTCCCCTAGCTTTTTAATGTGTTATAAGTATACTAATGATGCCATAGAACTTTTTATCCTTTTATAGTTAAGCTGGTTTTGGGTTCTTTTAATTAAAAAAAAATGATTCTAACTTAGTAAAGTTATTCTTTACTAAATTGAAAGATAATTTTGAATTAACTTAAATATTAAAAATACACATTAAAAAAAATTTCAAACCAATCATTAAGCCCTAAAAAGAATCAAAGCTTACAAAATATAGATCTAGTAATCAATTTTTTTCAATTTATTTTAAAAAATTGTTTTATAAAAATTATATATACAGTTTACAATTTTTATTTACTCCACAGATAATAATTACATCAGTGGTAACTTAGACTTTAGCAAGTACAAATCACCATCAGGACATCGCAATGATGATGGTGGGGATGATAGTGACACAGCCACTGATATTTTACTGGCACAGGACACTTCTCTCAGAGGTCCAGTTGTGTTTTTATCTGAAGTATTTGATATTATTAATACAAATTATTAAACAATATTACAATTTAGAATGAGTGGTCAGATAGTAGAACACATTACTGCAAACCTTTAAGCCTTCTTCATATGCCGAGGTCACAGCATGAACTCCAGTAATAGATGAACTTTAGAAATAGATAAATCTAACTCATCTGCCCTCTTAACCTCATGATCTGATAGTGTAATTTACTATAAATTATTTAAATTTTTACTGTTGCAGTAAAGCTATTGTTCTCTTAAGACTTGAGTCCAGTTTTTAGCTGTAATCTGTGATACATCCCTAGCCACATCTAACTTTTGGAACCAGTGTTTCTTTCAAACTTATTATTTCCGAGGAGGTGGGGGGGGGGGGGGCTGTGATTGTTGCTTTCAGAAGAACTTTTGTGACCACAGATTTGTAATCTATTTTGTGTTGTAGTATTTTTACTTTTAAAATATTAAAACTAACAATGTACATCTTTATAATTTGTTTTATGTTGTAGTATTATACCACACAAAGATGAAAACTAATAATGTCTATAATCTTAATAATTTATTTTATGTTCTATTATTATACCATAAAAATATGAAAAATAATGTCTGCAGATCTTAATAATTTATTTTATGTTGTATTATTATACCATAAAAATATGAAAACTAATGTCTATACATCTTAATAATTTATTTAATGTTGTAGTACTTTACCACAAAAAGGTCAAAACTATTAATGTCTGTGCAAATTAATAATTTATTTTTCCAATAAATATTTGTTACAGGCTCAAATCACAGAAGAACTTCTGTGGGATCGGATGGCTCAACAACACTGAGTGAAGCTGAAGACGACAGCGTGTTGAGGCGGAGATCTAAATCTGTTGATACCAAACGATGTAAGATTTATATTGTTTGTGTGTCATAATTTTTTTTACATGTCACGTCAGGGTAACTTTCTTATATGTAGTGCGTCTAGTCAATCAGTCATGTGTGTGGGTGTAATTGTTGATTGTAGGTGTAGAGGGTTTATTAATTGAATGATGCACATTGTAGAGCAGATGAATGTTTTATTTAAGTTTCTTTGTAATTGTGACAATTGTCCTTAGCGGTAGAGAGCTAGACTGCTCACCCGAAAGTCTCGAGCTCAAAACTGTCAGGAGAAAGTCCCAGAGTCCACCCAGCTCTGATGGGTACCTAACTCACACTAAGGAAAACAAAGGCGTTTGAGCATAGTGCTGACCACACTATCCCTTCATATGCCAAGGTCTCTGAAACAGCTGAACTCTATATGCCTTTTGTGTCTTGGGCACGAACTGGAAAAGATGATGAAGATACCTTTATTAGTAATTCTACTAATACATAGTTATTTGTTTGCTTTTTAATTACATTATTTAAATTGATCAACACATTTCTAGAAACTTTTTTTTGTGTGACAGATAAAGACACATCAAAAGGGAGACAGATGTCAACCCTGCCCCGCAATGGTTTGAGTGCAAGATCAGTTACTTCCCTTGATACTGCTGGATTCAGGAGTGTTCTCCCCACTCCTCAGGTCACACAGCACAACAAAGGGGAGCTAACTGGCAAGAATGTCACATCTTTGCTAAACAAGTGAGAAACAGGGTTATGTCTCTCTGCAGTATTCTATTAGTACTTGGTGCTGTACTTGTTTGGATGCATAAAAGCTTTTTTTTTCATATAACCCTAGTCTTAACTTAGTTATAGCCTTGACACTAATCCATACCTTGACAATATGAGTATTTAAAAACAATAGATAAAATAATCCTGCTAGGTGGATAAATATCAACTCCCTAGGTATAAACACTCTAATTTAATATTAATTCTAGCCTTGACCCTTAAACATACTTTGGAGCAGTCCTGTGACTTTATTTAATAAGTAATATTTTTAGCGCAATTTCCATTCTGGAGAATTGCGTTTATTAACGCGTCATTTCTGGATGGATGGATGGATGGATGAATGTATGGATGAATGTGTGTCCGGGCTTTAAGTCGTATCTCCTCCTCAACGAAGCAATATCGATGACTAGTTCCAAAAGCAATTATGTTAAGCAAGTTACAAGAATAAGCATAGGCCATAAAAATTCCGGGTTTCTTTCATGTTTTTCCCGGAAAAGCCAAAAAACCTCGAAAAAAAGCAGTTTTTGGCCCATATCTCGTCAACCAGACCACTTAGCGACTTGAAACATGTACCAATCGATTCCTGCCATAATTTAGAGCAATATTGCCGAAGAAAGTTTTCAAAAATATCCTCTCGTTTGGTCACAAATTTTAAAATTACAAAAACACCTACAAACCGATTGTTCTTCTAGCTTGAACGCATCCCAGCATTATACGTCAGAGCTATTTTTAGATAACATAAGGAAATTGCGCATAAATGTCACTAGACTTTTTTAATTAACTTGTTTTGACTGATATGGTATTTCAGTCATATACAATAAGAAGTCATAAAATCTTGCTTGTTTCAGTACATTATATGTTGACTAAATGCTTTTATACTTTTGTTTATAAAGGACAGATTTATTTAATTTAAAACAAATTAAAACAACCTTTTACAAATAGTAAAAAAAAAGTAATAGAGTGCTTTATTATGACATTTTTACATATACACAAATTTATGCAAATAGTAGAACATACATTTTTGTTTGCAGTAAAAATTTGACCACTTCCTGATTAAATAAAATATGCATTTTATCTTAAAAAAAAAAAAAAAAAAAAAAAAAAAAAAAAAAAAACATACCATGTCCTAACAACAATGAATATGTCTGTTTGGACTTGTGACTGTAAGATGTCCCTGAGTCTACCCAGCTCTAATGTGTACCTGGCTGATGTTAGAGGAAACTAAGGCAGCTGAGCATAGTGCTGACCACACTATTCTTATGTATGGTAAAGTAATATTAAAACAGATGAACTCTACTTCTTCTGCTCCATGTGTCTTGGGCATGAAAAGGAAAAGATGAGGAATGAACTTATCGACTAGCCATCACTACACTGTTCCATCTCATTGAACACGTCCATTAACCATACTTCTACATTGTTTCAGTTCACTGACTCAAGGTTTGAGGCCATTTGCTCCCAGGAATATAGCAGACATCAGGATAGACGATGTGGTCAAGTTCTCACGTGTGGGGGGCAAGCTGACCCAGGGCACTGTTAAGTATGTCGGGCATCTACCTGGCAGAAGTGAGGCGTACCTTGGTGTGGAGTTGGATAGAGATGGTATGTACCAGCCTCCCCACTTTCACACACACCCACACTCACATACACACCCACACTCACACACACCCCACACACACACACATACACTACCACCTACCTGGCAGGAGTGAGGCTTACCTTGGTGCGGAGTTAGATAGAGATGGTATGTACCAGCGACCCCACACTCACACACACTCCACACTCACACACACCCCACACACACACACACTACCACGTACCTGGCAGGAGTGAGGCATACCTTGGTGTGGAGTTGGATAGAGATGGTATGTACCAGCCTCCTTACTTTCACACACACCCCCATACTCTCACACACCCCCACACTCACACACACCCACACTCATACACACCCCCACACTCACATACCCCCACACTCACATACACCCACACATCCCCACCTACCCGGCAGGAGTGAGGCGTTCCTTGGTGCGGAGTTAGATAGAGATGGTATGTACCAGCCTCCCCACTTTCACACACCCCCACATTCACACACACCCACACTCACACTCACACACACCCCACACTCACACACACTACCACCTACCAGGAAGGTGTGTGGCATACCTTGGTGTGAAGTAAGATAGAGATGGTATGTACCCGCATGCCACACACACATACACACCCCACACTCATACACACCCCACCTACCAGGAAGGTGTGTGGCATACCTTGGTGTGAAGTTAGATAGAGATGGTATGTACCAGCACCCCCCCCCCCCCCCACCGATACACTCACACATTCTCCTTTATACGTCAAATGTAAACCCTACCTGACCTACCTAAGGTTGGAAAGGGTACTTCACTTTATTTTTTACCATTCATTAAATTTATTAAAGGGAGGATAACCCTATAGGTCCAAAATATACCTGATGGGAGATAATCACTTTCACAGTAGCTTACAAAATAACACTTGCAACAGCTGGAAAATATAATAGTAAAAAGTGATCCTATATAACAAACTTATTTAGGATTTAGGTGATAGATAATAAAAATGTATGTATACGTATGTAAAATATTTATATTATTACGAAAATGTCTGCTCACTCCCCATATCTTTCTCTCCTCTCACCAGAGGGTAGACACGATGGAACTTTTGAAGGCATTCGGTATTTTAAATGGTGAGTTACATTGTTTTTTCTTTAACCTCGAATTTTTACTTGAACAACTCTACTGTTTTTGCACCAAAAAGAAATGTCAGATGGAAATAGCTTTAGGCCACAAAATTGTTAACCATTGGCTATAATGTTTGTCAGCTTCTAATACATTAAATGCTGCAAACCAGAGCTACACATTTTGTTCAGCAACTATTTTTATCAGTGCAGAAAGTCGTAATTGTTTTTAAATAACAGAAAAAAATATTTTTACTAAAAACATTACTTTCTTGCTTAGTTTTTTTCATTTCCCTACATTTAAAATCCCTAATTTTAATTTATTTTTTAAAATACAAAAATGACTTTTAACTTTAAATAATTTTTAAAAATAGATTGGTTAAAGTAATTTAATCAAATAACTAACTTTTGTTGTAAAAAATGTTTAACTTAAAAACCTTTTTTTAAAAGTGTAATTAGTGTTTCTGCTTGTATATAGATCTATGTACTTTGTAGACACAGATTTATAACTATGAATAAAACAAACATTAACTCATAATACCTAACATCTTAATTAATTGCCAATTCATTTTAATAAACAGTAAACCAAACAAAGGAGTTTTTGTGGCCTTTAACAAAGTTGTGATGGCATGGGCACCATAAGAAAATAAACATTCAAGACAAAGACACTGTACTAAAGAAGTTGTTCACAGTAGACCAGATTAAAGCTTGCAAGACCAGTATTATAGTATCCAAAAAGCTATTTATTTAATCTGTATTTTTCTAAAGTTGCATGTATAGGTTGTTTCTTGTATTTCTTAATCCAGTTTTTATACATTAACTTTTTCACTTTTTATTGATGTTTCTACCAATGTCTACTTTTTATTTTTCTGAAGTAAGTTTCACTGTGTAATGTAAGAATCTATATATATAATTCTCTTCTGGGGGACGCTAGAAAACAAGCTGTAAGCGCGCTCCCTACCGCCCCCACCCCTACATGGTCTGGTGAGCTGTAGTTCACGCTAAATGAAAATTTTTAAATGTTTACAAGCAGAGCCGGGTTTAGTGACGACTATTAGGGGCAGATAATTTAGTTTGAAACAATTTTAAACATAGGGGGGGGAGTAACTAAGTGGAGTTTACTTTAACGGAGGGGGAGGGGGGAGGAGTGGGGGAGTATCGTCCTTAACGAGCTACTTATAGTGTTTTTAAGAAATATTTTCAGTTGCAGCGTTGGTATTATCATAATTCACAAATTATGAATTACTGAAAAGTAGAAAAATAACAACTAAATAGCGGCGTATGATATGCCGCGGGTCGGCTCGTAAAGTTAATAATTTATAAATGTTCTTTGCTAAAGATCAATAAAAATGTGTGTGTTTTGAAAAAAAATTGGTTTTACCTAACCTGCCTAGTTATACTATTTTTAGCATAGAATGGTAGTGATGTAATTCAACAAATTTAAAGTAGATTATTTGTTTATTATAAAGAGAACAAAGTTAGGTGTAAATTTGATCTAGATTTGTCACAGACATATCCATAACATCAATGTAGATCTCTTGTTTCATTCTAGATGTCAGAAAGGTTTTATTCTGACTGAAAGTGTAGTATTTTTGTAAATTTTATTAGATTACCAAAACATATTACATCTTAATAGCTAAGCTTCTTATACATTTTTGTAACAAGTTAAAAATTAGTTCAATGTTAAAAATTACATGGTCACATGATTGTGGTCACATGATTGTGGTTACATGGTTCATAAATGCAAACTTTCAAGGTGCATCTTATTTTTTGACAACACAATAATTATATTTATCATTTATAAGCTACTCTATAAATCACAAAGAAATAAAAAAAAATTAACAGAGCTATGCCATGTTTGCATTTGATTGCAGGCTGACTTGTATTTATTGGTTGTTTGAAAATGTAACTTAAAATTGTAAGATTGCTGATTTTTATTTAATTTTGCACTTTTTATTGACATTTCAATGCCTTAAACTACACACTTTCAATCAGTGTGTAAGAATGCCAAAATCTGTGAAAAATTGCTTCAGAAATATTTTTTAAGTGATATCTTTGAAACCAACATTCCCTTATTACTTGTATTTTCCATATTTTACAGAATAGTATTTATTTATAAAACTTGCCAAAGCTTTAAGTTTTATACTTTTTTTTATATGTTGAACATTTTAATTCAAATTTAGTTTTTGAATATTATTATACTAAACAGACTTATGTGGTATTTTTTAAAAATATTTTGTTTTATGAATATTATATTTAATTGGATTTTCACATGTAAAGTATTTTTCATTGTAAACTATTTTTTTATACTTCACTTTTCAAATTATTATTTCTAATAAAGTATCATGTTGTAAATAAGCATCATAAATAGAAATAACAATTTGCCCACCAGGGGAAGTTTGTTGTTTTTTGTGTAGCAACTCAGCAGATCTGTGATTTTGTAACAAAGTTTTTTTTAGTGCTAGCTTTAGCTGTAGTACAGTCTTTATTTGTGTCTTTAAACTAGTTTGTGTTTTTATAAATCCGTCCTAAGGGCCTTACTAATATAATGTAATGTACTTTAAACTTTAAAAGACAGTTTTTTTGTCTAGCTTACCAAAAGCTGCCTTTTGAATAAAAACTTCTTGGTGATCATGTTTTGTTTTTTTTAAAATGACATTCAAACTTTTGTTTATGTAAAACATTTTATATATTTAAAATATTTTATGTAAAGCCTTATTTTAATTTTTGTTTTTAACTTTAATAATTATATGTGTTTGTGTTAAAGGCTACATTTACCGTCCATTTTTATAAACATTTTTTTTAATAGTAGGAACATGAAAATAAACCATCTTTTAAAATCTCAAGTTGATCTTGGTTTTTTTCCTGTAAGATTTTCAAGAGGAAATAGACATGATTTTTAATCCCTTTTTAATTACTTAAACTTTTTAAAATAGAATAGAATCTCATAGAAAAAAGAATTGCACACCAAGTGAATGCAAAATAAAATGTGTATAGTAATGCGGAATATTATTGGTACTTTATAAATACACATGTGTTTTTGAGAAATAGGAAATAGCAAAAATTACTACTTCTGGTCAACGGAAATTACTCAAAATTGGACAGAAGGCAGGGAATTGGATCTTTTACTTACATGTGAAATTTCATTTATCTATCTGAAATATTACAACTACAAATAGTGTAGGGTTCTTTTGTAATACAAATACTGAATACATTTTGGGCATGACTTCCATGTCTACAATTAAAAAGCAAGGTAGACAACCTATAACTAGCTTCCAAAAAATTGTTTAAAATTCTGCAAAATTCAATACTAATAAAACAAAACACAAAATTATTTATTTATCCATACAGAAACATACAATTATAAAATTACTAATAGCTTTTCTGAATTGTTAATTTTAATTCAGAGACTGTAATAAATTACTTCACCCTAGTTGAAATAGAAAACTGATGGCTGAATGAAATTGCTTATTTCTTGAGAAGTGGGGGCTGATTTTTGTTTATAATTAATTGGCGGAATGCGTATTTCCTTATACATACAGGTTAAAAAAATAAACCGTGAGTGATCTCCCCTAAACTTTCTCGAATATTCTAATATGAAACAACAGCGGATGGCAACTCGGGATATAGACATGATTTTTTAATCCATTTTAAATACTTAAACTTTTTAAAATAAAATAAAATCTCATAGAAAAAAAAAGAATTGCACACCAAGTGAACGCCAAATAAAATGTGCATCATAGTGTGCAATATTATTAGTACTTTATAAATTCATATGCGTTTTTTGATAAATCGGAAATAGCGAAAATTACTACTTCCAGTCAACGGAAATTACTCAAAATTTAACAGAAGTCAGAGAATTAGATCTTTTACTTACATTTGAAATATTTCATATATCCATCTGAAATAGTACTCAAGTTATAGGCTTTTGAAAAATTGAAAGTTGAAAAAGTTCCACTTCCGATTATCGGAAATTGCTCAAAGTTGATACGGATCTACGATTGTGATATAATACTTATATATGAAATTTCGTCAACCTAGCTGTAACGGTACTCAAGTTATCGTGTTTACAGATACACACACACACACGGAGAGAGACATACGGACAAGATTGCAAAACTATGTTTTTCCAACTTAGGGAGGTGTAAAACGTCGAGATTTGCAAGAATCTCATTTTTATTTTATTTATTTTTTTGCACGATTACAAGATTTTCTCTATACTTCGTATATACGGGAAAGTAAAAACCTTTTTATATAGAACTATATGGGGTCATCCATAAATGACGTCACACTCGTAGGGGGAGGGGGGTCCGTAATTTTGTGACGATGTGTGATGAGGGGGTGGGGGGGGGGGGGGTTCAGATGTTGCGAGGTCACTCTTTTGCATTATAATAAAGCAATGTTAGAAAACGAATTTTAGACGTTATTTCGCGTTTTAGATAACTGTTTTAATAAATTGTAATAGTTTAGACAAGATTTTAGAAAAATATCGATGTTTTAAAAAAATTCAACTGCAATTGGGAGTCTGGCTTTTTGTGACGACGTGTGACGGAGGGGAGGGGGGAGGTAAAAATCGTCCAAAAAAGAGTGACGTTATTTATGGATGACCCCTATTACCTATATATAGTATATAGGCCTAGATTACGGTTGGTCTAAAATATAATAGCATTAACGGGTCATTGGACTCTCGAAATCAACCAACCATAAGCAGTTTTCTTCATAAGTGGTCATCCATAAACGACACTGGGAGTTAACGATTTTTACCTGCATTCTAATCGTCGAAAAAATTTCATTTTCAGATCTTCCTCCTCTAACCCGTTAATTTAAAATGACGTCGCTCGTTAGACTACCACACCCTCAAAATCGCAATTTAAAAGCAGCAACTTCTTTATTAACTGAGCTCGATTAACGATGAGAATATTGATCAGTTATTTTTTTTTCCAATAAAAAAAGGATTAAAAAAAAAAAGAAACGCGAAAAACAACAAAAGTTAAGTTTCTAAATTTAAATGTGTGTCCACTCTCGAGCTCTTCTATTCAATGAGAGGTGGATTAGTCTAACGTCTTACGCGGCGTTTTTTTTTTTTTTTTCTTCTTTTTTTTCCCCGCAATTTTTTTTTAATTGGCTCATTTTCTAACATTCTGAATTTCAAAACACCTTCCCTGTCATTAGCGTTTAGTAAAATGTTCCTATGATGTGGTATTATAGTATGAACTATGCCGCATATGTAGATCTACCTTAGAATTTAAAACATAGATTCATAGATCTAGTATAGATCTATGGGACACAAATTACCTTATAATTTTTTTATTGCTAAGTTCTACTAAACTTTGACACCGATAACACATGTCTATTTCTTACAACATTGCATAAACGTAAACCATATAATTTCTTCATAGAATGGCGTGAACTCATCTAAAAATACCATCGCAAATATTGTTAATCAAACAAATCGAAACATATCTAACTACTATCAACCCAACAACAGACACAAGAATGGAATGTGCCCCCACAAAAGGAAAAAAAAACGGGGCCTCTAAAAAAAATCAATCTACTAATACTTAATGCCCGAAAATCGATTTTCTGCGCTGGGCTGTGTTCGTTCTGATCTTCACCTTAAAGCATAAGTATAACATTTTTTTTTTCGTGCCACAGCTACTGGGCTTAAACTACACGCAAGGCCGTGCCGTGTGTTCATTGTATCTATGTGTCCTGTGTATTGGAAACTTTAACAATGTGGATATGGACCAACAAGAAACTATTGAAGAGAGAAAACAGGGTATGTTGGTAAAGACTTTAGTTTACTTTGAAGACTTTCTCCGATAGTGGTTTTAATTGTTTACTTAGATCGTTTTCTTGATTGGTTTTTTTTCTCCTGTGGTGTAACTAAACCACTTTGATTGGCGCCGTTGGGTATTCGGTAATCAATTATTTAACAATGGAAAATAAATTTAATTATTAATACACATACAAAATACTCACTCGCGAATTGATAGATACGCACACGTAATATTCAATAGAGCTAAACACACACGCACGCACACATAGGCATACATATATTATAAACATCGTAAAGACATATAAAAGAGCTATACATTTAAAAAGCCTAGCTGTAAGCCATATAACTATAACTTTATGGAATTAATTATTGACCAGGGTGGAATATAATTGTAAAGAATATCATCCGTTCTTTTTGTGTGGTATGAGTCGATTTAAAAAAAAAAATTTAAAACAAAAGAATGAAAAGATTTTAAAAATTAAAAGATGTTGCACTAAAATAAAATCAGCCTATTTAAAGTTTCAATTTTTTTAACTGTACGCTTTTTGTTGTTTTGTACATTTATATTTTTTTCCCGGCAATTAGTTTAAAATTTTGATTCATTTCGCATCGTTAAATCAAATTATTTTTCTTTCGTTTGATTAAGTTTATAGATTATTTGTTCAAAAATAATTTCTCTAACGTGAACAGACACGCAGAATAGAGTGCAATTATCATTACAGTTTGGTGATAGTTCATTTGATACTAATTATAGAATTTTTAGAGGATCTTGATTCACATAAATAATTTATTGTTTTATCAATATATATAAGCTACATATATGGGCCTATATGATATATATATATATATATATATAAATATATATATATATATATATATATATATATATATATATATATATATATATATTTATATATATATATATATGGTCTATGTAGATACCTATTAATGCGATGTTTATATTATTTAATAAGTAAGCTATATTTACAGTTATTGTTTAAAACCATAGTTAATTTAACAAACAAAATTATATACAGAGCATGGTTACAGTTTAAAACAATGAATGCCTTGTGTCTAATGCCCCATTTTTTTACGACTTACGATTATGCTTAAGCTTATCTTTACAGACTGTAACACTTGACAGGTGACACATAGTCGTCACCGACACGACACACAGCTAGCTAGACAAAGTCGAAAGGCATGAAATATGTATAGACGACCTGAGGCTATTGGGAAAAATCAATCATTATCGAGCGAGATCGATATGGCAGTAGAAAAAGAAAACAGTTCATTTCGGGACTTCAAGTTTATATTTTGAAAACACAAATAAGAAGCATGCTTTGATACGCATGGGTGCAGTGGCGTAGCCAGGATCGTCTCAAGGGGGGGGTTCCAATTTTTACCCGGGGACAAACTTTCGATTTGCACCCCCCCCTCAAACTTTCGATTTGCACCCCCCCCCCTCAAACTTTCGATTTGCACCCCCCCCTCAAACTTTCGATTTGCACCCCCCCTCATACTTTTTATATATACCGAGGGGTCTATGGGGGGGGGTTATGACCCCCCTAACCCCCCCCTGCCTACGCCACTGCATGGGTGGGTTAGATTCAATGTGTTGCGGTCGATACGGTTGGTCGAGAATTGTGCCAAGGGGTCTGGTGTCAGTGGGTTTTTTTTCTCCGGGGATGTGGACACTTGAAACTTTCGGGGATCGGACTAAATTTTCCAGGGGGTGGGGGGGTGGGGGTGGGGTGGGGGGGTGGGGGTGGGGTGGGGTGGTGGACACTGGTAAACGTGTATATTTTCTACATAAATTATATTTCGTTGGGGGAGGGGTAGGTAGAAGTGTTTCGGGTGGGCAACACCCCCCATCCCCATACCCCCAATGATTTCTTACAATAGTCTGTCGTTGTCTCTAACCATTTCTAGTTAGGCCTTGGGCACGTGATTAGACGCGTGATTGCTAAACCGGAACTCACGAGTTCGGATCCTGGGCTTGAGGCCGTAGGTCGTCCCTTGATCTAACTGCCCCTCATGTCCAAAGCAGGTGATGCGATGCACGGGGGGGGGGGAGACAAAAGCCTGTCGGAAACCCAAGTGTTTAGCGGCTGCTAACATGGGTAGAAAAAAATGCTTGATTCTTGACCCGGGTCGAGTCTGCCTGGCTAATGAGCAATATCTTGAGCAGGTAAATGACGGTATGCGAGAGAGTTCGGCCTTAGTAGGGCTACTAAAAGGTGGTTACCGAGCCTTCATTTGTGGTTAATGCATGAAGAATGGAGCGACGGTCCAGTACACTTTGGAATGAACAGTTTAGTTAAAATAACGCGCTGAACGCACTTTTAACTGTGTGTATGTGTGTGTGTGTGTGTGTGTGTGTGGCTCTATTGAGTATTACGTGTTATCAATTAATTCGCGAGGGTTTTTTTCGGGCACTTTTCTCCTAGGGGTTGGGGTGGGGACACTTGAAACTTTAGGAGTGGGGGAAGACTTATATTTTTGGGTCGGGGTGTGGATATTGTTCAAACTCTAATGATTGTAAAAGAAGCGCCTGACACCATTTCGTAAAATTCATTAAGCGAAACAGAATGGACAAAGTACTTTTCTTAAGAATTCAAGCAACGTATAAAGAATACAGTAAGACACAATGTGATGACACTAGTGTTTTATCTAGTTGGTGCATGACAAAACAATTGTTCACAAAAAATTACAAATCAAGATCATACACCGACAAATCTAGAATTTAGTTTATAATACCGTACAACAAGATAATTGAATAAGTTAATTAATAAATAGCTTCTTGTTACTTAGATTCGACTTGTTCAGCTATGGACTCGTCGAGTAATTAATTAATTAATTAACCAAAGTAATTAAACAGATAATATATGAACGTAGAAGAGTAGGCCTACTTTTCATGGTATAGAATGCATAGACTAAGCATGTCTAAGTATGCAAGAAAAATAATTGTAAGATTTATTTCTTAGAAAACGACACATATTCTACAGAAAATTAAAACATTCTATAAAATGCTTGCAGTTCTCACTTTAACATTAACATGTAAATTTAAACTCCCCGTACATAACAGAACGCAATATCTATGTATGGATCAGTGGCGTAGCCAGGATCGTCTCAAGGGGGGGGGGGTCCAATTTTTACCCGGGGACAAACTTTCGATTTGCACCCCCCCCCCCTCAAACTTTCGATTTGCACCCCCCCCCCCCCTCAAACTTTCGATTTGCACCCCCCCCCCCCTCAAACTTTCGATTTGCACCCCCCCCCCCTCAAACTTTCGATCCCTCAAACTTTCGATTTGCACCCCCCCCCCTCATACTTTTTATATATACCGAGGGGTCTATGGGGGGGGGGTTATAACCCCCCCTAACCCCCCCCCCCCCCTGCCTACGCCACTGGTATGTATTTTTTTATCAATGGATTTTTTTTTTCAGTTTTTTTACAATTTGTTTGGTGTTGTGAAAAAATAAATGCTAATCACTTTAACTTTCAAACAAAGTTGTAGATTGTTTGTTTTTTAAATACTCATTTGATCTATGAAACAATTAGATCTAGTTACTTGGTGTGTTAAGATGAGGAACAATGGTTTCAAGAGGAACCGGAAATGTGTATGACCTTTGAAGTGGACGCTGAGCTATTTGTCACGTGACCTTTGTTCCACTTTGAGTGTGTGTTTTATTTTCTCTTTACTTACATCATTTGATCTTCTGGTTTGTGTAGTGTTTCGTGGTGTCCAGGTTGGTTTTTGGTCGTTATTTAATTTTACAACACAACCTTTTTTTTTTTTTAAAAAATGATATTGTTCGATAATGTAAAGTGCTTAATATGTGAAATATATTATTATTTGCCAGGCACGTTTAGAGATTAAAAATAAAATGTATTATACTTCACTTAGGTTATACAATTTGTTAACGTGAAGAAATCGTTTTCAAATGTGTGGTGATTACCGGCTAACATCCCCGGGCTACAAGGGATCAGTGTTTCATTCAGACATTCTTTCTCGGGGGGGGGGGGCACTTAAAACTTTCGGTGGTGGGGGGGCACTTGGCGGACATCGGTTAAAGTATATATTATGAATATAAATCCCCCCCCCCCCTTTCTAAGAGATGCCTTAAAGGGATACTTGATGTGTAATTATCGCAATGACTTGACTTAACTGTGATACCTCTTTGGAGCAGAGGGCTGAGACTGCATTTTTATCAAACAGACTTGGTTCTGGGCGACTCTCTTCATTTGTACCTTTGTTTGCCCTTGTAATTCCTGCAGCTTTTGTTGCCTTTTCTCTCCGGCTAGCCGTTTCCTTATTCGGGGGACGATGTGGCTGAAAGGTAGCGCACTTAACTGCTGACCCGAAAGTATCTAATTCGGAGCTCGGTCCGGACTTGAGTTAATAAAAGTAAAAGCGACTGTGTTTAGTGCTGACATTATCCCCTGATATGCCGAGGTCAAGAAATACATGAACACTACTTCATCTGCCCTATGGACCATTAGGTCTGAAAGGGGAGCTACTTTTTTTAACTTTTCATTTTTTTCTTCTTGAAAACCAGTCTCGCTAGAGCCTGATTGGCCGTGTTTTCTTCTGTTCCCCCCGGCGCATGCACAATCCCTCCCCACTTGTGGGTTGTGAATGTCTATGGACCTGACTCGCGCTTTGCTGCAGATGTGCTTAAGATATGCAGGTCATCTAATCACAATAACACTGGTTAAACTTCAGTACCGCGGCACCTCACGATCAGTGTTTCTTCCAGACTTTTTTCTCTGGGGGGGGGGGGGGGGGGGGGCACTTGCTATTTTCGGGTAAGGGGGCGGACACTGGTAAAAGTATATGTTTTCTATATAAATTCCATTTCGTTTGGGGGGTGGGGTAGACTTTTTTTCGGGAGGGGGGGGGGGCTCCTGGAAGAAACTCTGCTCACGATTTACGCAGGCGTTCCCGATGGGCGGCCTCAGATAGGCCCATCTTTACTGATTAAACTACCCTAACATTAACTACGGCGGCAACTTACCCCAAATTTCCCAAACCCTGAACAACATTAAGATTTATTCTGATCTTAACTATAAGCAGCGATAGTTTTAAATCAACAATTAGATACTCTATTTTTTAAATCTGTTAACTAAGAACAATGGGTTTTTAAAAATAGAAACTATTGCATTACGTTGATTCAAATAATGTTTGATTTAATAAACTTTGCTTTTTCCCTTTTGGTTAGTCTAGTTTGGGGGGGGGGGGGGGGGCTAAAATTTCAGGGGGGACGGGACACTGGTAAAAGTATGTATCTTCTATATAAAATCCATTTCGTTCGGGGTGGGGGGGGGGTAGATGTTCTTCGGGGGAGATGCCTGTAAGAAACTCTGTTGTCAACTATTTGTTCCTGTCGTATTTGTTTCCTACACTCTAAAAACAAGAATCTGATTCTTTCAGCGCTAGTTTTGTGTGTATACGTAATAAAATAATCTCTAAAATATTGTCCAATTTTTAACTTTTTAAAAATAATTGCATTTAAAATGACGTCACCTCCTGTTTACATGCTCTTTTTCTTTTCCACCATATTGGCGATTGTTTTGGTGCTGACCGTTTTGAAAACTTGGTTTTGGTAGGTTAGCGTTTAGGTTGCTTTCTGGTGTTTAGTTAGGTCTAATTCTTAACACCAATGGATCGCGTTATGAGATAGCATGTAATATTAATTGATTTATAACTAAACTTAAAACTTAGGGTAAGGGTGGGTCCATGTATTGTATGATGGCCGTCATTGCCGTATCCATGTTATTTTTTTGTTGGAGTCGCTTCCGTAACGTTTAACACACGAGCCCTGGTCTAGATTCAGTGAAATTAATCTGGCATCCAGCTGGTATAATAGCAGCTGACAAGAACAGTTCATGTATTCCGAGTCTCAGAGGCGTAGCGACCCATCCCGGCGCCCGGGGACAAACTTTTCGATTTGCACCCCCCCCTCAAACTTTTGATTTCCACCCCACCCCTCAAGATTTTGATTTGCACCCCCCCCCCTCAACCTTTCAATTTATTTTTCCAACCCATTTTGGCGCCCCCTAACGTCGGCGCCCGGGGACATATGTCCCCCCCCCCCCCCGCCCCCCCCCTCGCTATGCTACTGCCGAGTCTAAGCAATCCTGACCCCTATTTATTGCTGAGATTGTATATAACAATACCTTAACCTCATACCCAAACCTAAAACGAGTTACCAAACAAAAGCTGTATGAATACATCACGTATACATATGATTACACCAAACGTTACTAGGCTGACTGCCATACCTACATATTATTACAACTAATATTGCAAATTGCGTTGTATCAATCCCCAAACCTACTTGCCGTAAAAAAAATGCATAAGGTAAAAAAAGTAAAGATCTTTTTTACACATGGAGCAAGTGAAGTAGAGTTCATCTGTTTCTGTGACCTCGGCATATGAAGAGATAGTGTGGTCAGCACTATGCCCAGCCGCCTTTACTTTCCCTAACGTGAGCTAGGTACACATCAGAGTTGGGTGGACTCAGGGAAGTTCTGCGGACTAGAACCCAGCTTCGAACTCAAGGCTTTCGGGTTAGCAGTCGTATGCTCTGGCATTCGACCCTTTAATACAACGGGAACAGGGCATTACCCCCCCCCCCCCTTTAGTCAATTATCCCCCGGACATTCCCCACGTCATTACCCCCCCCCCCCGGGAGTAATTACCCCCCTGTCAATTACCGCCTATCATTTACCCTCCCCCCCCCCCCCCCGCCCAGTAGGACATTACCCCCCGGTCATAGACTAAGGTTCAGTTATGGTTAGAGTTAGGGTTCGAGTTTGGGCTAGGGTTAGGGCTAGGGTTAGGTTTAGGCTTAGGCTTAGGGCTAGAGTTAGGGTTAGGGCTAGGATTAGGGCTAGGGTTAGAGTTAGGGCTAGAGTTAGGGTTAGGGTTAGGCTTAGGGCTAGAGTTAGGGATAGGGCTAGGGTTAGGGCTAGGTTTAGTGTTAGGATCAGGGTTAGGCTTAAATATCTAGAGTTGGGTTTGGTTTTGGGTTTATTTTTGGGTGAGGTGAATTCTAAGGTCTTTCGTCTTTTGTCTTAAGGTTAAGATTAAGGTAATATATAGGTATAGATTTCGAGTTAGAATTGGGAATTCTTAGGTTTTTTTGTCTTTGTCTTAAGTTTAGGATTAAGGTAATATATAGGTATAGATTTGGAGTTAGAATTAGCATTCTATCTTGGTGGATGAGGGGGGGGGGGATAATTCCCAAGGGGGTAATTGACAGGTGGGTAATTGACAGGGGGTAATTGCTCCGGGGGGTAAATACGGGGGGGATGTCCTGGGGGGAATTTTCGGGGGGGGGGGGTAATGTCCTGTAGCCAACACAATGGATAACATCACTACGAGAAGGCTTTAGCTTCTGGATTAGTTATGGGATAATTGAGATGAACAAGATTCGTGTGTTAGAGCCCTAGCATAGCTCTATTGGTGGAATTCTTGTTCGAAAAAAAAAGACTGTAGAACTAACCTGTAGTTATAGTTTCTGTGATCTTTTAAATATTTTTTTCATCCATCATCCTAACTATAGTTTTAGGCCTAACCTGTATCTCTACTTCTGAACTTGATATTGCCTCTAACTCGTGGTTAAGCCTTGATATTGTCCTTAGAACTGCCCTTACCTTAGCCCCTCAACTGTCTATTTATATGGTCCTTACCTCTGGTCCTTACTTTAGCCATGTTATTATCCTTATCCCTGACCCTTACATTTGTCCTTAGACTGGCCCTTACCCTAGCCCCGTTACTGTCTATTTATATGGTCCTTACCTCTGGTCCTTACTTTAGCCATGTTATTATCCTTATCCCTGACCCTTACATTTGTCCTTAGACTGGCCCTTACCCTAGCCCCGTTACTGTCTATTTATATGGTCCTTACCTCTGGTCCTTACTTTAGCCATATTATTATCCTTATCCCTGACCCTTACATTTGTCCTTAGAACTGCCCTTACCTTAGCCCCTCTACTGTCTATTTATATGGTCCTTACCTCTGGTCCTTACCTTAGCCATGTTATTGTCCTTATCCCTGACCCTTACATTTGTCCTTAGACCTGGTCCTAACCTTATCCCTGATATTGTCCTAAGTCCTAGCCTTAATCTTAACTCTCATTCTTATAGTGTCCTTATCCCAGGTAATAAGATTAGCATTAACAATAATGCTACGATCATATAGGCATATATGCACAAATACCACACACTATATAATCCTACCAGCCCTCATAAACGATATATCACTTTTCTTAATACCCCCCCCCCCTCCCAACGCCTCTTGTTCTTAAAATGATAAAATTGAACCTCTCCACTTATAGTAAAAACTTATTATAATGTATTAAAATTATATGTATTAAATGTATTAAAATTTCCACACAGGTGATCCATGAGCTTGGAGTAAAATCAAGTACCCTACCTTTAAATTAACACGACATTGAGTAAAATAAAGAAGAATGGATATATGCTTTCACTATTGACTCCGGATGGTACAGTACTGTAGCGAACATACCGTTAACATTTATTACAAGTATGATGTAAAACAACGAGATCAACGTGTACGTACCCGTGTTTGTAAAGGAAAGTGAGAGACCAACTAGATGAGTAACCTAAGCCCAGGGGAGGACGCCGGCCAGGTTGCCGTGGCAACGGACACAGTGGAGGACATCGCTAACATAGAAACCACGTTCCTCGACCACACAGAAGAGGAACCGCTGCTCTTGCAAGAAACTGTGACGTCAGACAAAAAGCATCTTCATGAGCTGGGGGATGTTCGGGAGCTGGGCGATGCAACCCGGATGAAACAGACCAATGGTGTGGCATCTGATGCGGAAGGGGGTGTTTCTTTTGGCGTGGGTTCAACTCCCAAAGAGGTGGGCCAGTTTCAGAAATCGGAGAAGGCGAAGAACAGATCCGGTGCTGGAGAAAACGAGGTGCTGATAGACGGGCTGGTGAGTTCGGATTACGACCCGGTGTCGGAACCTTTGCTGGCTGACAATGAGCGGGCGTCACCCCCGAGGGGGTCCGTCTCGCAGGTCCAGTCCCCCCAGCAGCAAGGGAGGACGGACGTGAAGCAGCAGGGCGTCTTCAAGAAGACGCCGATGCCGAGGTCCCAGAGCCAGCCGCTGACGACCGACGAGGCTGTGTACTCGCAGTACTGGCGGGGTCAAGTCACAGTCATTAAGTCACCCGAGGCGGTGCAGGCAGAGGCGTGTGTGGTAAGTTGTTCATCATGTCATGACTTGACTGCGGGATGATTGGTTCGTGTCTTAGGAGATGGACCAGTGGCGTAGCCAGGAATTGGTCATGTGAGGGGTTCAAATATTTTTCCATGTGTGAGTCAATGGGAGGGGTTATAACCCCCCTAATCATCCCTTGCCTACGCCACTGAGATGGACAAGAGAAGTTGGCCTGTACCAATGTTCATCGTTAAGAAACAAATAATCACTATTTTACGCTATCCCTATACTAAATACAATATGTCTACATGATGCCCTGTGAGACGATGGATGTGCCCAAACTACTGAGAACCTTAGGGGCTGGTACCAGGGCATTAAATGTAAAGATCATGAGTTGCCCATACATCGTGATCTTTGATGTAGAGTCCTAAGGAATGCTAAGCACTACCTTAGGTACCAGCTTCGGTTGCTGAAGCTTTCGAAAAGAAACCAGAACTGACTAAATATGACGATAATATATATATATATATATATATATATATATATATATATATATATATATATATATATATATATACATTCACCTGATATATATATAATTTAATATTCATCATACCATGTTCAAGTTTCTAAGTCATGCAATACTATCTATGATTCGGGTTAGGGTAGAAGAAGAGATCACACCATCATGCTCTGTTTACTAGTGGTCCGTAATCATCCCTGTAGTGTAAATGCAGGATAAACACTAAATTCGTCATTGGAGAGTTGTTTGACAATGTCACAAAAATGGAATCTTCTTTAAAAAAAGGGGTGTTAAGTTAGTTGTAGTAAACTAAAATCAAATATACCATGCTAATGTTAACGACAACGCTATCCCTCACCCAAACACTAACCCATGTCCTACCATTGTTATAACCCTAATAACTGACCTTAATTCTAAACCTGGTTTTACAATACTACTAACAACCCAGCACGCCTATTTTTAGAAGAGTCAGGTAATGTTAGCACCGATACAATCTTGTTTTATTGTATTCCCCAAAGAAACCTGACAAGGCTCCTCCACTGACCGATGCCATGTCCAGGTCTGGTATCGCCCGCTCCATCCTTATGGGCAACAACATCCTGGTGCTGGAGTGTCTGAGGCAGGGCGAAAGTCCTCACACCATATGTTCCAAAAGGTAAGGGCTCCTGGCCTGCAGCGTGCAACATTGGCCGGCATTATAATGCAGTGTTTGTTACGTCCGGGTTTGGTTCAGCTCAGGAAACGATTCGTGGTTAACTTCAATACTTTTATTTGGACTCAATTCTTCACATAACAGAGTAGCCCTCGCCCTAACCGCTACCAACTAACCCCTTACAACAATTCACTCCAACTTTTATACCGCATTCGACCTTGGGATAACAATACTCTAGGGTAAACTTTTAAAACTATTTCTATCTAACCTACAACTGACCCGTAACGGTGTTAAATAAAATTTTAAAGTCGTAAAAGCGGTAAGGTTTCATATTTCATTCAAACCCTAGCCAAACCCCGGGTTCGAATCCGGGTTCAAGTACGTAGAACGTCCCTGAGTCAACCCAGCTCTAATGGGTACCTAACACACGTTAGGGTTAGTGCTAACCACGCTATCAATTTATATGCCGAGGTTACAAAAACAGGCTTATTCTACTTCACTGCGTTAATAGGGGATGGAGTGGCCTAGCGGTAGAGAGCTGAACTGCTCAGCATTTAAAGTTTATAGTGTGGTCGGCACTATGCGTAGATGCCTTTATTTCCTTAACGCGAGTCAGGTACCCGTCAGAGCTAAGTGAATTCATGGATGCTCTACTAAATTGAACCCCGATGATTCGGGCTAGCGGCCTAGCGCTCTATCACTAGGCCACGTTGTCCACATGGGGTAGCAGTATCAAAACTCTAGCTATTACTCACTCGGACCTGGCAACAATGACTACCCCCCTTCCCCTTCCGGAGAAACATGGAGCCTGGGGTCTCGAGTAGAACAAGACTGCGGGGTTTCCTTTACAGTCAAAAGCTAACATCTTTTTCCACACTATTCCCTCCACGCTATCGTGTGGTCCTAATACATGGCGTGTCCGAGGGAAGCAACGTAACTCTCTATCTGTATCTCTCCCACCCACTACCTCTCTCTCCCTCCTATATCTTTTCTCTACTTCTATTCCCTTCTCTCTGTCTATCTCTCTCTTATATATCTTTTCTCTATTCCCTTCTCTCTCTCTCTCTTATATATCTTTTCTCTATTCCCTTCTCTCTCTCTCTTATATTTCTTTTCTCTATTCCCTTCTCTCTCTCTCTCTTATATTTCTTTTCTCTATTCCCTTCTCTCTCTCTCTCTCTTATATATCTTTTCTCTATTCCCTTCTCTCTCTCTCTCTCATATATCTTTCCTCTATTCCCTTCTCTCTGTCTCTCTCTCCATCTCTCTATCCCCCACTCACTCACCATTTCTCCCTATCTATCCGTCTCCCTCTCACCCCCTCTCTCTCAACCTATAAACGTAGTTTTATATCCTCTCCCACAGTGGGATGTCCTTCCTCCACATTGTCGCCACCAACGCCACCCCCGAGCATGAGGTCAAGTACGTGCCCATGGTGTTCCAGCTCTCCAACGCTGGCATCAACCTAAATGTCAAGGACAAGGACGGCAACACGGCCGTGAGGATAGCGATCCTCAGACGGTTACCTCAGGTTAGGGTTAGGATAGATATATCTTTACATTAAATAGCTTTAGGATAGAAACATCATTACATTAAATAGCTTTAGGATAGATACATCATTACATTAAATAGCTTTAGAATAGATACATCATTACATTAAATAGCTTTAGGATAGATACATCATTAAATTAAATAGCTTTAGGATAGATACATCTTTACATTATTTAGGGTTAGGATAGATACATCTTTACATTAAATAAGTTTAGGATAGATACATCTTTACATTATTTAGGTTTAGGATAGATACATCTTTACATTATTTAGGTTTAGGATAGATACATCTTTACATTAATTAGGTTTAGGATAGATACATCTTTACATTAATTAGGTTTAGGATAGATACATCTTTACATTAATTAGGTTTAGGATAGATACATCTTTACATTATTTAGGTTTAGGATAGATACATCTTTACATTATTTAGGTTTAGGATAGATACATCTTTACATTATTTAGGTTTAGGATAGATACATCTTTACATTAATTAGGTTTGAGATAGATACAACTTTACATTAATTAGGTTTAGGATAGATACATCTTTACATTATTTAGGTTTAGGATAGATACATCTTTACATTATTTAGGTTTAGGATAGATACATCTTTACATTATTTAGGTTTAGGATAGATACATCTTTACATTAGTTAGGTTTAGGATAGATACATCTTTACATTAACTAGGTTTATGATAGATACATCATTTACATTAATTAGGTTTAGGATAGATACATCTTTATATTAATTAGGTTTAGGATAGATACATCTTTACATTAGTTAGGTTTAGGATAGATACATCTTTACATAAAATAGTTTTAGGATAGATACATCATTTACATTAAATAGGTTTAGGATAGATACATCATTTACATTAAATATGTTTAGGATAGATACATCATTTACATTAAATAGGTTTAGGATAGATACATCGTTTACATTAAATATGTTTAGGATAGATACATCATTTACATTAAATATGTTTAGGATAAATACATTATTTACATTACATTTTAGGATAGATACATCTTTACATTAAATTACAGGGTGGTCAGATTTATGAGGCTTTCTCCAACATTCACTTAAAGGAAATATAAAGATCTCTTAGAGGCTTAGGTTTCGTCGTTAAAACAAATTCAGACGATATGGCAGGTTTTCACCATAGTCCCTCCACCCTCAATCTAACTACTATCCTCACACGTCGTTACTAAAGGCCGAACTCCATCGTCAGAATATATGCAGTGTATTAAAATCCGAATCCCCCTGCCCTACCCCCCTCCTCCCTAGGTGTATCGTCATTTACAGACGACACCTAATCGCCAAATAAGCCATTATTTTTTTTGGTAAACTTTCAACACATGCATGACGTGAAGGTGCCGTACTGCATATAATGATATATTTTTCTTTTAAAAGATGTGTGTGAAAATATTAGAATTATTAATTACCAAGGTGTAAGTCAAAATTCCCTTTATAGTTTTGTTTCAGTAAATCTTCGCAACAACATACAATAATTTAGTAATGACAATGTAACTTTGTTTAGGATGTTTAGTATGTTATTGTTATAAATGTGAAGTTCCCTTAAATCAATGTATATTGTCTTGCCGCAGATACTGGCAGCTTTACTGAAATGCGGTGCTGAGGTGGAAGAGATGGACTTGGAGCTAGCCGAGCAAGTGAGGGGAGTGGCCAAGTCAGATATCCTGGAGATCTTACGACGCCTTACACCGTCATACTGGTCGGCTGTACATGACGTCACACCGTACAAGGTCTCTTTCAAACGTTGTTACTCTTTAATACATTTTTAAAATACTATTTAACATCGTAAAGTACATTTTTTGTGGGTGATGGGGGTTGGGGAGAGTCCCCAACGCCTTCAACATCTCCTACAGTTATAGGATCCCTAAAGTCGTTAAAATCTCTTTGCATCTGGTAAGGGTCCCCAAAGCCGTTAAATCCGTTGCGGTTGCAATCATCATCTTTTCCCTTGTGTGCCCGAGACAGGGAAAGCTCTTTCCACCTTTGCCGGCCCCTTTGCAGTTATCTAGCATTCCCCCAAGATAGTCATGTTTTTCTCGGTTGTTTTTCTTCTGAGTGCCTCTGCGTTTCCCCCAGTCTTCACTATTTCCTTTTTTCTAGAGGCGTCCAGTTGAGTGTCATTCATCTGATATCATCTGGATTTATACTTAAAACGTGGCCCATCTTCTTTTTTCAATTATTTTAGAAACAGCTTGCTGCTTTCCGCTTTGGTTTCTGTAGTGGGTTTTTTATTTTTTCGAAATAAGGTTGTGACTTTTGTTTAACCTCCAACCTGGAGGACCGGAGAGCTATCTTTCGTCTGACCCCTACCCACGCAGATCTTCCCATTTTTGGTTGAACCTCCGCTTTGTATAGCTTTCGCGGTCGTCAGGGTACACAAGCTGCCAAAGCCGCGACTAGAATCTATCACTATGGCAAATTGCAGTTAGAAACGTGTCTCTAAAGCTGTTAAATTTGCTTGTGGCGGATCTCCGTTGAATTATACTCTGGCTAAACTTGTCTACTTTATTTAGTTGGGGGAGTTGGGGAAGGTATATTCAGCTGATATTTCGTTTAAAGAACGCTAACATTTCAATAACACAAAAAATTACGTCGTATTCCTACAATAATAGGCCTATGTTTATTCCTTATTCATTATCTTAGATTTCAACTTAATAAAACACACACGATTTTGTTCTCAGGTTCACCGGCTGGTCAAATCCTGGTCACGTGTCAATCTCTCCCGCAACGGCCAGACCCTGGTCGAGTACGCCAAGCAAAACGCGAAAGAAGAAAGTGTGTCGAAGATGTTGATCGAACACGAGGCATCCATCGAACTGGCCCACGCTGTCATGGCCGGGGACTCGGAGCGCACCCAGTTCTTGCTGTGTAACGGTGCGGCTGACTTGAACACCCGCGACACCTCGGTGAAAAACAACTGCTTCGAGCCGTTCTCCCCTTTGACCCTTGTCGGGGCGGCCATTAAATACGGTCACGTGAGCGTGCTCAGCGTTCTTCGCGACGCGGACAAGCGGATCGCTTCCGGCTTGGCCAAACCCGCCAGCGATTTTGAAGCCGGCGGCGACAGAAGAGCGATGCGCCCGGACCGGGTGCGTAAAACGCAATCGTACGATCTGGCGAGCAATACTGTGTTCCACTACCGCAGTGATAACGGAGGATCGTGTGAAATGAGAGAAAACGATGCGGTGACGTCGTCTTTGTGTAACATACTGTAAAGATTAGAAAAAAAAAACAGTTCTAAACACATCAATATCATGGAAGGAGTACCCGGAATGTTGGTGTTTGTTGATAGAGTCTAAGTCTGAAGTCATACTCATACATTCGTATATTACGGCAATACCTTAACCCTAATCAAAACACGGTCCCTTGTACTTACTTAACCTGACAAAAAGTCTAGTCTTAGAACCCCTAACCCTAATCCTATTGACTCTGTTACTGGAACCAGATTTACGAATACATTTCTTTGGTTAATGAATTGGGACAATATTTTTTTATGAACAAAAAGATTTATTTTTTTTTAACAAAAAAAAAAAACCTATCATATTGACAATGTACGCAATGGTAGTCAACTGAATGCGCAATAATAAGACGCTTAATGACTGAAGTTACTTACCAAGATATTTCGCAACGCTGCATTTATATAATAATATACACTTCATTATAATCTAACTTATTTGTTTTATCATCTAATTGAAATTAGAATTCATTGTTATCTGAATCATTGGATTGAAGATAGTGAACAGCAACCACAATCAGAGCATGTCCAGACACAAATGTATATATATGTTCTTTGTTTTTGAACTCGCAAGCCTTCTCTGCCGTGCCACTATAGAATAAAGCATTACATCGACATGCAATGATAAACAGTATTATGTCAGTGTTGGGCAAATATTACCAGATGCAAATTAGATGTTTTATCTTCGTTTTGACAATTATGTTTGTTATCATTATAAAAGTGATTATTTGGGTGTTTTTTTTTATTTTTTTTTCCATACTTATAATTATTTAAAATTAAATCATATATTTTTAATAAAATTCGTGTTTGCGTGTATTTTTTATCAGTACTGCCTATTGCATATAATGTTTTTTAAAAGTTAACGTTTCAAATAGACATCTATTTTTTTTAAATTAGCCTGTGTATATATATATATATATATATATATATATATATATATATATATATATATATATATATATATATATATATATATATATATATATATATATATATATATATATATATATATATATATATATATATATTGGTTAAATTAAAAAATTCAAACACATCCAAAATGCTGAATTCCTTAATCTTGACGCTCCGATGACAGCAAATTGTTAACTATTAAAGTTGCCGTAGGAATCACAGACGACGTATTGGCTAATTTATTTGTCTTAAGCAGAACGCAAGAAAAGTTTATAGGATTTTTATCTTTGTAGGCCTACATATATTTGGGTTTTGAGTTGATATTCTTATGCAGTTTCTAATGCATCTGTTAATGACATAATTGAAGTTATACTAAATAAATTATATGTACAATGAAAGTGCAACCGCGCCTCTGCTTATTTACTATCTTTATCCACGTATTCATCATGTTTTCCCGTTCGTGATACAGTAAAAAGTCCACTATTGACGTCAGTTTAAGATCCTAGAGTGAAGGTGGGGTATCGAACTTTAGGGATGAACTGTGACGAAGACGTGGGAAGAAGTCATTAATTAAGTCATAGGCCTACTTTTTTTTTTAAAATCAGTTTTAACCTTTTGCTTTATAAAGAAATTTTTTTTTAGACAGGGATTATTTACTGAAGTGTTTCACCACGTCAGAAGTGATTGTGAGGGATGGGGGGAGGGGTGCGTTACGTCAATAATGGACTACTCCTACCATAGCTTAACATAAATCTTAGGATTTATTTGCATCTACATTCGAACCAATCAATTGAAAAAGGAAGGAGGAGAGAAGGATCTGATGTACTATGATAAAGAGAAAATCACTGTAGGTAAAACATAAGATAAGCAGTGAATTTTAGCGATAAAAAGCGTTTCGAATTGGTCTATGTAACTCTGATATTAATGCACATAATAAGCTTAATCTGTCTTTCTCCGTAATATTTTAATGGCTATCACATTTATTACCTAGCTGAGCGAGGAGGGGGGGGGGGCGGGGACGTGGTCCAAAGCAAGCTTCAAAAATCACTAATAACTTTTCTTTTAACAACAGTATCGTTGGGTACCTGAGTAAAAAATACAATATTTTTTTTTGTAGTAAAAATAATAAATGTGTAATAGTATACAAAAACTCATGTCACATTTCCAAATTGTACCTCTTAAAGTAACCGTTAAAAAAAACTGTTTGCTGGGTTTTTTTTCGGTGTATTTTTAATTTAGAGTAACCTAAAAATGGCGACCTAGTCGTAGTTCCATAGCATAAACAATCTGCAAAGCAAAGGAGCTTACCATATTCATTGTTTTTTGTTCAACTTGATATTCTTCGCCAATAAGCTAAAAAAAAAAATTCATCGGTGTTCTTCTAGCGCTGTAAGGAGCAAGATCTAGATCTATCTATATATTTATGTAGATTAAATCTAGGCTTAAACATAAAATTAAATAAACAATATTTATTGAATATTTTTAAAAAATGTCACTGTGACTCTGTGACTGACTGAACCTGAACGAACTGACTCCGGTTTAGAATGAAAATTAAATTAAATAGTTACGTAGCTATAGTAGACTAGATCTAGAATATAGTGCTAGATCTAGATCTACCAGTACTTAGGCAAACAATATTGCCATCTGTACTGTAAAGTGTAAACTAAACTTTTTTACTAGTGTAATATTTATATTAGTAATAATAAATTAATAATAATAATTATTGGTAATCTATCGTTTTGGGTACGTAAAATCGCCCGCGATTTGTAATGTGAAAAACAGGTGACTCCTTAAATTTTAAAAATTATTTCACATTTTGAGGAGGATTTATGTATTAAAAAATTCAAAAATGTTTCCTTGATTCATTTATGTACCTGATTTTAAACAATTGAATTAAAACTTTTCCGTAATAAATGAAGACTAGCGATGTTTCCAACAGATGCAACCATGCTCATTTACTATAGCAGCCATCTTGTCTAAGTTTTATTTTTATAAGCTTTTAGCGCCAGATTCAGGGGGAAGCCACTCTATTTTACAAATGGCTGCTGTTTATATAGCAAATCTTGCTCTCAGACACTGCTGTTTAAAGTTAATTTCTGGCCTATATCGATATATTTAGCCATTGATTTAGGTTTATTATTCATTTATCTATAATATTTGACACAAAAGTATGACAATATACTTCTATTAAAGCCTTGACAATGAGGTAACGTTTTCGTACATAAATAGCCGCGGGCGATTTTACGTACCCAAAACGATAGATTACCTAATTATTTAATTATAGGCCTATAGCCTATTAATAAACCAATCAAATTCACATCCTACTCTCATTCTCTGGCACTCTCTACTCATCTACTGCGACTCCCATTCTACACACATTTTGTTGGTTGACTTGTTACGACTTGTAACTTCAAGTAACTTGAGGGCTAATGTCCTCTTACTCTTACTGTACTCTTACTGTTTATTAATACCAATTATTAATTCACATGCCCAACAATTTTTAAATTGAAAAATCATTGAACTCATGTTCTGTTAAACCAGCATTAACCATTTAGCAGAACAAAAACAGTGATCGGACGATATTTCGAGTCGTCCCTTTGAATCCCGGACAGATCGTCTCCCCGGCGTGGCCTCAGCCAACCGGCGGGCTCGTTGCATTGAGTTAAATATAAACTCAAAACAATAATATAAACAATCTCCTTTTAGGTCGGTCAGGCCACATACCAGGCACGCACAGTGTTGTGTGTCGTGCCTTAACCAAAATAAACTATCTCCCTTCATTATCATTAGATATATTTAATTAGTTAATTAATTAATTAGCTAATTTATAAAATTATTTATGATGCTATAGCAGTAGGTAAGTTACGGTAAGTATAATTTTTTAAACTATGTATTTGTACTATTACAGAAACACCTTCGTTGTTGAATACCACCCCCTCCCCTTCTTGAACTCAAAGTTAAACTTTTAACCCCGTTCGTAGAGACATGCGGTATGTTGTAAGGCGGCGGGTGGGTAGGGTAGGGGATCAAAGTTAGGTTGTTTTTTTGTTTTTTTTTTGCTAGATCTGTAACTATCCGGAGCAGTCCATTTATTTTCACTAGATCTATGACAATAAGGTACAATATTTTCATAAACCATCAGGTTTTATTTTTTCAAGACATTTTTTTTCTTTCAGTTGAAGGAGTTTAGCCTGAAATGAGCAGTTTCCAGAACCTTTTAAATACAACAACTAACGGCCATCCTGGCACAAGCAGCCCAAATCCTTCTACTCAGAATACAGCTACAAGCAACTCAACAGCAATCATGAATAATGGTCCAATGAGTTCACCCATCATCATGGCAACTAACAGCAGCCCTATTATGGCTAGATCTCAGCAGTCAGTTCAGTCTATGCCAGAGCAGATTATAGTTCCTGTTGGGAATGTAAGGAGTTCTCATACATTCTTTTTTCTTTGTTTTCCCTAAGGTTAAAGTACATGACTGAAGTAGTGAGTTACCCTTGAACAGTCTAAAAGTCAAAGGAAGAAATAATTAATCAGTTTATATGACTTTTGATCACAGAATATGAATAGATTGTTTGGTTCCATATCTGATTTATGGGGTAGCATTCGAGCTCTTTACCATCTTACCTAGCTGTAGTAGAATTAATAAAATTTAGGGGTTACTTGCTCAATAAAATGCTCTTGTCTGTGTTTTAAAATAAACATTTAATATGAACTAGAGCACAACTGTTTCTACAGTGATGTTTAGTAAACTGAATATTTCACCAGTACAATGCCAAGCCACTTTTTTTCATCAGGCTTATGCTGCTGACCTATTTTTAGCTAATAACAAAATGAATGTTTTCTGGGCTGTGTTGTCCCCGTCCAGAGTATTTTCTTGTGTATATTTTTTTTTTAGAAAAATCCCTAATATCAGTTCTAATATCTATCAAATGGCTGTGTATTATGTGTAAAATCACATGTTGTGCATTGTTGTGTTGAATTAGGCAATAGGATTTTACTTAAGTGTTTTTACTACATGTAACCATTGTTTTAACTTCTACGGCAGTATTTATTGATGAATTAAATTAGTTTAGCAGGACTAAACTGTTGTTCTCTCCATTAGGTCATGGGCGCATCAAAACTTTTAGAATCAAGGCAGGCTGCAGCATCACAAGCTGCAGCTGCTAATGCTGCTGCTCAAGGAGCCTCAGGGTCTGAAACTAAAGGGGTTCTAGACAAGTCACGCTTAAGGGATTTGGTTAAAGAAGTAGATCCTCTTGAGCAGATGGATGATGATGTAGAAGATGTGAGGCTCTATTGTGTTTTTAAATGAAGATAGGAAATAGTAATAGTTAATTTTTAATGCACTAACAGCTGTTATTATCTTATCTTGTCAGTATGAAGTAGATTACTAAGATTTTTTTTTCATGATTTTTTAAAGTTTTTTTTTTGCTTTTATCCAAATGTCAGCCATAATAAAATTTGAACGCTGCATTTTGATTTTTAACAATCTCAACTTTTACTTTTTAAATTGTTTTATTCCAATAAAGGTTCTATTGCAAGTTGCTGATGATTTTATTGAAAATGTTGTGGCAGCATCATGTCAGTTAGCAAAACATAGGCGCTCCAATACTTTAGAAGCAAAGGATGTGCAGTTGTATTTAGGTAAAAGAAAATTTTAAAATAATTGTTTTTTTTTTATCTTTCTTTTTATATTCTTCGTTTAAGTTCTCTGCAGTGGAAAATGTGTTAACATTTGCTTTTCAGAACGCAACTGGAACATACAAATTCCTGGTTTCGGTTCTGAGGAGATTCGTCCATACAAGAAATCTATAACAACAGAAGCTCATAAACAAGTGAGTTTGTGCATATAACTGATAGTCTCATTATCTATATGTATAATTATCAGTTTAAAACTTGTGTATTTTAATAATAATTGGTGCATGCTTAATTATCAGTATTCTCATACTACTTAAATGCTGACACAAAAAAATGCAATGAGTAGTTCCATCAAATTTTTGAATTGCATCACGTTAAAATAATCTTTCTTTTTCTCGTTTCAGAGAATGGCCTTGATAAGGAAAACATTGAAAAAATATTAACTCAGTTTATTTTTGTAGATATGTATGAATGGTTATGTAAATACTTTTGAGAAAATTGTTAGCTTCATTTATGTTTTAGTAGTATGCTACCTATCTACTATATAGTCTATATGTGCAATGCCGGCAGTATAAATCAAGAAGTTTCCAGAAGACTAATAGAAGTGAGGGAGAATGTAATAGACACTCTATGCTTGTTTTGTTTGCTATTGAGGATTTATATGTATGTACAGTGTTTGGCTATATTTACTTGCCTGAATTCATTAATTGCAAGAGATCGTAAATTATAATAAAACAAAATCAATCACTTGTTTTTTTTTATTATCAATCATTTTACAAACAAGGGTAAAAATCATACAAAATCAGAAAAATGTTTTTATTTTAAGTAATTGCTTTACATTTATCATATAATTGAAATTTACTTATTTTAGTGAAAACAAATTTTCATACATGTATCATATCAAATATTGAACGGAGGTAGAAATTATGGAATGAAAATATTCCTGTGTCAAGAAACTACAAAACTACTTTAATATAAAAAATAACATAGTTCATATTTTATTATCAGGCTAAAAAAAAATGAAACTACTTTAATATAAAAATAACAATTCATGTTTTATTATCAGGCTCACCAATTGTTTTGCTAAGTGGCTATAGTAACTAGAAAAACAAGAGAATTGTGGTACACTGCTGCATTAGTTTCTGTATCACAGACTGCTTTTGGGATGCAAGAAATCATTTGACAAATTAGCAGACATTTTTTAAAAAAATCTATGCAAGTTGCAAGCATAAGATTGAACTCTGCCTTTATTTATATCTTTTCTCTTTAGCACCATAAAGTTCATACATTTATTAGTGTCATTATGAATGGTCATGGTTGTATGATCCTACAGTTACTGGTTGATGCATTTTCAAACAAACTAAATTATGTTCTTTAATAATGTGGTTACAATGTTCCATTAAAGATACATGATTTAAAAACGTGAGTAAAACAATTATAACTTACACATGTATGTAAAAACTTTTTACAAAATCAATATGCTCTTCAGGACAGTCTATTTTTCAACAGTACAGGACAACTTTGTACAGGCTGCTGTGAGCCAACCAGATGCAACTCACACTGTTTAAAAAAAACAAAAAAATGTATTCAATTCTGGGCTAAGAATTTGTGCAGTAAACCATATTTTTTAAAGGGAGATAATTTTTTTTTTTACTCACCAAATCTGGTACACCTTGTAATAATTTACAGTCAAACATTTTCATAAACATACAGACATACATGTGGATTTCCATCAATGCAAACCACCTGCAAATTAAAGACAATTGTTAGGTGAACAAGATACTATGAGTCAATTTTTGCAAATACACCTTAAGACCAAACTATAATAAGTCGTTTAATTAAATAATACTATCTTATTAAAAAGAGAAGCAGATAGTTTAAAATTTTTGACAGGTTAACAGTTCTATGTGTTTTGAATGATTACCTCCCTGGGCACTGGTAACGCCCACCACCAAATGCAATAAACTCTTCAGGAAAAGAGTTTTTATCTACTCCATCCCATCTTTCCTATTAAAATTAATGGAAAAAAACATTTCTATAATCACAAGTATATTTAAATTTTTAAAATTGCAAATAGTACTGTATACTAACCATAAGTGTTGGTCTAGTTAATAAATATAAAATTAATTTATAAACTTATTTTAAATTATAATCCCTTTTAATGCATTATTCAGGACAGTGTTTTTATTTATCAAAACCTAAATTTAATACAAGATAACTTTATACTTACTGGCTTGTACTGATGTGGATCAGGGAAATGATGTGGATTTCTGTGTGACCAAAAAGGGGACACCATAAGCAGATCACCAGATGGAATCGTAAAACCATTGATCTGGATTTCTTTAACAACCCTGCGTGTTATTATCCCTGGTGATCTCAGGCGGATTGCTTCCAGGACACACTGCTTAGTGTATGGCATAGTTGCTAAAGTAGACTCTGATACTGAAATAATGCAAACAAAAGTGTTTCCAACTTTATTGATTTGTTTTACTTAAAACAAACTTTTTTTTAATTTACTGCTAAAATATTTGATATATGAGATTTTTTTACAATAAAGTCATTATTGATTAAGACACTTTGAAACATATCTAGTTCAAACATTAAAAACTATTGCAAATGTTAATAATGTTATTATTATTTCCTAGGTTTAGCTCTATTTATAGGTCTAAATCAAATTTAAATGTATTTTATCACCAAAAAATTATAGCCATTAGGTAAAATGAAATATAAAATGCAAGCATTTCTTACTATTGTCCATATCATTTATTGAGCGATCTACCTCATCTTGAACTTTAGATTTAACTTGTGGGTGACTGTAAATATTAGCCAGTGTCCAGAAAGTAATCTATACACAAAAAAATCCAAAGTACTTTAATTAAATACATTGTTCTTAGTGAAATTTTATTTTAACATGATTTAAAAAACACTAAGTAGCTTAGATTGTTTTTTTAAAAAAATGACCTTTATCAAAAACAATTTTTTAAAATCTAAATTAACTAAAACTAATTTAACTTAGTAATGTTTGTAAGGGGACAGCATGGCTTAGAGGTAGAGCGCTAGATTGCTAACCCTGAAAGTCTCTAGTTTGATAATTGGTTCAAATCAGTAGAGGGCCCATGAGTCCACCCACCTAACTCAAATCAGGGACAGTAAAGATGGCTAGGCTAGTACCTTCATATGCCGAGGACACAGAAAAAGGTGAACTCTACTTCACTTGCTCCATGGACCCTCAGGTTTGAAAAGGGAGCTTAATGTTTGTAAAACTCTATAACATACTGGTATAGCATTAGCTAAAGATGCCCATAACAGCAGGAGGCTCCAGTTAGGTGCATGCTCTTTATCTACAACTGATAGTAAGGACTGAAGAAGGTTCTGGTGAATAAATTACATTATTAGTTTTAGTAGTCTTGGAGCATCATGAACATCTGACTGAAAAATTATTAATTTTTTTAAACAATTTGTTTCCAAGTTTTTTTGTACCCTATCTCTAAAAAGTATAGGCCTACTAATTTATGCTTAAAATATTCTGGTATCAGAAAATTTTGTCTGGATATAGTCAAGACCACTCTGTAACATCAGGTCTAAAAAGGAAACTGAAGTTATTGACATGTTTTAATAAAGCATGAGTTTTTATACAGTCAATGAGTCAGTTGCACGATGGTCTACATAATACATATTTATAAACTTATACTAGAATACTATTTTATTGTCTAGTATGGCAAGCTATAATATTTTAAAAAAACATAGCCTACTCTTTTTGATGTATCATCTGGTATTTCTTTCAATATTTTTGGTGCAACTTTGTTAAATAATTTCAAAAGCCAGTATCTTGATGTAGACCACTCCCTTTATAATTATATATTTAAAAAATATAAGAAAATTTAAAAAAAATTATATTGTTATAATAAGCATTTTTTAAGGTTTTTCATATTTTAACTAAAATTTAGAAAATTTGAAAGGGAACTTTAAAAATCAGATTGTAAGTAATACTAATAGACCAATACAATTAACAATCTGATCATTTAAATAATTTACAAGGTACTTGGTTAAAAAATAATAAAGATTTATTGTAATTTCCATTAATTAGTATTCTAAAAGATGTTGACAATGTTACCTACTTTAAAAAAATGGTTGGCAGCCTTGTTCCATATTCAAACTGATCATCAAATGTTACAAAATGTTTTTCTAACTCAGAAAAATCATCCTGAAAATATATTTTATTGAAACATGTTTTTAATTTATGCCAACTCATTTATTATAACACAGTACACACATGCAAGTTTAAATCCTAAAAAGATAAAAAAAACTGCTTTCATATTACATATTATATCTTTTAACAGGAAAAATGTCAAACGTATTTTTTGGTCAATTCATATTTTAGAATGTGAAAAGCTTTAAAAAACATACACAAAAGTTTAATTTTAAGTACCTTTTCATCAACAAACAAAACATCTTCCCCAAAAAGGTTGTTCATAACAGACCGGTACATTGTCCTACGAATTATATTGTTCAAGTCCATGCTCGAAAATTTATTATTTTCATCTAGAAAAGTTTGATAAAAAGATAAGCATGTGTTCAATAATACATGTGTTTAATACTAAATATTACTACATGTAATAAATATTTTAATTATTGGAATTTGTTTTGTTCAAAATTTAGTAATATATAAGTAACAATGCAAAAATAAATAATCATACCATGCCTATAACAGTGAGGCTATGTACTTACACCATTTGTCACCAAATAGTGGCCTACTTATTTGCAGGAAATACTCTATAATTAATGTAGATTTTTTTTTTAACTGTCAGGTTATTTAGAAATCTTGTAATTATTTATTTAATTATTGCAAGTGTGTTTTGCCTCAGTGAGTTTTCTGTTTAGTTTGGTAATAAAATGTAAAATCAAAGTATCTTACTAGTGAAAAGTTTAACAGCTAAACTGAGACAGTGAATGGCATAGAATTACCCTCTCCCCAAAGAGAAGAGTTATATATGAAAACAAGAAAGCAATCTGTTTTTTAGGTTGTAAAGATACATAATCAAGTCATTCAGTCACTCACTCTGAAGCTTAACATCAGTGAGATATTTCTTGAAGTCGCCATTTAGGTTTTTACAGATGTTTTGTAGATGACCTGCAGCTAAACGCCCTTTCACTGTATCATGAATTTTCGTGTGGTTCTGAAAAAATGCATCTTCTGTGACAGAAGCTGAAATTAAAATGAATCTATTTTTATTAATAAATTATAAACTTGATTACTTGTTTGTTTAAAACAAAAAAAGAGAGAAAAAAGATTAAGTCAATTATAAATTATATTGATATACAAACAATAATGGTAAAGTTGTGAGATATCTAGTAGCAAGATAAAATATACAAGTACAAGTGAATTAATTATGCAGCTATGGAATCAATAGGAAGAGATTCAAAATCCCAGTGGTAATCTAAGGGTCCAGCCATCTCTTAAGGGGAGATAACATGCCTGGGATAGTAGTTCTTGCTTGCTACACTGTTATCCATATTTTGTATGCTCCCATTTCAGCCTGCTTTTCTTATTGCATTTGCTTCCACAGCCTTTGTCCATCCAAGAACAAACTACAAGGCAGCAGTTGTTTGATTTTGGAGTTTTCTCTCCTAGGTGGATTGATGTCCCCAGCTATCAGGTCTCATCTGCCTGGGGGGTTTCATACTCAGGACTTGTTGGTTAGGCAGCTATAAGAGCTTTACCTGCCCAACCATGCCAAACCCTGTTCTTTACTTTAGTCTCCAGAACATCTCTAATGGAAGAAAGAGAAAACAGTGCAGTATATTATATTTTTAAATGTTTTAAATGGTTCTGATTAAAACAAAACTTACCAACTTTCTGGACAGCTGACTGAACAGCTTTTTGAAAGTCAACATTTGAAGACTGAAAGAAGTGATGAAAATCTTTAGAATCTGTCAGAAAAGTCATACGCTCACCAGCAACCTTCAATGTATATACTGGTCCTAGCTGTATCCAAATTGAAAAATAAAGACATAAATTTAGACCTAGCCTAGTACAAATTACATCATTTTAAAAATGAAGGCTCCATCCTTACTCTATTTCTATTTAATAGCCTACCGCAAGTTATTATGCTAATGATTGTTATCATTAATATGGTTTTCCATTTAGATATAATTATGATTTTAAAATTGAAGTAAATCATCAATGATAAATATTAATATTTAATAATATTATTATAAATATTTAAAAATAAATGTAGCAAAATTTAGACGTACTCTAAATTAAAAAAAAAAGATTAATTTTTTAATAATTAAACATATCTATCTTAATCTATAATCTGGGAATTTATTTAAAATCTAAGAGTAATTCAATCTTTTCTTATAATCTAGCTTATTAATCTTAGTTATTATAGTTATATTCTACCTTTTTTCTCATTTGTTCAATGAAATCCAAAGGACGTTTTCCAAATTCCACCGCACATCCTAGCCAAGGAATCCAACCACCATAAACTGGTGGCAGTTTAATACCTTTACGACTACCCTGTAAACCCCAGACTGTTTTTCTAACTATAAAAAAGATCAATAAAATCAGTGTAAGAGTAAAAATTGAAAGAAACCATGGAAACATGACGCCGGGCAATAGTGATAGTGGGAGTGACTATGAAAGTGAAAGTGGTGTTAGTTCCGCTCTCAACTTCAAAACATGATACCTTTTGTACACTTTTTAAAAGAAAGAGCTAGACTTGATATAAGACTTTCTCCGTAGAACGCCATACCTCGGGGTGAAAGGGGTTTAGAACTGAAATTTTGAAAACCATCTTGATGTAAAACTAGATCATTATACAAAACTTCATGCTAAATATTTTGCACGGAACTGCAGCTTCTGAAAAAAAATATCTACATATATGAATCTATGGCAAGTTTTGGGAGGAGCAAGTGTTGGGAGGTAGGGTGGAGGGGGAGGTGGATCGTTGCTGTAGTGTTAATATTTTGGAGGATGGTGATTTGACCTTTTTTTTACCGCCCCCCCCCCCCCGAACAAAATGAAATTTATATAATTTATCTAGAAAATATATACTTTTAACAGTCCGCCCCCCCCCCCCCGAAAATTTCAAGTGCCCCCCCCCCCCCCCCCCGAGAAAAAAGTCTGGAAGAAACACTGATCTTGAGCTATCTGGACAAGTTTAATATGTGTTTTTGTTATTTAAATTAATATAATTTTAACGGTTCAACAACATGAACAACCTAATATCTGCAACTGAAGTAAATGGCTAAAATACTGTCTCCTTTAGTCTGGCGAGGCAATGAACGACAACCTGAGGACATACTCAGGCGTCACATGAAGAGATAATGGGTTGCCCATGCATCAAGGTTCCTCCTTGCTGGTATAGTCCAAAATGCTAGGTAATACATACCATTTTGGTTGCAGCAACTGCTGAAAGGATACCAAAGCTTCTATTCTAATGATATCACCAACTGAGCTCCTTGTCAGCTTTTTTTGTCAAACTTTACAAATGAAGCCTTAGAACTAGAACTACAAGACACTGGGGGTTTAGAATTTTGACTGGCCAAAAGTACAATGATTAATAAACAAGAAACTATTACAAATGGTGGGAAACTTCTTTATTTTCTTTATTGTATCAAAACCTGACATAAAACACCATGAAGTCAACATTTCCAAACGAACTTTCTAAAATTGTATAGCATGGCAGATAATGTTGGAGTTTTTGTTTCTAAATTTGCCAGTATACAGAAATGCCCATTTTAAAATGACAAGTTTTCATAGTATTTAATAAGTATGCATATACAAGATTCTAGAATACACAATGATCAGCTCATATTGATAATCCATGGTGAAGTTACAGGCAATGTAATTATAACATGGTAAGAATGGCATAAGCAGTTACACATACACAACAAATCCATACACTCAAAAAAATTACAAGAGCAAAAAAAGAAACTAGGCATAAGAATAATTGCAGTCTCAAATGTGAATTAAGTCATTCAAACAGAAGCATCAAGATCAAATTAAGATGAGCAAAGACCATCCTTATTTAAGCATAAAGGACTTTTCATAAAATGGTTTTTCAAGTGGATTCACATTTTTTAAATGACAACAATAACATTTTAAAATCGTATACAAATTGATAAGAACAAATAGCACAAGTATGTACAAATTTAAACAAACACCATTCAAAAGCTAATTTTATTTGTTTTAATGCACTTCAATGCTCGCATTCAAACCAAATTTACAACCCGTAAGAACACATCATAAAATTAGTCATTTTATGGGAGTACTGGCTTTGGGAACAACTGTTTTATTCAGATTTTTACTTTGAAGTCTCGAAGGATAATTTTTTACATCATACTTAACAAAATTACAGATTGTCTCATGCTTATTACATTTTTTCTTGTAAATCAAATCTTAAGCCCCAACCACCAAAAATAAAAACCCATTAAATAAACCATACTTTTTTTTTACAGCAAAGAACTTAACTGTTAAACAAAAAATGTGCTCCAAAATTGTATTTACAATATAGACACGTGTTGAAACAGATGACTAAATAGCAAATGATGTCCAAAATTATTCTCACAATAAGATGACATTAACTTGCTTTTTTATTTGGTTAGTTAAATTAATGAGTTTCTTACTCATCTTATTTATACCTATGGGCTGTTTTAAAAGCCATATTAAACATGGCTTTGGTTACAATTAAATTACAAAATTAATAACAAAATTTAAATTCAGTAATTAAAAAAATAAATAAAACAAGCAAAACGATAAATAATTAAAAACAAAATATTGTTTCTACATCAAATTATTAAATCTGATACAACAGGAAAGGTTTTCAAGGGTACAGAAAAACCTGAAATGCTCGATGACAGCAATTTTAAAATTAAAAAATGCTGACACCATAAAAGCTATACAAAGCAACAGAATTATAAATTCAGTCAGTCTGACAAATTTAAAATTCAACAGTAAAATATTGATTAACCATAAACTTTTTAAAGTGCTATTTCAATAGTAATTACAAAAATGTACTCAAGAAATTTATAAAGTTATAAAGTAATTATTTTAATGTTTATGCAGAATAAAACAGAATATGTACACAACCCATAAAATAATATAACAATACAATGTTTTGTAAAATAATTTTTAAATCCAAAAGTTTATTTTTTAAAAATTTGACTAAATCACTTTGTCCTGCAACATTACATGTTGAACTGAAGTGGAACATTTGCTGGATTAACTCAAAAGATGTTATTTTTTATAACCAACTAATCTATTCTTTTAATAAATCTTTAGTAAAGAAAACCTTTCAGCTATAGCTATCTCTCTAATCTACCTATCCTAACATTTAAAAAAAAAAACCATAGCAGCAATAGTAATAGTTTTGGTACTATAAAATATGAATTATCTTTAATAATAAATAGCAACTTTTTGGTGATTAAATATTACTATTTATCTTATAACTTGATTCTAACAGCCCATTGAAATAAGCTTCCATAGCAACTCCAATGGTAATTGAAATGACATAGTCAAGCTTCATAATCCACAGGTGATTTTCTTGTTTTGACATATCAGATTTTTGTACAAGTTTTATGGTCATCTGTTATTAAGAAACATCTGAAAATGAAATAGAAACATGTTAAATTTTTGCTTGTAGTTTTTAAAAAAAAATCAAGTTAAGCACTGAATAAGTAAATTAATTCTGAATTTATACAGAAATAAATAAGCAGCAAAAATAGAAAATACAAATCATGTCTAAATTTTCAGATGGCACTGTTTTTTTTTATAACTACCATTTTTTAAAATAACTGAAAACTATGTAGATTCAGGTCAATTGAGCTTTAAAAAAAGATTATTACTTACAGCTCATAGGTGCATTTCCAAATCTTTTCTGTAGCTGGTCATGATTGAACTTTAAAAATGCTTCATACTGTTCTGAAAAAATGAATAAATCTATTATTGTATGTAATGTATTCATCATAAAATCCTCCCATACACTGCTACAGTCCACATGCAGTGCAGGCAAGGATGTATTTCAATAGTGTTAAAAGGGGTCTTAATTTGGTTAAGATAATTTGGCTATGGATAATGGGTACATTTTAATCTAGTAATTTCACACACAAAATAATTCAATTTTTGTTTTCTTATGTGTCACAAGTAGACCAGGAAATGAAATTGGATAATAAATGATGTCTCCTACAGATCTTGGCAAAGAAGAGCTTTTAAAGTCTCAGACTAATAAATATTTGTACCTGAAAGCTTGTTATTCAGAACTTTGTCATAGTCTTCTCTTATTTTTTCTTCATGTTCTCTAACCATTCGTTCACAAATCATAGCCACTTGTTTAAAGGTAAACAAAGGTACATCTTTCTGCTTTGGTGAACATGACCCAGAAGCTGACTGTGATGTTGATGGAAAATCATTGGAAGAATTGACACAAGTCAAGGTATCTAGAGTAAGTGGTGGACTTTGACGGCCAAGAGCTGAACATGTTGATAATGGTGGACTGTGATATCCTGAAGGTAAAAATAATTGCTTTCTTCTCTGCATTCTTTTTAACTCTGATCCAATTCTGGCAGCGATTTCTTCTGTAAAAGAATAGTTGCAATTAGCTCATGTGTTTAAAATATTTTCTACAATTCAATAAAATTTTAAAATATATAGACAATAAGCTTGGCCTGTGAAAAACAATATTTGCTCAAACATGTTTTACACTTCCAAATTTTGTACATGGTGTTAGGAGAAAGTAGAAATATGCAAGTGAAATAAAAAACCTTATCCCTAAATATATGTAATCTGACTGCATTTATTTAGGGATGATAATAAACTATAGGGAGATAAAATACTAAAAGTAGATGCCTACATGCTACTATAAATAAGTTGATTGGCCTGACCATATTCTGTAAACATGCCTAAACTTGATGTAAAAAACACTAATGGGCCTAAATAGTAAAAAAATAAATAAATAAAACAATACAAAAGTATAATTGAATAATAGCAAACACCTAAATATAAAGGGCTCTAATGTAATGAAACTAATAAATGGCAATATTTATGCACAGCAGCTTACTGAATTGTACAGACATCTTTAATATAGTATAGTGATTAATATAGGTCTATTAATTCTATTTTCAAAATTTAAAATATATTCTATAATTTAAGCCTAAATTTGATGATAATGTGTGTATATTCTATTCTCTTTCATAGTAAACTAAACCATGTCACTCTGACATTTATGTTTACAGCACCAAAATACTCCAAAAGCAATTAAGAATTAATTTATGTAGGCCTATATTATATTAGTGGTAATTATGGTGTCATAATTGTTTTATATATTTAGAACTTCAATTCAATAGTCTAAGGCTAAGAAATGTATGGTTAACAAGAAAGATTGGTAACTCCATGCTTACAAAAACTTTTTTTGCATTTTTTGGCATCCATAAGGACTGGGGCCTAGACCCCAGAACATATTAAGCCTATATCAAATAAATCTTCAATAAAATTGGCATTCAAGGAAATTACATATTTTTTAAAGCACGAATGATACAGTCTGAATACTAAAAGACCATCCATGCCATGGTCAAAGAACCAGATGAAATCTATGTCAGGTCTATGAATCAGATGACTATTTTCAGTACAGTAAAGCCCAAAAGTAAAGCTAATGATTACTGAAATATAAGTCTATAGGCCTATCATTTCTGATTATGTAGATCAAGGCAAAAGATTTAGATCAATCTATGAGTAGATCTAGTTAACAGATATAGCAATCTTCTCGTAGGTCTTTTTAAACAATCACCTATGAAACCTTCAGAAAAATACTTCATAGACCTAAATAAATTTTCATGGTAAAACTTTCCTACAACAATCTTTATTTAGGACTGAATATTACAAGCTTGTAGGAATGTTTTACCATGAAAATCTGGAGAACAGGTATTACTATTACCAGGGCCTGACAATGAACTTTTGAGCAAATAGCTAATAAGCTTGTTAGAAGTTTAGTAATACCAGGTTTAGTTTTAGGGCCGGAAACTGGGTTAGGGGTATTGCTATTATTTTAGTATTTATATTATTATTATTATATTAGTATTTTTAGTATTGGTATTACTGATGACTATTCCAAAAAATAGGCATTGTAGTATTCAAATCTCAAGTTTAGTGTTAGTCAGAAAAAAGGGTTAGAATAATGGAAGTAAGAGTTAGTGTTGACATTAGCAAATAATACATTTAATAGGGCCTATTCATTTACTTAATTACCAGTAATCTAACAGCCCTTTTGTGGAAGATTCCATTATGTTCAATTGATGAATTACTGTAGCATTATTAGACACTGGTACAATTGTTATACTAGTCTCTGGGATCAGGCAAGATCCAACAAAATACATGCTTGAGGAGCTATTTTATTGTCTGACATCAGTATCCAATACTCCAACATTAGCAAGTCAATTGCGTATTTAGTTAGCTACCAGTAGCCTAATCTTAAGTACCTGTTGTTTTTTAAAGGAAATAGGCCTACCTTTATTAAGCCCTAATTGCTTACTTTAGCGATATCTACGAAGCGTAATATAAACTCAATGTATGGTCTGGTTTTGAATCCTGGTTCAAGTCAGTACATATGCAGTACATCGTCCTTACTGCAGTCCACCAAGCTTATCTTAGGGAAAGTAAGATCGGCTGGGCATAGTGCTAACCACACTATGACTATCCCTTCATATGCCGATGTAACAGAAACAGATGAACTCTCTCACTTCACTCGCCCCATGGTCCATCAGGTGTGAAACTGGAACTTGCCTAGATTCTAGATCTATAGAATCTAGATTCTACCAACTAAATTACTTTAAAAATCTTAAATAGATTTCCAAACTAGGCCTAGATCTAGCCTAGACTACACTAATAACACTTATTTTATTAGTAGACTAACAGTAACACTCTCAGTGATTAACACTAAATTTTGAATCTAGCAACCAACCTTTTGTCAGCTTTGATGATACATCTAGGAAAGGAGATGGATTTAGTTGATGCAGTTTGGTAGGTGGTGCAGTTTGGGCCATCGTCAACGGCATGCATCGTCTGCGTTTAATAGGAGTCGTTTGTGTAGGACTGTGCAGAGGATCAAATTCAAGTGAACGTTTTAAAGTTGCCCCACAAGCCATTATGAGAACCGGCTTTGTGTTTTTAAAGCAGTCGTTAGGTCACCTTCTGTGTAATTAATCCAAGAAATATATCTAAAATCTGAATGTAGAAGATGCAATCTTTAATTCACAGGGAAGATGAAGAAAGTTTGATGAATCGCTTTGCAGGATGGCATTCGCTTGTATTACGTATAATTTTTCTAGTTTACAATGGCCGACATAAAGTCAACTTGCAAGCCTCGTCTTCAGTTCAAAACATGTCAACTTCAAAACTGCAAATTAAAAAGAAAGATAGCAAAAACTTAAAATAAGTATCTAAAAGTATTACAATATGACCTAGCTAAAAGAAAATATAATTTAATATAAAAATCGACAATATTGTTAACGATAAAAATAAACATTTAGCCATACAACAACGAATTACTCCGTAGCCAGGACTATGAAATTGTCTTTTGCGTACAGGAAGTTGCACTCTACGTCAGCAAATTCAAATTCTTAGCGTGCTGTCAGCACACACCCCAGCGTCCTCAAGCACCCTCTTTATTGGTGTGTAGGAAATGTGTAGTAAGCTGTGGCGTAGCTGGGGGACGGGGGGACGAGGAGTGGGGCGCAACAGCTCAGAGCGCTGAATCAATGTGAGTTAAAAAGGGGTAGAGAAAGATGTTAAAATTCTCTATTTAAGTTTAAGAGATATGACTGAATTGTGCAATACAAGTTAATTAAAAGAAAGTAAACACACGCACTTTCATAGTCCATAGCTATACAGACTAATTTTTTAAACCATATTTTCTACATCGATTGCGTAGCAGCAACAAAAATATAATATTAATTTCGGCTGCAGCGTTTATAGACAGTGTCTATAAAAAATCGCCATGACCCCCTCTCCATTTCCGAAATTGGTAGGGGTGCTTATTAATCAACGTAATTCGGGAAAACTTTCAATGAAAATGTATGATGGAAAATCTCAGTTTGAGTCTCCCCCCCCCCTCCCATGACCACACATCGTCACAACACGAAAAGTCTCTTCCTGAAATCACTTAAACAAGACTAGTGTTTCTTTCGTGTGTGTGTGGGGGGGGGGGGGGTGGGGGGGTGGGATGCCTGGAAGAAACTATGTGTCTGTTCCCTCCCCAAACCTACTCATATGTGACACTACAAGGTAAGTACACGTCTTAACCTACTCGAGGATAAGGACTTTTGCTACGACTGCTTCTTTTGTAGTGAAATTTGTTTCCATGAGCTTCGTCTTTTGCTTGTGGCTGCCACAAGGTCTGTCTACTCGTGCATCTGCTAAAGGCGGTGTGAGATAAGTAGGCTTCCGCAAATCACCCTTGTCTCGATGAATACACTCAGTTTTTTTTTTATCTGAGTTAGCAAACATGTTTGTTTTTCTCTTTGTACAATTTGCAACATTTTTATTCGGTGCCTGGTGTCATCCCCTTTTCTACGAGATGAGGTCAAACAGAGCGAAATTAATGTTAACGATGTGTTTATCTAGAATTCTATATAAAGTATATATTATTCAATTATGTATCTAACTCGTTGATACACTGCTTTCTCTCTAATAATCACGAGGGGGGGGGGGGTTAAATCTGTGCTTGAAGTTGCACATGCAGTTAATTAAAGCACACTTTTAAGTAAAGCGCCGAGTGAAAGATGTGGAATAGGCGAGCAGTATAAGATACCAGGCTACTAAATTTTTTGGAATACCATAATTAAATTTGTGTTACTGGTGTGGTTTTAGTTAATTATAACAAGAATACGGCAGTTAGTAAAACCGCTTTTGAAACTATTTCTCTTGTGTTTTGTTTTTATTTTTAACATAGATTTTAGAACTATCTAGTTGGTAAGCAGACTCGTTTTATTATTAATTTATCAGGGCCTAACCAAATAGGCTTAAGGCCTAAGCCAAAGAATAATACAATTTAAAAAGTGAAGTTTCTGTTTATGCATAACGGACGATACTCAAAGTCTTGAATTAGAATCTGAACAATTTCCTATTAGAATCAATCAGCCTAGCTCTTCAGTTCTGTGTTCTTGAGTATAGGCCTAATCTACTAATTCGCTTTTTTTACTCAGTATTCTGCACAGTACACTACACTTGAGTAGTGAGTACACACACCACATTAATTTTAATGATTGATCAATTTAATGCCATTATCATTATCATGACATATATTATATTTCATATGACTTGATATGACCATAGTCCATAGTGTCCATAGCCGCCATAGACCATAGGTCCTTGGGACACTAAAACAGATAGATTTGCACAACAGTGACAACACAGTCCCCACAAACAACACACTCACTAAGAACTCAGCAGTTCATCATTATAAAATTATTCATTAATTAAATTTTGACTTGGACCAGCCTTGAATGAAGATATTTACTTGACAAGGTGCTTTGCTTATATTCCCATTGAGGTTAATAACTGTTAATCAATAGTTAATCACTGACTTCATTTATTATTGTACCACTCAGTCACCAGGATATGCTAGATCTGACTTCCACCCAATGAAACACGCTTGTAGGGGTAAGGAGGGAGCAGGTATAGGCTTTCAGATTGTTGGACATGGGCATATTCTATACTCCTATTTTTTTAGCGCAATTTCCATACTGGGATTGCGATTATTAACTCGTCATTTCTGGATGGATGTGTGTCCGCAGCCTTTAAGTCGTATCTCCTCCTCAACGAAGCAATATCGAGGACTAGTTCCAAAAGCAAATATGTTAAGCAAGTTCCGAGGATGAACATAGGCCAAAAAAATTCCCGGAATTCCTTCCTGGATTTCCCGGATAAGCCAAAAAACCTCGAACAAATGCAGTTTTTGCTCCATATCTCGGCAACCAGACCACTTAGCGACTTGAAACATTTACCAATCGATTCCTGCCATAATTTAAACCAATATTGCCGAAGAAAGTTTTCAAAAATATCCTTTCGTTCGGTCACAAAATTTTTTTAATAATTATTTAAACTGAGCATCGTGTAGGCCTAGGATGCTATTTTAAACTGAGCATCGTGTAGGCCTACTCGTTAAAATATTATGGATAACATAAGGAAATTGCGCTTAAATTGTCACTAGACTTTTTATTAACTTGTTTAAACAAAACCGCTGCTTGACAGGCCTAAACTTGGCATGCCTTTTATTGTTTAAGTACATTCCATGCAGTGTTGACATTGGCCTACATATTACCATCACATGACCTTTTATATTTATGAAAATTTAAACAGATAAAAATAATTCAGCTACTCTAAGTATTAGTTATAGTTAAAATTAATTTTCCTAGGCGCTTATAGATAGAATTAACAGGTCAATAAAAAAAAAATGACTTCAAATTGAAGGTAAACTTAGTTCTTTTGATCAAAATGAAAATGTATTTATTGAATCTGAGCTCTAAACATTGTTTGTATCAATAGATTTTTTTATTTTGATTTACTAAGTAAAGTTCCTATTGGTCCATGGGGCTAGTGCAGTTGAGATAATCTGTTTTGTGACCTCAGCAAATGAAGGGATGGTGTTGTCAGCACTGTGCCCAGTCGCCTTTTACTTTTCTTAAAGGTGAACCATCAGGTCCAAGCGACTGAAGATTATGGGAGTGTCTTAGTTAGGTATCTATCAGAGCTTGTAGACTAAGGGGTATTCTACTGACTTGAACCCAGATATGAACTCGAGATTTTTCGGGTTAGCAGTCTAGTGCTCCACCGCTAGGATACGCTGTCCAATTTACTAGAACAGCCTTTTTAAAAAAATAAAAATATCTGCTTAAAATTCAGTTTCTAACATAATGTTTTAAAACGCAAAAGTGTATCATCACCAGCCACCCCATTATAAGAGTCAGATGTCATTTATCGGTGACATCTTATATTTTGTTTTGTATAACACTAAACTATACTAGTTTCTAGTAGTGCATTAAATATATTTTAGTGTAATTTTACTAGTTTATTATTCTTTACGTTTTTTTTTACAATAATACATCATTTGTTCACACTTGCGTTTTTATGCCTTTGTTTGATTTTAGGTTTCCTTAACGATTTTTAAGCAACACACCCTAAAAATGGGAAAGAGAAAGCAAACACTCCCAAAGTTTGCTGACCAAGCAAAACGTCAGCAGCTTGAGTGGAACATGCTTGAACAGATGAACAACTCCCAGACATTTATTTGTGATCAGATACTTGAGAATGTAAATGTAGACAACGCTGCCTCCTCATCATCCTCAACGCCACAAAATGATGTGAGCTCATCGAATCATACACCACTACATGCTCTGTGTGTGGACACTTTCTACCAGAATTTAGCATCCTGCCATTCCACTTTAACACTACGTAAAGCCACATCCGTCAAGTTGAAAAACAATTCCCATTTCTTAGAATTCGGACAGTTCAAGGTAACACTTGTAAGCCATTCCTCAATCACACCTCTTCCAGAAGTACTTCCAGACTTTGAAGACTGTTGGTTATATCTTTCACATAAGGACACAAGTATGTTGTATTTTGAAACAGAGAAAAATGGTGAGAGCATAGCTCGGCAAAAAAGGACCAAATCGCGCCAATCAAAGTTTGGCCTCTTTTGGTTTGTTTCATTAAGTGTACCCGTTGCTGTTTTAACAAATCTCAAACACAAATCATTTTTGGTAAGTTAAGTTGTTTATTTCTAACAAAAAAAAATGTTGTTTTACAACCTTGTCTAGCTTTTTGGATTATGTTCTTTGACAGTTGTTTGATTTTAATGTTTGTTTTAACCTATTCACCTTTCTTATTTTTTTGATTTGCTGGAAATTAAAAAAATATTCAACAAAAAAAATTAAATTACCTACCTTAGGTTTTTTTACTTTAAAATAACACTATTTATCATATTAAAAAATGAAATCTATTGTAAATTCCAGCTTTTGTGTGATGAGTTTGACTCTACCAAAAAGGAGTTTACTGTTTCTATATATGGTAGTGAAACACTGGTGTTAAAGTTGTCTCATCCTAGTGAATCATTGCGCTTCAAAATACCCCAGTTAGCTGTACAAAAACTTATGGACTACTACTATCACATGTGTTTGCCTTATGGTGAGTATTACTGATTTATTTTTAAAACTTAAACAAAGCTGAGTGAGTAAAGAGAAGAAATTTTCCATTAGACTAAGGGAAAAAAGTAGAGGACTCTGAAGAAAAGACAATGAATGTTGATGATGCAGAAAACACACATGAAAGGTTGTTCATGATGCATTCATTTGAATACACTTAATAATACACTGAAACAAGTGTACATTCAGCTACTTATTCAAATGTGTTTCTATATTCAAGCGTGGATTTACAAGACATTCGTAGTTATAAAAATATATTAAATTAGAATTGTTTTTATAATTGCTATTATAACAAAGTTCTTGAAGATAGCTACCATGAAATTAATCTGCATTTCCAGCCTATGAAGGTGTTGAAAGAACAACTGGGCATGACTTTTTCCACTTGTATGAATGTGTGATGGCCGTCCAGATGGAGAGGCTATCTTTAGACCCTACGTGGACTGTAGAAGTGAGTCAGATTCACCACGGCTGCCTTAAACCCACCCTGAGACAGTACCAGAAACAGAGCGTTGCCTGGATGCTGAGACAAGAAAGAAATTACACAGCCACTAAAAGACAGATTAATGGTAAGTACTACAAGGTTGATTGAAAAAATGGTTATAAATGTAGTATTTTGAAATATTTTAAAGATATTTGATGTGTATCTTCTTCTCAAAAAAAGTATTAAAACTCTTGAGATTCAATATAACATGAAGTACTTGCTTTTCATTTTATTAATAAATTATTCTTTCTTAAATAATTAAATTGTAGTTGGCAAGGACATCTTATGTTTAAATTTTAAAGATCATATGTGATATGATTTAAATTTATATAGGTGATTGCATGTTTTTATATAACATATGGTTTATAAATAGCAGATTACCTTACTGAAACTATCAATATCAAGTTTGATGATACAAGTTTTGAAATATATAATATTTTCCTATCTCAACAGAGCTGCATCCATTGTATTGTGCTGTCACTCTTAAAGACGGAACTGCTCTTTTCTACAACAGACATGGAGGAAGGTACTGATTTGGATTTTAAATTTAACAAAAATTTAAATAATTATTTAACCACAGTAAAAATTTCAAAATAAAAGATAATTGAATATAATACTAATAATCAGATGCAGTTGATGTATTACTTTTTAATAAGGTTTAAAAACTGTCTCTTTTTGAGCTTATACATACAATGTCACTTTTGTATAATTGTTAAGAATGTTTCATAAATTTTTCTTCTGTTTCGCAGTCTGGTTAGGGAGAAGCCAAAGGCCATACCCCATCTGCCAGGTGGTATCCTAGCTGACGAGATGGGCCTGGGTAAAACAGTGGAGGTGCTTTGCTGCATGCTACTCAACCCCAGGCCAAATATTGAACTGCCTGAGGAACTTCCGACGCTGGAGGATTCAGCCGCAGGTAGTGACGAGAACAGTCTCTCCTCAGAGGCTCCTCAGCTTGAACTACCTGAGAAACTACCAGTACTTAAACATTCAGTTACAGGTAGCGATGACAACAGCCTGTCTTCTGAAGCTCCGAATCTTGAACTACCTGATAAAGTACTTAAGCATTCTATTACAGGTAGTGATGACAACAGTATTTCATCCGAAGCGCTGAATCTTGAACTTTCAGAGAAACCCCCAGTGCTTGAAAGTTCACTACTTTCTAGCGTTGAAAATAATCTTTGTTCAGATGCTGTAGAGGACTCAGAAGAAAAGACAATGAATGTTGATGATGCAGAAAACACACATGATGAAAACGGAAGTTGTGTTTTTGACAGCCATAAAATAAAGTCTGTATCAGTGGCTGTTCCCTCGCAGGATTCTAACAGTAGCTCCGACACAATCATCTTCACTAATGAAGAAAGTTATCCCCAAACTGTCGACATGGTCGACAGATCAGCTTGTCAGAGCAATGTTGATGCAGGTGTGATAACATTTCTGAATAGTAAGGAAATACAAATACTTGACGACGCAGAAACAGACATTCCCACTGCTTTTGATCTCAAGTCAGCCCATGCATCAAACATAAGTCAAAGTATTAACAATAAGCTGGTGTACAATGTGTCATGCATTACTAATCAGCCTGGTAATGATCGCCAGCAAGAAAAAATACTAATTAAGGTAACACACTCAAATAATCTTCACACAACTAACGGTGTTGGCGAAGTTTTCATTAAAAACCTTAACTCTAACGGAGCCTCTATCGAACAGGCTTGTGGTTCAAAAGTTCGTCGTATCTCAGTATTAGATTCATCGTTACTCAAACAAGGCTTACAAAAAGCTAGCGTAACCCCAGTGCTTAAGGAAAAGAAAAAGCGTAAAGGCTACGTTGAATACGTCCCCATGTCGGAAGAGGCCAGCTACTTCACGACTAAGCCGACGGCCCAGAAACAATTCTTTGAGTGCAACTGTGGCCAGCTTGACGATGAGTATGAAACCAGGAGGAAGGGGCTGCACACCGTCAAGTGCGATCTGTGTGGCATGTCCCAACATGCAGAATGTATGAACTACGACCTCAAGGACCCACACAGGGGACAGTACCGATGTCCGCACTGCCATGCATTACATGTAAGTAATAGTTTTCTTTATTTATTTAATTCATTTATAAAATTATTTAATGTTTGTTAAAAGCAGTTGTTATTTCATATTTATATGTAATATATTAAGAAAATTTTATAAACCTAAGGGTACTTTTGTTTTTATCCTCTCCACTAAAATAGGTGGACAGGATCCAATTACTTAATTCTTGCTCACTTGCTTTTAAAAATTTTACGTTAAGTTTTAAAATTATTCCCTTCTTCTGTTTCATAACTTTCTAACCATATAAGCTCAATGTAAAGTTACTAATTTTCTGTCTACCTTCTTTAAATAGTTGAGTGTGTCTACTGTCCTGTTTTTTAACCATACCAGCTCACTGTAAAGTTACTAATGTTTTGTATGCCTTGAGTGTGACTACTAAGATTATAAGCATATCACCCATTTAACCCTTTCAGACTACAATAGAATCAGGAGCAACTTTGATCATCTCACCATATTCTATATGTCACCAGTGGATTGAAGAAATTAGCAAACACATCAAAGAGAGAAGCATTCGAGTGTTTGTAAGTCACATTAAAAATATGCTACTTTTTCTTTTACAATCTGTTTTGGAAGTACTGCCAAGCAGTGGCCTTTGTTGCATTTGGTTGGTATATTATGCATGTATTAACTCTTAAATGTCTACAGCTGCTTATAAAAGTGATGCAGCTAAACCAGCTGAATGTTTAAAATTATTTTGTTACAATGCAGAAATTTAAATGACCAAAAAAAATACATATTGTGTTTTATTTAATTATTTTTGAAGACCTTATTTTTAGGACAAGTTTTTTTTTTATTTCAATAGAGAAATATTAAAATGTGAACAGCGGTTATTGTTACATGGTATCAACTTTGCAATTTTACCTCTATTTATAAAATAGATATACACAGGCGTGGCAAAATTAGGCTACATTCAACCTCAGACACTTGCTCAACAAGACATAGTCATAACGACATATGATGTGCTACGTAAGGAGTTAGATTATGTGAATATACCTCACACCAACAGTAAGTAAAAATAATGATTTTCTTTTTTCTTTGTTGTATCAGGTGTTACTTGAATATCTGAATATCAAATAGCTGTGCTCTCAAATTTCTATGCTATGAATAAAAAATGTTTGAGTGCTAACTGGTGGATTGTAACCTGAAAGTCCCAAGTTTGGATCTAGGGTTCGAGTCCGCAGGATGTCACTGAGTCAACCTGTCTCTGATAGGTACTTGAATCATGTTAGGGGAAAGTAAAGGCAGCTTGGCATAGTGCTAACCACATGCCAAGGTTACAGAAATAGCTGAACTCTACTTCATCTGCTCCATATATTGCCATGTTTTTAAGGGTAACTTTATATTGATAGAATGCAGTGACTTAGATATAGGGCTGGTAAGTAGGTCACCAACCAGTTCTATGGCTCATGCAGGTTTTATTGAGCCGTAGATCTGATTGGTGACCTACTTACCAGTCCTATAGTGAGACGATACATTGATGTTGTTATGGGCTCAGACCACCTGAGTAAAGTGTAAATTATAGTAGAACCAGAGCAAGTATTATTTCTTCTAGAGATTTTTTCTTGCTTAAATAAAATGCTGTGGCTTAGCAAGGGGGAGGCTGAGAAGGTTGTATGTGCATGAGGCTTTGCTGACTCGGCACACCTGGTGCACAAGCCAAGTGTGTCACCCTACCTAGGTGTGTCACCAGAAGTGTGCCACCCTACTTAAGTGTGCCGCCTTACCTAAATGTGTCACCCTCCCAATGTCACCTTACCTAAATGTGTCACCCTTCCAATGTCACCTTACCTAAATGTGTCACCCTTCCAATGTCATCTTACCTAAATGTGTCACTCTTCCAATGTCACCTTACCTAAATGTGTCACCCTTCCAATGTCACCTTACCTAAATGTGTCACCCTTCCAATGTCATCTTACCTAAATGTGTCACCCTCCCAATGTCACCTTACCTAAATGTGTCACCCTTCCAATGTCACCTTACCTAAATGTGTCACCCTTCCAATGTCATCTTACCTAAATGTGTCACTCTTCCAATGTCACCTTACCTAAATGTGTCACCCTTCTGATGTCACTTTACCTAAATGTGTCACCCTTCCAATGTCACCTTACCTAAATGTGTCACCCTTACAATGTCACCTTACCTAAATGTGTCACCCTTCCAGTGTCACCTTACCTAAATATGTCACCCTATGTGCCACTACCAAAGTCTGTCACCCTACTTAAATGTGTCAACCCAACCTAGTGATACTACTTGCTATGACTATATCAACACCTCAAGACATTGAAATACCAAATCACAAAAGCACATGTAATACTGATGTGTTGCTGTCTTCAACAGGTGAATCTGGGAGAAGGTTTAGGCACCCTAAAAGATTCCTGGCAACACCGTCCCCCTTGGTGGCTGTAGAGTGGTGGAGGGTGAGTGTTCATAGTTTTACCACTTTACCACTCATCATTCTCTCATTCTCAAACTTGCAATATTAAATATAAGCTGACTAATATTAGGTTTACTAAAGTCAAATGCTTATTAAGTGTTAACAGAACCTAGATGGGTGGAATTTGATTCATTATTAAGAACAATGCTTTAACAGTTCTTTAGTAATAATTTCTATTGGGACATTAATTAGCAAAGCAAATTTTATTTTCATTTAATGAAAAATGTAGTCTTTCTTTGTTAGTTTGACAAACAATTTTAAATATAATACGTAGTTATTTTAATGTCATTATAATTAAAGTAGTTAATTAATACAATTAAAACAATATAATATGATAAAGAAAAAACAACACTTTTTTTCCAATGGCTCTTACCAATTTATAAAATCACTTCACTGAAATTTAAAATTAGTCATTAACACAATTGGCAAAAAAAGAATAATATATTCATTTTTTTCAAAAATGAATATTCATCCATCATACTACTTGCTTGAGTCTGTATCTGTACTAATATATCTTTCTAATTCCACTAGCAAATCCTAATACATTTTATACAAAAATAAACAGTATAGATATGCACTGAAGCACAGGACACAAAGGCAGGTTTAACAGTATTGTGATAGATGATGTTAGAATGTATCCTGCATTTAGTTTATCTTGCTTGAATATAAACAGTTAATATCAATAAACTACCATACTATTTGCATACTAATTTGTATTAAGTTTGATGTGGTATTTTACTTAGTATAAAATATGAAAGTTATGTTTATCCCTTTGAATTCTTTAAACATTGATAAAAAAAGATCACATATTTTATGGGGTAGTGTAAGTTGTGTTTGTGTAAATTGTTTTCATTTCCATGTTTATTGAGCTCAGTGGTCATGTCAATGGTTGTCAAAATAATTTTATTTTATGTCTATGTAAAATGTTAGGTGGTCAAATGGATTTTGTTTTACATCTATGTAATTGTGGTAAATGAATTGTGTTTTTGTGTCTATGTAAAATGTTGGTAGTCAAATGGATTTTGTTTTACATCTATATAGTTGTGGTCAAATGTATTGTGTTTTTGTGTCTATGTAAAATGTTTGGTGGTCAAATGGATTTTGTTTTACATCTATGTAATTGTGGTCAAATGAATTGTGTTTTTGTGTCTATGTAAAATGTTGATAGTCAAATGGATTTTGTTTCACTTCTATGTATTTTTGGTCAACTGAATTGTGTTTTTGTGTCTATGTAAAATGTGTTTTTATGACAGATTACCTAAACATACATCATGTTTATAGCTTCTCATATTTCTCTTGTAGATTTGTCTTGATGAAGCACAGATGGTGGAGTGTGTCACTACTAAGGTATGGGGTTGTTGTGGTTGTCATTACATGTAAACAAAAAAAAAAGTTACACTTAAGCTTTTGCTTAATAGTTACAGTTTCATTGTCTATAATAATACCTACACATCATATGCGGCATATTTATGTACTAACTTGGAAAATGGAATTTTCAAAATTTTCTTAGTCTCTACTTTGGTAGCTTTAAAAAGCTCTGAACAACTTTGATGTAGTACAATTATAGCCCACTCACAAAGTGTACAGACACACATTTTATCGTGAATGTAATTATTTATTTACTCATCGCAAACACTTAATATACCTATGTTGAAGATTTTGTAGACAAAAAATGCTTTAACCTCTCGTATACACAAGTCTGAAAGCTACATAATGTTATTGGTTATAGACAAAGAAAACAACAGACAATTTAATTAAACAAAACATTTAATTACAAAAATGTAAAGAAGCACTTTTATATTCAACCATTTAACACTATTATGCCTAACAGCAGGTTTACTGTTAAAACTCTAGACATGAAAATACAGACTGATTGTTTATAAAAGAAAGCATTTCTCAAAGCATTTATACATTGAATTTAACCATAGAGTGTAATGGGTTTGTACTTGCAGACTGCTGAAATGGCCTTGAAACTTAAAGCTGTGAATAGGTGGTGTGTTACAGGTACACCCCTCATGCGCAGTGTTGAAGGTAAGTGTAAAATTTTGTTAGGTATTTTGTTCTAATTGTTACTTATATTGATGTTAGATATTTTGTTCTAATTGTTACTTATATTGATGTTAGATATTTTGTTCTAATTGTTACTTATATTGATGTTAGATTTTTTGTTCTGTTACTTTTATTGATGTGTCCTTGATATAGAACTGTTGCTGTATTGCATTGAAATAAAAATAATAGAAATACAATACTATATTCTTATTAAGCTTTTTATTCAGTAAAGTTCACCTTTGAACTTAATGGTCCTTGGGGAAAGTGAAGTAGAGTTCACCTGTTTCTGTAACGTTGGCACATGAAGGGATAGTCAGGAACTATGCCCAGCTGCCTTTACTTTCCCTAATGTGAGTCATGATTCACCATTCAACCTTGCTGTTTCATAAAATTTTCATGAAAAAACTATTTAATTTCTATGAGACACTTAATGGATTGCTTATCTTCCTTGAGGCAGATCCACTCATTAAGTTCCTCGTTAACAAACCATTTAATTTTTACAGACATCTATGGGCTGTTCTCAATAACGAACCATTTCTATCTATAGACTGTTCCTCTTCCATGGCATTGATTAGCTCATTAAGCTTCTCACTAACGAACCATTTAATTTCCAACAGACATCTACGGCCTTCTCCTATTCCTTGGGGTGGACCCACTCATTAAGCTTCTCACTAATGAACCATTAAATTTCCAACAGACATCTACGGCCTTCTCCTATTCCTTAGGGTGGACCCACTCATTAAGCTTCCCACTAACGAACCATTAAATTTCCAACAGACATCTACGGCCTTCTCCTATTCCTTGGGGTGGACCCACTCATTAAGCTTCCCACTAACGAACCATTTAATTTCCAACAGACATCTATGGCCTTCTCCTGTTCCTTGGGGTGGACCCACTCATGGTCCAGCAGTGGTTCCGCCTCCTGGTGTGGGAGCCCTTTTGTCATGGCTTCACGGCCCCCATGCACCAGGCTCTGGCCCAGATACTTTGGAGGACGGCCAAGAAGGATGTCATTGATCAGGTAATAATTTTCTTTTTTTTTACAGCAATTTAACATTGGGTGAAAGTTCTGAATTAAACAATAGGGTAACCCGGGGTAATTCCACACACGGGGTAATTCCACACCTTATACGCTGAATTGACTTTTTATAAAAAGGGGATTAATTTACACAAATATAAATCATTTAAAGTAAAAGGAAAGATTCCTCTTTAGACCTAGCAATCCATTGGGCAGATGAAGTAGAGTTTATATGTTTCTTGATGTTGGGATATGAAGGGATAATGTGGTCAGCATTATGCCCAGCCGCCTTTACTTTCTTTAATGAGAGTTAGGTATCCATCCGAACTGGGTGGACTCAGGGACATTCCACTGATTTGAACCCAGATTTGAACTAGACTTTCGGGTTAGCAGTCTAGCTCTCTAGCGCTAGGTCACGGGGTCTTGTAAAAAAATTTTCATTGATAAAATCTGATCTGGTTGAAAATTGTCCAGATAAAGTAATTAGAAAGAAATGTTTTGTTTACTTAATCACAATCATACATTTTTTTAAAACCCTCAGATTGATTTACCTGCACAGACAGAAGAAATTAACTGGCTGACATTTTCTCCTGTGGAGGAACATTTCTACCGCAGGCAGTACGAGGTTTACCTGCGCAACGCATACGCAGTGAGTCAATTAATTCTAGGCGATCAATCCATATTGTTGAAACAAGTGCTACTGCTTTACAATAGCTTGTGATGTTGAATTCAGTTATGAGATTAATTTTTTCAATTTAAATACATAACCAACAGACCTCAACACATTTTAAGAAGCTAAAATTTTTCTATCAGTCATATGCTTTAAGTATTCTGACTCCACAAATGCATTATTTTCCACGATGACTCTTATTTCTTAGCTTAAGACTAGCTTTTTTGTCTTTAATTTATTTAAGACGTTACATCTTTTTTGTCTTAAGATTCATAACTGAAGTACCAATAGGTTTGACATGAAATGTGTGACTTTTAACTTTTTGATAACAATTTACGACTTTAAATCCGTTGCAAGTTTTCTCCAAAACATGTTCATCTTGCTCAGGTCCTCTACGTTGTCCGGGTATTGGATGTACGTGTTGTTTTTTATGTGGTACAAAAGCTGGGTGCTCATATCCTCCTTCTTCAGCTCACCCACCAGTAAAAACACCAGCAGGTTGCGCCCGGTATGAACACTCTCCATGTTGGCCATCTCTATCTCAAACTTACACCACTTGCTAGCCAGAAGGTTGTTGGTCAGGACGAACATCGTGTAGCGGCTGCTCTGTACAGCTTCCACTATGTTGATTGAGATGTACTGCCCGACTGCGAAGTTCAGCCCGTGGATGTGTAATCTCACCCCTAGGGCTTGTAGCGAGGGGGACAGCGTGTTGACGATGAAGTCTTCATCTTCGTGAGCGTAGGATAGAAAAACATCAAATTTAAACTCTTTTTGACTTGGCTTGATTTTGTCTTTATCTTTGTAGTAGAGATAAGCCGAGTAATACAAATATTTGAGTTTCCATCTGAATCGGTAGCAAATGGCACCAATAACGGCAGATACCGTAAGACACATGATGGAGGAAACCAAAATAAATACTTCGTAGTTGTCTGCACATTGTCTTTGTAACATGCGGTAGGTTTCATTGAAGTCTGTTAGATATTTCTCAGAGGTATCGTCATACACGCATTTGTAGCGGTTTCTGTTTGTAAAAATGGAAGAATGCTCAATCATCCATTTGATGAAAACGAAATTAGCACAGAAACAGTGGATGGGGGTCTCGGAGAAATCGATGCTGAAGTTGGGGTTGTGTTTGATAAGCTGGACGAATGTATCCGTGACGATAGGACGGAGGCAGCTGAGCTCAGTGTTGCTGAAGTTGACAAACTGAAGTTTTGTCATGTGGGAGATGTTGGCGTTGAAGTAGTACATGATGTTTCTTTCCAGGTGAAGCCTCTCCAAGTTGGCCAGGCCTTCAAATACTTTTCTGTCAACTGTGGCGATGTCTGTAAAACTAAGGTCTAAGTCTGTGAGGTTGTACAGTTTCTTGAAGATGGGTCTGCTGTTGTTTCTCAGTACGCTGTAACCAAACGCGTTTGTGCTCAAATTTAGTGTCTCCAGTGCTGGAAAATTGTCAAAAAATCTCTCCGAGACTTTTTTAATGTTACAGTTGAACAGAACAAGTTTTTTTAATTTTTCGAAACCCGTCACCGGTCCGACAAGATTGGGGATGTTGTTCCCTCTCAAGTCTAAACTCTCCAGCGAGTTATCCGGGTGGATGTGGAACTCTGTGAATGAAAACGACCACCCTGCGTATTGTATTTCCACATTTTTAAGATTTGGTGGTAGTTTCGATGGGCTTGAATAATTCTTTACTTCCTGATCTTCGTGTGTCGGTTCCTCGTTTGGGTTGTCTTCGTCGTCCTCCAGTGTAGGGATGGTGGTAGGTAAACTAAAGCTTTCTGTCCCTTTGTTCAGCTTGAGAGTTTCCAGGTTTTTCAGCAAGTCCAGTTGGCTGAGGTAAGCTCCGAAGCTGAACTTGTTGTCGCTGACATCCAGGTATGTCAAGTTCTTTGGGAGATGTTTTAGAACATTTTTCCCCACCCACTCCATCCAGTTGTTGGAGGCCACGAGCGTTTTTATATTTCTCGGGAGGCTCCTGGCAAACTCGCTGCGGACGCGTATCCCCGAGGAGTATGGGTACACGATAGACTCCATCTTGAAAGTCTCTAGGTCTGAATGTTGCAGCTCCCATAGTGCCAGGCTTAAGTTGCTCAGGTATAAATGCAGGTTAAAGCTGACGTCTAGGTACTTGAGTTGTGTTAGGTTTGCGAAGCTCTGGTTGTGAACGGTTCTTATCCTGTTCCTGCTAATGTCCAAGGTCAGTAAGGAGGGGTAGTAAACCAGCGCATTGGGTGGGATCTCTTCAATTTTGTTGTTGGACAGATCCAGTATTGTAATGTTGGAAGGGAGGTAACTCGGGATTTTTTCTAAGCCCAAGGAAGAACAGTTGGCTTGCGTCCCTTGAATCTCGCAGCTTTTGTTGTGTGTGAGCGTGTGTTGTATATTTAGTTCTCTGTCCGGTTTCTGGTAACCATGAGAGTGATTTAACAGGCAGAAGAGGGTGTACACGATCATGAGGTCTGTGATCCCCATCTGTGTTACAAAGATGTAAAAAAAATTAAATTAACCATGAGATAATCAGAAAATATGAGATAAAAAAATATAACACAGTTGAGTACATATAAGCAGGTTGTCATGGGACTCTAAGGTTATCATATTAATTTGTAGACACCCCTAAGTTTCAAGGGGGCACCCCTCTGTTGTTAGGATACCTTTGGTTATTTATCACAGTGCCGTAATTTGGAGGCACCCCTTGGTTTCTAAGACGCTCAAGGTTTCTGGCATTTCATTGAGCACTTAATCTGTTTTCATCCCTAGTTTTTAGGGCGCCCTTAGATTTTCAAGACACCTCTAGTTTTTTTTAGGGCGCCCCTAGATTGTATGACGCCCCGATCATCCCCACGTTGTTTCTAAATCTAATCTTCCAAGCCGCCACAGGTTTGTCTAGGGTCGTCCGTAAATGACGTCACACTAGCGAAAAGGGGGGGGGGGGGTCGGACTTTCGTTATGTGTGTCAAGGGCAGGAGGGCGGGGAAGAAAGTGTAACGTTGAACACGCATTTGAAACAGGTAATTTTAAACTGAATTTTCGCAGTGTTTATTCCAAATTCAAGTAGGCCTAACTTGTTCATGTAAAATGTATCCACGAATCTAATATCGACCCAGACTTTCTAAGATTTTCAATATTTATATTGAATGCGAAATATTATTCTAACGAACAAGCAGCACTAGGTATATCATTTCGTCATTTTCCTTGTATACAGAAATAAACGTAATGCTCTCGGCATGTTCAGCCTACTCTGGTTATATCACTTTCCAAAAATGAAACAGAAAATGAGTAAGGGGTCGTCCATAAATGAAGTCACACTCGTAGGGGGGAGGGGGGGGGGGGTCCGTAATTTTGTGACGGTGTGTGATGAGAGGGGGGGAGGGGGTGTGTTCAGATGGTGTGACGTCACACTTAACCATTTTAAAAAAGCAGTGTTGGAAAACGAATTTTAGCCGTTATTTCGCGTTTTAGAAAACTTTAATAGGAAGTGATTAAAAATACTCTTTTGACAAGAGTTCAGACAATATATTGGAAAAATATCGTATTTTAAGAAAAATTCAACTGCAATTTTGAGGGAGGGGGTTGTATGCTGAGGTGTAACGTCATTTTAGGGGGGGGTCTGGCTTTTTGTGACGGTGTACGACGGAGGGGAGGGGGTGAGGTAAAAAATCGTCAAAAAGGCGTGACGTCATTATATGGATGACCCCTAAGGCTGGTGGTAGGTCGGCTAAAATGTGAAGTTATGTTTACTTTTTTCGACGGGGGGGGGGGGGGGGAGGAGTGCCCGAAGGTTACAAAACATTGTATCATTTCCTTCATCACAGTTACTCACACATTACGTAAGTGTTGACAGAAGAGTGGGCTGTGTTGATGTTTACCACAGCACTTCACAGCGCACGTGCCAATCTCTCCTCCCTACCCATACCCAGCCGTAACAATTTAATTGATGGTTCAATTTCCCCATTTCCATTTCCTATTATTTATGTCTTGTTTTTTTTTTTTGGTTGTAATTTTACACTGACCTCTTTTCTCGCCATAAGTACCGCTTGCTATCTAAATAATGAGTCAGCAAAGCATAATCCAAGTGAATGAATAACTTGGCTATGTCATTATCTCCCTTCTCCAACCCATGACTTAATCTTTTGAAGCCCCTGATGAACAAAGGGCTGCCAACCCATACCCCATCGTACCTTATTGACAATTGTGCCACTTAATCTAGATCAGGGGTCTCCAAACTTTTCAGTCCGAGGGCCGCATTAACTATCAATTTTCAGTTCGGGGGCCAGTTTCTTCCAGGCATGTCTTTGATTTTTCTGGGCAAAGTTCCTCAGACATCACCAACAAACGTTTTTTCGTGGACAAAAAGATCTCCGCGGGCCGGATTAGAGGACCTCGCGGGCCGCATCCGTAGTTTGGAGACCCCTGATCTAGATGGTACATTATTTCATTCGCGCACGTCTACTAAATAGATAAGTTTTAATTTAAATAGATAACATGAAAACCAAATCTCGAGTGATACAAGAAAATTGAATGTACCTTTGAGTTCTTGTGTATATAGAAACGTTGGTTTTGCTATGACAAGTTCCAACACAATGCTAAAATAAAGTCTTGTTGAAAGGACTCGATCTATTGTGCACTGTGGTATGCGAAGACTGCAATGTAGATCTACGGCTGGCACCGGGTTTTCCGTTCGTAACCCGAAACGTTCGTAACCCGAAACGTTCGTAACCCCTTTTAAAGTTGATCATGGTGTGTGGGGTTTCTATATATAATTCCCTAGAGTGGTTTTTGCCAAACTTTGCCAGCCCTGCATATTTTCTGGGAAGATACGGATTTAAGGGAAACAAAGCGCGGGGATTCCCCCTACTGACATTTTTCTAGACTTTAGAGATAGGACGTTGTTTAAATGCTACGTTAGTAATAAAAGTATTGAAAATTTCCGCCGAGATACCGACTTTTATATGGGCGTGTAGTCTAACCGCAGGTGTACCGGATGTCCCTGACTCCACCTAGCCGGTTTATGGTAATTGGTATGTCCCTGACTCCACCCAGCCGGTGAATGGGATGTCCCTGACTCCACCCAGCCGGTGTATGGTAATTGGTATGTCCCTGACCCCACTCAGCCGGTGTATGGTAATTGGTATGTCCCTGACTCCACACAGCCGGTGTATGGTATGTCCCTGACTCCACCCAGCCGGTGTACGGGATGTCCCTGACTCCACCCAGCCGGTGTATGGGATGTCCCTGACTCCACACAACCGGTGTATGGGATGTCCCTGACTCCACACAGCCGGTGTATGGTAATTGGTATGTCCCTGACTCCATCCAGCCGGTGTATGGTAATTGGTATGTCCCTGACTCCACCCAGCCGATGTATGGTAATTGGTATGTCCCTGACTCCACCCAGCCGATGTATGGTAATTGGTATGTCCCTGACTCCACCCAGCCGATGTATGGTAATTGGTATGTCCCTGACTCCACCCAGCCGATGTATGGTAATTGGTATGTCCCTGACTCCACCCAGCCGGTGTACGGGATGTCCCTGACTCCACCCAGCCGGTGTACGGGATGTCCCTGACTCCACCCAGCCGATGTATGGTAATTGGTATGTCCCTGACTCCATCCAGCCGGTGTATGGTAATTGGTATGTCCCTGACTCCATGACTCCACCTAGCCGGTGTATGGGATGTCCTTGACTCCACCCAGCCGGTGTACGGGATGTCCCTGACTCCACCCAGCCAGTGTACGGGATGTCCCTGACTCCTTCACCTGGCACTAACGCAAGTCTGGGAAATCAAAGTGCTCAATCCGTTGAACGAAGTTCAATGCACTCTACACATTCACATATACCGTTGATCATCTCATCACCGATGCTTTCACCGAGCTTACAACAGTCTGTTATGACTGGAAAGGGCGCAATTTCTTTGCCGCAAATGAAGGGCAAAAAATTGCTTGATAGTTAAACGGTGGTCGCAATTGCTTGTTATGCGCAGTGCGCAATAGCTTCGAAGGCAATTATTTTCGAGAAAAATCTCCTGGTCAAACGTAACGCACGGTTCCCACTTCTACACTATGTAACAAAAGAACTAGGCCGCTCTCTACACGCCTACCGCTTGATATACTTTAAAAGATTTTAAAATTGTGATTAACTCGGTCACGCTTAAGATAATAGACCTGATCAAATTTTGTGAACATAAAATCGACATGAAATTTAGATAAATAAATCTATTTCCCAAATATAATTTCTTACCTTATGTGTTAATCCTTCATGGGTGATTAATTTCCTCTGTTATAAATAACCAGGTACCGTGTCGTCCCAAGCTAATCAACCACCGTGTTATCCCAGCCTCGTTTTTCTTCACTTCCTTGTTGCTCTCTAACCTCTAACCCCGAAATATAAACACGTTTGCTTGTACGCGTTTTCTTAGGTGCTTGTTGATAGTGTATGATTCATACTCATACGTAGATATGTGTAGTATCCAACTTCCCCTCCCGCTCTTGTGGGGTAGAGTGTAGAGTGAAAAGAAATAACGCGATAGGGAAATACAGTAGCTCGTTTTTGTGATAAAGTACTACTTCAACACAAAAACTAGATCGTGATATACTTTCGTACTCGATTGTGGAGGCGTTGCGATCTGAGAGATAGTAAAATAAAATGACTGTAAAACGCTTTTAAAAATAAAATACTCAAGCAAAATGCGCAAGAAGGTGAATTTTCATTTTCTTTTTTCATAGCACGGCACCAGAAATACCGCGCGTTACTTGAATGATTTCACCGCGCATCAGCAGATATACCGTGCGTCATCAGATATACCACGCGTCATCCGAATCACCGCGCATCAACAGAATCACCGCGCATCACTTGAATCATTTCACCGTGCGTCAGCCGAAACACCGCGCGCCACTTAGTGATGTTTTTTTCTGCGTATCACCAGAAATATAGCGCGTCCCACAAATCACCGCGCGTCACTAGAATGAATTCACCGCGCGTCACTTGAATGAAATCACCGCGCGTCACTTGAATGAAATCACCGCGCGGCACTTGAATGAAATCACCGCGCGTCACTTGAATGAAATCACCGCGCGTCACTTGAATGAAATCACAGCGCGTCACCAGAATCAGAGTATCATCTCTTATCAAACGGATTATCGCCAGTAAACCCGTCTCATTTAGTTGGCATATGTCCCTCACCCCTAATGCCTGACTTACTGACTTACACCTGTAAAGACCATGAGGAGCAAAAGGTTGCAGCTACAGCTCGCTTTGTTGAGATCATGTCATCCCCGCAGCTTCTACTTCCATAGTCCTCCAGGATAGAGGCGTAGAGAGGGGAGGGGGGGGGTCGGGGTACATATAGGGGGCGCCAAAATCGTAAGTTTGAGGGGGGGGGGGGGGCGCCAAATTAAAACGTTTGTCCACGGGCGCCGGGAAGGGTCGCTACGCCTCTGCTCCAGGATGTTTTGACCTCGCCCCGACTTATCTTTTCCCCTGAGGTTCTAATCCATCGCCTGCCTCGCGATGTTGACATTCTCTTTTCTTAAGACGTGCCCTATACATCCCCATTTGCGTGGTTTAATAATTCCTGTCTATCGGCTGTTGTTTTGAGATTTATTTGCCACAGGTCGTTGTTTCACACTTTTCTGGAAATCTATCTTTTGAATTACCGAAGCCTGTTGTTATTTGACTTTGTAACCCTCCAGGGATATGAGCCATATGGGTGTCACCCCCACCCCCTCCAACAATTTTGCATTCTGGTTTGGTGTCACCTTTCTCCCCTGTTATTTTGTTATCTAAGGTGGATAAAACATTGTTTTAACAGTGAATTTTATAATTTTTCATATGGTCTCACTGCCTAAATGGTGTCACCCAGTATGGACTGTACCCCCCCACCACCTTGTGACGCCACTGGGTACTGTAATCGCCATCTGTTTAATTAAACTAGGTTGGTTTAGCGACTATGTACAAAAGTGTTACAATTTCTGTTTTTCTTTCTTTTACAGTACAGGAACAAAGCTCAGCATATTCAAGATCCCAACACCAAGCTCCATGCCCTGGATAGAAAAACTATGAGTGAAGTAGGTGGTTTTTTACTGGTAGAATGAGGATTCGTTGCCATGGTAGTACAATATGAACATTGTTTTAAGTTCAATAGCCTGATCTCCCTTTGGCTGTTGAGATGAAGAATTAAAAAAAAAGCTTTTACCTATTTTATGTTTTATAGTGCAAATTATTTTTAAGTGATTTATATTTATTGCAGCTTTTTTTTTTAGCATATGCAAGTTATAAATATATATTTACAAACTATTGGGCTAATTTTAGAACTTATGGTGTAAATAAAAAAGGATGTGATATATTTATTTATGAACAAAAACCAAACAGCCAAATTCAAACATATAATAACATAATTAAAACAATTGTTTTCAGCTTCTGAGTCCCTTGTTCCGGCTAAGACAGGCCTGTTGTCACCCCCAGATTGTCAGGGGAGAGTTCTTGCCCCTTAACAAAACGTAAGTAGAATGTTTGCAATCAAATCACTTACTTTAAATATTTCACAACACTGTATGCTACTCTATAAGTATAGTGTGGTCTGCTAATTATATCAGGTTGTGTTCAATTATAATTTTAAAATATATACTGCTATTGTTTTATCCATTGCAATAATTTCTGGTGATAGTTAATTAATTGTACATGAAATATTTTTTCCCCCTATGTAGGATGATGACAATGGAAGAACTGCTGGAACATATGACCAAGAAGGTGAAGACAGAATGTGAGGAGGCTCACAGGCAGATAGTAGCTTCACTCAATGGCAAGGCTGGCCTGTTGATACTCAGGGGAAAGGTATGGAGGTGTTGGTAGTTAGACAGGGGAAAGGTATGGAGATGTTGTGGGGTTAGACAGGGGAAAGGTATGGAGGTGTTGGTGTAGGGTTAGACAGGGGAACAGGTATGGAGGTGTTGTAGGGTTAGACAGGGGAAAGGTATGGAGGTGTTGATGTAGGGTTAGACTGGGGAAAGGTATGGAGGTGTTGATGGTTAGACAGGGGAAAGGTATGGAGGTGTTGGTAGTTAGACTGGGGAAAGGTATGAAGGTGTTGATGGTTAGACAGGGGAAAGGTATGGAGGTGTTGAAGTAGGGTTAGACAGGGGAAAGGTATGGAGGTGTTGGTGTCGGGTTAGACAGGGGAAAGGTATGGAGGTGTTGATGGTTAGGCAGGGGAAAGGTATGGAGGTGTTGATGTAGGGTTAGACAGGGGAAAGGTATGGAGGTGTTGATGGTTAGACAGGGGAAAGGTATGGAGGTGTTGAAGTAGGGTTAGACAGGGGAAAGGTATGAAGGTGTTGATGGTTAGACAGGGGAAAGGTATGGAGGTGTTGAAGTAGGGTTAGACAGGGGAAAGGTATGGAGGTGTTGGTGTCGGGTTAGACAGGGGAAAGGTATGGAGGTGTTGAAGTAGGGTTAGACAGGGGAAAGGTATGGAGGTGTTGGTGTCGGGTTAGACAGGGGAAAGGTATGGAGATGTTGGTGTAGGGTTAGACAGGGGAAAGGTATGGAGGTGTTGAAGTAGGGTTAGACAGGGGAAAGGTATGGAGGTGTTGGTGTCGGGTTAGACAGGGGAAAGGTATGGAGGTGTTGAAGTAGGGTTAGACAGGGGAAAGGTATGGAGGTGTTGGTGTCGGGTTAGACAGGGGAAAGGTATGGAGGTGTTGATGGTTAGGCAGGGGAAAGGTATGGAGGTGTTGATGTAGGGTTAGACAGGGGAAAGGTATGGAGGTGTTGGTGTCGGGTTAGACAGGGGAAAGGTATGGAGATGTTGGTGTAGGGTTAGAGGGGAAAGGTATGGAGGTGTTGGAGGGTTAGACAGGGGAAAGGTATGGAGGTGTTGATGGTTAGACAGGGGAAAGGTATGGAGGTGTTGGTGTAGGGTTAGACAGGGGAAAGGTATGGAGGTGTTGGTGTAGGGGTTAGACAGGGGAAAGGTATGGAGGTGTTGGTGTCGGGTTAGACAGGGGAAAGGTATGGAGGTGTTGATGGTTAGACAGGGGAAAGGTATGGAGGTGTTGTAGGGTTAGACAGGGGAAAGGTATGGAGGTGTTGGTGTCGGGTTAGACAGGGGAAAGGTATGGAGGTGTTGGTGTAGGGGTTAGACAGAGGAAAGGTATGGAGGTGTTGTAGGGTTAGACAGGGGAAAGGTATGGAGGTGTTAATGTAGGGTTAGACTGGGGAAAGGTATGGAGGTGTTGATGGTTAGACAGGGGAAAGGTATGGAGGTGTTGGTGTAGGGTTAGACAGGGGAAAGGTATGGAGGTGTTGTAGGGTTAGACAGGGGAAAGGTATGGAGGTGTTGGTGTAGGGTTAGACAGGGGAAAGGTATGGAGGTGTTGATGGTTAGACTGGAGAAAGGTATGGAGGTGTTGGTGGTTAGACAGGGGAAAGGTATGGAGGTGTTGGTGTAGGGTTAGACAGGAGAAAGGTATGGAGGTGTTGATGATTAGACAGGGGAAAGGTATGGAGGTGTTGGTGTAGGGTTAGACAGGGGAAAGGTATGGAGGTGTTGGTGTAGGGTTAGACAGAGGAAAGGTATGGAGGTGTTGGTAGTTAGACAGGGGAAAGGTATGGAGGTGTTGGTGGTTAGATAGGGGAAAGGTATGGAGGTGTTGGTGTAGGGTTAGATAGGGGAAAGGTATGGGGGTGTTGGTGGTTAGATAGGGGAAAGGTATGGAGGTGTTGTAGGGTTAGACAGGGGAAAGGTATGGAGGTGTTGGTGTAGGGTTAGACTGGGGAAAGGTATGGAGGTGTTGGTGTAGGGTTAGATAGGGGAAAGGTATGGAGGTGTTGTAGGGTTAGACAGGGGAAAGGTATGGAGGTGTTGATGTAGGGTTAGACTGGGGAAAGGTATGGAGGTGTTGGTGTAGGGTTAGATAGGGGAAAGGTATGGAGGTGTTGGTGTAGGGTTAGACTGGGGAAAGGTATGGAGGTGTTGGTGTAGGGTTAGATAGGGGAAAGGTATGGAGGTGTTGTAGGGTTAGACTGGGGAAAGGTATGGAGGTGTTGATGTAGGGTTAGACTGGGGAAAGGTATGGAGGTGGTGTAGGGTTAGACAGGGGAAAGGTATGGAGGTGGTGTAGGGTTAGACAGGGGAAAGGTATGGAGGTGTTGGTGGTTAGATAGGGGAAAGGTATGGAGGTGTTGGTGGTTAGACAGGGGAAAGGTATGGAGGTGTTGGTGGTTAGATAGGGGAAAGGTATGAAGGTGTTGGTGGTTAGACAGGGGAAAGGTATGGAGGTGTTGTAGGGTTAGACAGGGGAAAGGTATGGAGGTGTTGATGTAGGGTTAGACTGGGGAAAGGTATGGAGGTGTTGGTGGTTAGACAGGGGAAAGGTATGAAGGTGTTGGTGGTTAGACAGGGGAAAGGTATGAAGGTGTTGGTGGTTAGACAGGGGAAAGGAATGGGGGTGTTGGTGGTTAGACAGGGGAAAGGTATGGAGGTGTTGGTGGTTAGATAGGGGAAAGGTATGAAGGTGTTGGTGGTTAGACAGGGGAAAGGTATGGAGGTGTTGGTGGTTAGACAGGGGAAAGGTATGAAGGTGTTGGTGGTTAGACAGGGGAAAGGAATGGGGGTGTTGGTGGTTAGACAGGGGAAAGGTATGGAGGTGTTGGTGGTTAGATAGGGGAAAGGTATGAAGGTGTTGGTGGTTAGACAGGGGAAAGGTATGAAGGTGTTGGTGGTTAGACAGGGGAAAGGAATGGGGGTGTTGGTGGTTAGACAGGGGAAAGGTATGGAGGTGTTGGTGGTTAGATAGGGGAAAGGTATGAAGGTGTTGGTGGTTAGACAGGGGAAAGGTATGGAGGTGTTGTAGGGTTAGACAGGGGAAAGGTATGAAGGTGTTGGTGGTTAGACAGGGGAAAGGAATGGGGGTGTTGGTGGTTAGACAGGGGAAAGGTATGGAGGTGTTGGTGGTTAGATAGGGGAAAGGTATGAAGGTGTTGGTGGTTAGACAGGGGAAAGGAATGGGGGTGTTGGTGGTTAGACAGGGGAAAGGAATGGGGGTGTTGGTGGTTAGACAGGGGAAAGGTATGGAGGTGTTGGTGGTTAGATAGGGGAAAGGTATGAAGGTGTTGGTGGTTAGACAGGGGAAAGGTATGGAGGTGTTGTAGGGTTAGACAGGGGAAAGGTATGGAGGTGTTGATGTAGGGTTAGACTGGGGAAAGGTATGGAGGTGTTGATGGTTAGACAGGGGAAAGGTATGGATGTGTTGGTGTAGGGTTAGACAGGGGAAAGGTATGGAGGTGTTGATGGTTAGACAGGAGAAAGGTATGGAGGTGTTGGTGTAGGGTTAGATAGGGGAAAGGTATGGAGGTGTTGGTGTAGGGTTAGACAGGGGAAGGGTATGGAGGTGTTGGTGTAGGGTTAGACAGGGGAAAGGTATGGAGGTGTTGATGGTTAGACAGGGGAAAGGTATGAAGGTGTTGGTGGTTAGACAGGGGAAAGGTATGGAGGTGTTGATGGTTAGACAGGGGAAAGGTATGAAGGTGTTGATGGTTAGACTGGGGAAAGGTATGGAGGTGTTGATGTGGGGTTAGACAGGGGAAAGGTATGGAGGTGTTGGTGTAGGGTTAGACAGGAGAAAGGTATGGAGGTGTTGATGGTTAGACAAGGGAAAGGTATGGAGGTGTTGATGGTTAGACAGGGGAAAGGTATGGAGGTGTTGGTGTAGGGGTTAGACAGGTATGGAGGTGTTGATGGTTAGACAGGGGAAAGGTATGGAGGTGTTGGTGTAGGGGTTAGACAGGTATGGAGGTGTTGGTGTAGGGTTAGACAGGGGAATGTAGGGTTTGATGGAAAGATATGGAGGTGTTGGTGTAGGTTTGATGGGGGAAGAGTGGAGGTGTTGATGTAGGGTTAGACAGGGAAAAGGTACATATGTATAATTGTATCTCATGAAATCTAACTTAACCAAATACCTCTCATGTTATTAACCTCACCTGAGTTGTTGACCTCACCTGTTTGATCTGACCCCAGCTGGCAGAAGCAGTGGAGAAGTACAGAGATGTCCTGAGGTCAGTGGAGGAACACAAAGATCAGTTCCGGACAGATGACCTGCAGCAGCTCCATGCCATGTACAACCTGGCTGAGATCCTCGACAAGAAGCCGGACAACGTGGCACCAACACTCCGTGATGCTAGCTTGAGGGATGAGGTACTTGCTCTCTCACATTTCTAGCGGGAAAATAATTGACATATCTACGTATTATTTAAAAAGGGGACACCATGTTCAGATGGTAGAGCTTATGAGGGCTAACTCAAAAGTTGAGTTCAGATCTGTATAATGTTTCTCAGTCCACCCAGCTCTGATAGGTACTTGACTAGTCTTAGGGAAACTAAGGCAGTCTTGATCACACTATCCATCTTTATGCAGAGTTCATTGAAACAGCTGAAACATCTGCCCCATGTGTCTTAGGCATGAATGGGTAAACATGATGACTTAAGAAAAAAGACACATTAATTATCTTAACCAAATTTTAAACTGTTTGTTATTGCAAAAATAAGTACATAAATAATGATTACGTTGTTATCCCCAAATGGGATGGCATGAACTAGTGATAGAAAGTCTAAATGTTGATTTCTGGACACTAGTTTATAGGATAGCTCTAGCTTATGTGGGTACCTAAAAATTAAAGTGGCTGAAAAAAGTGCTGAACATACCATCAAATATTGTGGTCAAAGAAACAGATCAACTTTCTTTTATCTGCCAAAATGTCTAGCATGAAAGAGAAACTTAACCTTTTGCTGGTACTGATTCTAAACCATGTGACATCTTATCCTTCCTTAGTGTGCCGCCTTGAAGGAAAAGTACATGTCAAAAACTAAAACAAGTTTCACCAGCAGCAAGGAAGCTGTGGACCTGGTACAGAGATCATTGAATGAGTTGACACTAAAGGTTGGTCCATTGTGAAGACACAAGGCATTCATTAGAGTACATGTTGATATTTTTACTAAATGTTCTGTATCAAATTATATCAGGGGTCGGCATGGTCAAGTCGGTAAAACTCATGGTTGCTAAACCAAAAAAGAGTTCGAACCCTCAAGCAGATGAGGCTCGCCAGCTGGGGACAGCCGCTCTTCTTGGAGAGACAACTCCAAATTTAAACAACTGCTGCCTTGTAGTTTATTCTTGATTGAACAAAGGCTATGGAAGCAAATATAAAAAGAAAAGCAGGCTGAAATTGTTTCAATGGCCTCAATGGCGCATAACCAGTTAACACGTATACTTAATTTTGTTGGAAGGGATCCCTTCCAACACAAAAATTAAGAATGAAAAAGAAGAAGAAAGAGAAATTATATCAAATTTTCTGTATTGAAATAGTGTGTAAGTGATACAAAAATTTTCATTAGAATTTTTATTGTCTATTATTCATATAACATGTTTCTGTATTAGAGTAGAGTATGTCTTTACAGTTTAAAATTTATTTTTACTACAGTTAATATTTATTTTAAAGATATTGATGACTAGCTTAGAGATGAAATTTTCTTAAACATTTTATGCATATTTTGTTATTTCTGTTTGTTTTCGGTAATTAGCTCTCTTCATTGGATGGTGACTGGTGGGCTGATGTTGTGGACATGGCTGTACACAGGGCCATAGAGAAAGATCTCATCTGTAAAATTAAAGATGATCTGCTCAGAACCTCCACAACAGAGGGGACCATTGCTGATGTGTAAGTAGTGGGTTGGTGGGCATGTAAGTTAAGTCATCCATTTGTTACATCAGAACAAATGGAAGCAACTGTGAATTGTCTCGAATGGTTCATTAAATATTTTTAAAATCGGGTTCAATGTTATTAAAATAAACATTATTATAAAAGCTTTTTTTTTGCGAGGTTTTTTTGTCAGGCGTTACTAAAACTGGGATGTATTTAATGTGTTTAGTAAGTTTATTAAAAAGCCAAAAGCAATTATGTATTTTTTTTTAATCTTTGAAAATGTAAATAAACCTGGCAGAACTAGGTCATGTAGCAAAATAAAAAAAAAACAACATTGTTTTTATCCATGTCAACAACAATGTTAGATACCATCTCGTCCAACTCGGCTACCCTCAATAGGGAGGCTTTAAGTTTTGAGGATGTGTAAAAGGGGGGAGGGGGGGGGGGGTCGGGTTTGCTTAAATTTGGTGGTACAAAATGTAATTTTTGCACCCTAAAATGCTAAGTTAAGTAAAGTTAAATCTCAAAATTTGACTGATGTTAAATCGCCTTAGCTGCTAACAATACCTAACCCAAACCCAATTTGTAACCTGGCCCTAACAATCTCGTTAACCCCAATCACAACCATCAGCCATAGCACTTTTTCTCCGTTTCTCAGAGAAAAGGTGATGGCTTATTCTATATACTAAACTTTTGTTGAGTACTAAGTAAAGCTGAGTCAACATAGAAGTATCATAAGATCTTTACCTAATCACATGTTAGCAATACATTATTCTAACTTCCTGACTATTTAATTTCATTTTTTCAAGTAGTTTTTAATTTTACCCACTGTCATTAGTTTTTATTAAATGTATTGTTTCCACATCTTCTATCTTCTATCTTCTATCTATATAATTCGCTTCATGGGGACCATGGGAGACACCATGTAAAAGCACAAAAGCATGTCTTACTCCTCTCTAGGCATATAGCTGCCACTCCCATCCCCACCAGTCAGCATAATCGTCCTAGGGGGAGAGGGAGAGTAAGCAGAGTCCTTCTCCAGCTACTGATAGTGTTTTAAAGCTAAATATTTTCAGTCGCAACATTGGTAGTGTTGAATTCACAATGTATACATTACTATTATCAAGATGTTTAAGGCCATTATGAAGTTTTAATAACATATTGCTCCCATTTTCTTATTATTTTTCAACAACAAATTGTTACTATTAGATATTTCTGTACATTTTTTATATTACTTAGCTCTAAAAAATATTGATGTCATTATTTAATTCTAAAGAATTATTGTTGCTGTTGGTATTAATAAAACATCGTTACCATTAGATTTTACAAAATATTGTTGCCACTAGTTTAAAAGAAAGTTGCTTCCCCTGACAGATTTGCATGAGTTTAAAAGAAAGTTGTTTCCCTTGACAGATTTACAGATGCTAGTGGTCTGATGTACATCATTGACTCCCACCTTCAGACACTCCACAAAGCCAGGAAGAGCCTGAAGGCAGACCTGGATAATCTGGCCAACGACACGTCACACGCTCTGGTGCAGACAGCAGCCTCCTGTTGTCTCAGACCTGTTGAAGAGGTTCTTAAGACGTAAGCTAGTTTTATTTTATGGTTTTTATTTTATTACAAGATTTTCTTGTAATAGTAATTTAAAAAAAAAGGAGCATTTAAGCACTGATAAGCAGACAGATATGTTTGTTTGATAGAAATTGCATGGCTTAGGTATTATTTAGCCAGTCATTATGTTGTCGGAACGATGGTAACTAATTAATACAAATTGAAATCAGCTGGTTGTAGGCACAGGGCAGTCATATCATGAAACCTGATTAGTTATAATTCCCACACCTGATGTATATTATTGTAAAATGTACTTCTAGAATAATGACAAAATGTGTTAAAAACTGGTTTAAAAATCTACAATAGTTTGTAAATCTGCAACGAATTTGTACAATTTAAAAAAAAAGATTTTTTAATATATTTTTATTGAAATAAATGTATGCCACTAATCAAAATAATTGATTTACAGGTGCCCTTTTTGTAAAGTTGATGAATTATTCAATGAATATGAATCAAGGTTGTTTCTTTTTGTAGAAAGGTAATTCTATTTATAAGTGATATTTTAGTTAGCCAATTTCAGACAGATTTCCATACTTAGCCTGACCCGCTTTACTTGTCAAACTTGTATGTACACAGTTACAGTTTTATTAAATTTCAAACCAGCGTCAATTCTAATTCGAATCCAGTAGCTTCCCCCTGTTTTAAAGTACTAATTAACAAATTAATTAATTGCCCTGCAGGGGAATCACTGTGTCAGGTGATGACAACAACCTGGCCTATCAGGTGAGCACCAAAAGACAAGGCACCTGGGCCGACAGCGAGGTGGAGAGGTCTCTCAAGAGCATCTTGTCCTTCTACAGACTCCAGTTTGGTAATTGCTTTCATCATAATCTGTTGTCTGCATGCTAAACGTATAAACTTATACACAAATATTACAGCTAGTTACTTTTATAATATTCCAAATATTTTGCCCATTGAAGTGTCATGAATTGTTTTTTTGAATACATGCATACTTAAATTCAAGGTTTAAAAAATATTTTATTCATAGATCCAGACCATGATATTTTAGAGGCAGCATCTACACAGTTAAAATATTTAGAAACCTTAAAGAAAGAATTCAAGGTAAATAAAAAATACATTGTCTATTTGGCAGTTCATATTTTACAAATTCATCTAACATGTTTAGTTTTTTTATGGATTTTACAACAAATATTTCATAGATTTATTTAAACCTATTTGTACGCATGGGAATCAATAAAAAAAGCCTGAAGTACTTTTTTGTTTCTATAATACAATTTTTATTTTGACTAAAAACCATCCTTTTTTTCTTCAAGACAACTTTAATTTCCAATTTATTGCCAATCCCCATGAAACATTTATATATCTGTACAAGTAAAGGTAAAGTTTCCCCTTTGAACTTCACGATCCTTGGGGCAAGTGAAGTATAGTTCACCTGTTTCTGTAACCTTAATATATGAAGGGATCATGTGGTGAGCACTATGCCCAGCTACCTATACTTTTCTTAACATGAGTTAGGTACCCATCAGAGCTGGTTGGAATTTGGGAATTGAACTCAGACTTGAACTTGAGACTTTCGGGTTAGATTTGTATGCTCTACCATTGTACCACACCTTCCCTTCTGTACCAAGTATTGATAAATAAATATAATTACATCCTGTTTCTTACTTTACCGTCAGAATTTACGCTCACTCTGGCTGAGTCATAGAGAGATGGTATCTGCTATTGATGAGTGTGAAATGGCAACTGAGAGGCTGAGACTACGGACAAGATTTGAACCTGAGGCAGCTACTAAAATACCAAATGTTATAGAAGAGAGAGATGTAAGTTGTGGACCTGTTGAATCCTATCAGCCGACAGTTTGATTTTTTTTTTTTTTTTTTACCAGTCACTTGCTAGAAAAAAATAATTTTTGGTACTATAAGTGTAGTTGTTCCTCATTACCAAGTTAGGGTTGGTTGGGTTTCAATGCATGGCAAATTTAAACCTATTGTTTAAGTTATAGTAGCATTTTGGTTAGAACCAGGTTTATTTTTTTTAAATACCAATTGTTACATTCTGCTTACAAATATTAAAAAATGACAGAAAATAAACATTAGCAAAACATTACAAAAATAGGAAATGTTAGTTTTTGATGTATGTTAAATTTAAATCTAGTGTGTAGTTTATACTAGCATTTTGGTTAGAACCAGATTTATTATAAAAATACGAACTAAACAAAAATCTGTTCCATACAGCTTAGCAATTAGACCAATCTGAATACCCACATTTTTCCTAAAAACAAAAAAAAAGAGCCAAATTTCTTTTTTTATTATTAACCCAGATGTTGCAGCACGAGCTAAAGTGTTCCTCTGATGAGATCATTGGTAGAGAGGAGCTCAAGAAAAAACAGGGCCAGTTGATTTACCTCAAAAATCTGGCCAAGAAGGTAATACAATATTATTCCTATTGACTGAAATACGTACAAGACTGATATTTTTTGTGAGGGTGTTTTCCTAGCAATACTTATACCAAGTCTAATGGAGCTATTTAATGCAAATCATGATTAAGTTTTAACTGTAGATGTATAATTCAAATCTTGAGGCATATAACAATCTAAAAAGTAAAGTTACTCTTTCTGACCTTTGTCAGTAGAGCAGATAAAGTAGAGTTCACCTGTTTCTGTAACCTTGGCATAAAGAGATTAAATGATTAGTCCTATTCTCAGCATCCTTTACTTTCCCTATTGTGACTCTGGTACCCACCAGAGCTTGGTGGACTCTGAGATATCCTATAAGCAAAAATGCAGGGACCAAACTGTAGAAATTTTGGGTTAGCAGTCTCTCGCTAATGACGCCCTATCCCACCACATAAATAACAATTAAAACTGTTAATAGTTAGCCAAGATAACTTGCATTAGTCTAATCAGAACCTGTTTCTTCTTGTAGAACTCCAATGGTGAAGACTGTAACCCAGACAACTGCCCTATTTGCCAGATGGAGCTGGGTGTTGAGGTGATCTCCCTTTATTATGCTTAACATAAGTGTTTGTTTGGGTTCCCAGAAAGAACCGCAACGGAAAAAAGCGCAACGGAAAAAAGCGCAAATCAAAAAGCGCAACGGAAATAAGCGCACACGGAAAAAAGCGCAAAGAGAAAAAAGCGCACACAGAAAAAAGCGCAAAGAGAAAAAAGCGCAAACGGAAAAAAGCGCAAAGAGAAAAAAGCGCACACAGAAAAAAGCGCAAACAGAAAAAAGCGCAAAGAGAAAAAAGCGCAAACAGAAAAAAGCGCACACAGAAAAAAGTGCAAACGGAAAAAAGCGCAAACGGAAAAAAGCGCAAAGAGAAAAAAGCGCAAACGGAAAAAAGCGCAAACGGAAAAAAGCGCACACGGAAAAAAGCGCAAACGGAAAAAAGCGCAAACGGAAAAAAGCGCAAACAGAAAAAAGCGCACACAGAAAAAAGCGCACACAGAAAAAAACGCAAACAGAAAAAAGCGCAAACAGAAAAAAGCGCACACAGAAAAAAGCGCAAACGGAAAAAAGCGCAAACAGAAACAGAAAAATGCGCAACCAGAAAAAACACAACGAAAAATGTGCAAAAGAGAAATTTAGCACAAAGACCATATGGACTAGATTACACATTTATACATGACTGTTAGGGCTGCTGTGAGAGTGTCGTGTTTGATCACGTGATCTACTACCATTTAAAGCGTACCACTACCATCTGCATTCCCATCACCACGATACAGGCGATAATCACTTTACACAATGCCTATTATTTTCTTGGTCAATAATTATTCAACTACTATTCTCGTATAAACATAAAACTATCGACATTACACGAAGTATCTTTCACATTCTCCCTAGTCCGAACTACCTAGCTTGCATACTATAACAACCCGTTCCTATGGCAAAACTTCACTCTCTTTCATCCGCGTCATCAAACATGCATTCGTCATATCTCTCGTAACAACATTCATTCGCACCAAAATAACAATTTTGTATTTAATATTTTTTCACATCATGACGCACCTACCTACCTACTACCCACCTACCCACCTACCTACCTACCTACCTACCTACCTAACTACCCACTTACCCACTTACCCACCTACCCACCTACCCGCCTACATACTTACCAAACTACCCACCAAAAAAGTATCGGCGAATTTGGTAAGTTTCGTAAACTGTACTAGACATCTTTTTTTTAATGAAAATTCATTGACATCATTGACATATGTTACATATATGTTACATTTTGCGACAACCTTAATTAGTGCGTTGGGCTTGTATGAAAACTCACTTCGAACTAACTCAATTACATGCTATTTATTTTAACATTACACGGTAAGCGTCACCCAACTGTTGTGATGTGAGGTGAGGACAGGTTCGACAATAAACCAACACGAAAGTACGAAAGAGACATAGATTGCCTATTAGAGAATGGACCGTTAACTTTCCTAACCCCACCATTTATTATACCCTACCTAGCCTCTAAATTTACTGCGCTCAATGTCACTTCCCTCCCAATCGTTCCTATTCTACAGAATTGTGTATACTATTTATTTACATTCTTTAATCTCAATATAACTAAAATAGACTTTTGTTTGAAGGGTAATGAAAACATGTAAACAAAAGGGACGCTACTCTAAATCTATGCGAATACTTATATGCAGTGGCGTAGGCAGGGGGGGGGGGGGGTTATGGGGGGTCATAAAGAGAGTGAAGTTTTGCCATAGGAACGGGTTGTTATAGTATGCAAGCTAGGTAGTTCGGACTAGGGAGAATGTGAAAGATACTACGTGTAATGTCGATAGTTTTATGTTTATACGAGAATAGTAGTTGAATAATTATTGACCAAGAAAATAATAGGCATTGTGTAAAGTGATTATCGCCTGTATCGTGGTGATGGGAATGCAGATGGTAGTGGTACGCTTTAAATGGTAGTAGATCACGTGATCAAACACGACACTCTCACAGCAGCCCTAACAGTCATGTATAAATGTGTAATCTAGTCCATATGGTCTTTGTGCTAAATTTCTCTTTTGCACATTTTTCGTTGTTTTTTCTGGTTGCGCATTTTTCTGTTTCTGTTTGCGCTTTTTTCCGTTTGCGCTTTTTTCTGTGTGCGCTTTTTTCTGTTTGCGCTTTTTTCCGTTTGCGCTTTTTTCCGTTTGCGCTTTTTTCTGTGTGCGCTTTTTTCTGTTTGCGCTTTTTTCTGTTTGCGCTTTTTTCTGTTTGCGCTTTTTTCCGTTTGCGCTTGTTTCCGTTTGCGCTTGTTTCCGTGTGCGCTTTTTTCTGTTTGCGCTTTTTTCCGTTTGCGCTTTTTTCTCTTTGCGCTTTTTTCCGTTTGCGCTTTTTTCCGTTTGCGCTTTTTTCTGTTTGCGCTTTTTTCTGTGTGCGCTTTTTTCTGTTTGCGCTTTTTTCTGTTTGCGCTTTTTTCCGTTTGCGCTTGTTTCCGTTTGCGCTTTTTTCCGTGTGCGCTTTTTTCTGTTTGCGCTTTTTTCCGTTTGCGCTTTTTTCTCTTTGCGCTTTTTTCCGTTTGCGCTTTTTTCCGTTTGCGCTTTTTTCTGTGTGCGCTTTTTTCTCTTTGCGCTTTTTTCTGTTTGCGCTTTTTTCTCTTTGCGCTTTTTTCCGTGTGCGCTTTTTTCTCTTTGCGCTTTTTTCCGTTTGCGCTTTTTTCTGTGTGCGCTTTTTTCTGTGTGCGCTTTTTTCTCTTTGCGCTTTTTTCCGTTTGCGCTTTTTTCTCTTTGCGCTTTTTTCTGTGTGCGCTTTTTTCTCTTTGCGCTTTTTTCTGTGTGCGCTTATTTCCGTTGCGCTTTTTGATTTGCGCTTTTTTCCGTTGCGCTTTTTTCCGTTGCGGTTCTTTCCGGCCACCGTTTGTTTGTAACCCTTATTTTAGTGTTCTGTTTGGTTAGAAATGGGAGGCTATGTCCCTTGACTATGTTTAAATAAGTTTTTGTTTTGTTTATAACCCATAGTTTTGTTTTCTATGTGTGGTTAGAAACTGGAGGTGACTGGAGGTGTGCATAAGGCATTTACACATGATGTCAACTATATGCATTAATTTTATATTATGTTCAATGGTGTGTTTATGTGGTTTAATGTTTATTTAACTGTTTATTGCTTGTTATGAATCTTGAAATTTTGTGTATAATTAATAATATTTATACACAAATGCTTGATATAAATTTAATTTAATAAAAAATGAATAAGACTTTTATTTTAGATGCAATGAAGTGTGTGGTTTAATATTAAATTACAATATGTTTGTAAATTTAGTTTTTATCGATGGTTGTTGAGCAAGTTTATTGAAAGCTTAAATTGCAAACTAAATAAAACTATTCTCTGTGTAGTGGAGTGTGTTAATGTGCGGTCATTGTTACTGCCTGCGCTGCATCCGGGCCTTGATTGACCGCAACTTGATTGGTGGTCAGATACTGGAGCGAAGGCTCAAGTGTCCAATGTGTCGTCACATGACGTCAGTGAGAGAGATCTCCTATGTGACAACTAAAAAAACAGTTCGTCCAGATGTCAAGGTTTGTTTTGTTTTATTTTTTAAATTTTAATTAATTTATTTTAAACAAAAACTGAACATTTTGAAATGCTATGAAACCGAGAAGGTTACATGTTCAAGGTTTAGAAATTGAAATCTTGATGGTTATTTCTTTAAACTTCTTCTTCTTCTTCGTTCTTAATTTGTTGGAAGGAATCGAGCTTTTGCCGACTCGACCACGCCTCTATCACAATTAAGGATACGTGTCAACTGGTTATGCGCCATTGAGGCCATTGACTCCGATTTCAGCCTGCTTTTCTTTTTGGATTTGCTTCCATAGCTTTTGTCCAACCAAGAACAAACTAAAAGGCAGCAGTTGTTTGATTTTGGAGTTTTCTCTCCTAGAAGAGTGGCTGTCCCCAGCTAACGAGCCTCATCTGCCCGGGGTATCGAACTCGAGACTTTTCGGTTCAGCAACCATGTGCTTTATCGACTCGACCACACTTTAAACGATGTCCCACTTATTTAATAATTTTTACACCTTCCTCCAATCATCACAAAAAGTTGGATCACCCCGCCCACCCAAATGATATTACACTCCAGGCAACCCCCAATTCTTTTTTTTTTTTTTTAAAAAAAAGCTTTCTTTAACTGGGCTTGAACCGTTTCTTCAATTAAAAAAAAATACTTTAAAAAGTATTCTGGAATAATACCTGAAATCCAGTTCAAAAAGGTTTTTTTTAAAACATGAGGGTATGATATCACACTTTCTGTGCTCCCATCTTTCATGTCACACATCTTCACAATGGTCTAAAGCCACCCCTCCCCTTAGGAATGACATCATTTATGGGTATTCCCCTAAATATTGTGTTTACACATATTCTTAAAAATGTTACCTTAAAAAACTCACTTTCTTCAGGGCAGTCACTCCACCAAAGTTCAAGCCATTATAGAATGTTTACTTAAAATCAGACAAGAGGACCCCACAGCCAAATCTTTGGTGTTTTCTGTTGTAAGTGTTCAATACTTAGTGATTTGCACATGATTTAAACAGTTACCTCTCTTGGCACTATAGACCAGGTATTTGTTTCTGAGTAACATTGTTTAAAATATTCTTCAGAATGTGGAAATTGGTGTGTGAGAGCTCTGTTAGCATGCAATCTGATTATAAACATTATTTATTGTGTTTTTCAGTGGGTTAGTGTGCTAGACATCTTGGCTGCTGCATTAGCTAAAAACAAAATCATTTACAAAAGTCTCCATGATCTCAACTATTTTCAGGTCAGTTTTCTTTTTTTCTTGCTTTGACACATTTAAAAAAAAGCAAAAAAAAAAAAACCTAGCTTTTTCAGCCCTGGAAAATACATAGGATAGGTGAAGTAGAGTTCACCTGTAAAATCACTTGTGTCGATTTTCTGTTTGAGATTCCTAATGAATTGGCTGGTGTTTAGATTGATTTTATGGTCTTTTGTACACATAGACATATAAGACAGCTAGAGCTATTTATCATTCATTGTGTTTAGACCTTCTTTATCACTAATTTGTCAACGACTAATTTACTCTTTAAAGATAGGGATAAAGTATTAAAAAATTACTTAAAATTTTTGCTATTATTAAATTAGTGGATTTATAGTTTTGTAAAAAAATTCATGCAGCTTTTTATTTAATAAATGTTCATTTTATATTAACTTAATGGAATTTTATTTTGCATGAAATATATTGATTTTTATCTTTTAAATAAATTAATGGATGTTTGTTTTATACTAAATTCATAGATTTTTATATTTTTAGAAAAATTTATCAGCCTTCAAGTCAGAAGAGTCCATTCAAGTTCTCCTCCTCCCCCTACATTCTGGTGCTAATGGACTGAACCTGGTAGAGGCCAATCATGTGCTTCTGGTGGAGCCAGAGTTAAATTTAGAAGAGGAGGCGCAGGCCATCTCTAGAATCTACAGGATCGGTCAAACCAGGTGAGGAATGGTACAGGTACTGATCAAATTAGATGAGGAATGGTTCAGGTACTGATCAAATTAGATGAGGAATGGTTCAGGTACTGGTCAAATTAGATGAGGAATGGTACAGGTACTGGTCAAATTAGATGAGGAATGGTTCAGGTACTGGTCAAATTAGATGAGGAATGGTTCAGGTACTGGTCAAATTAGATGAGGAATGGTACAGGTACTGGTCAAATTAGATAAGGAATCGTTCAGGTACTGGTCAAATTAGATGAGGAATGGTTCAGGTACTGGTCAAATTAGATGAGGAATGGTACAGGTACTGGTCAAATTAGGTGAGGAATGGTACAGGTAGTGGTCAAATTACATGAGGAATGGTACAGGTACTGGTCAAATTAGATGAGGAATGGTACAGGTACTGGTCAAACCAAGTGAGGAATGGTACAAGTACTGGCCAAATTAGATGAGGAATAGTACAGGTAGTGGTCAAATAATTAGATGAGGAATGGTACAGGTAGTGGTCAAATTAGATGAGAAACAACCAACTATTATAGCCGATTTTCACCCCTTGAGCTATTCCACATACCTGATTATGTGATATCATTTATAGAAGTCCTAGAGGTTTGATGTTTGGTTCTTTTGGATGTCATAATTGACCATAGTTGGGTTGACATTGGCTAAATTCTGCTTCATCTGTCAAATAGATGGTTTAAAATGGACAGCCTGGAACCAGATTCAGAGCTCCATGATAATATTTGTTTTATTGGATTTATTTAATTGGTACAGTAGTGTTCTAAATCCAATGTTTTCTGCTGCTTTTCAATGCTGGCAGAGACAATTTTTTTGTCTTGTTTAGCATTTTTAAAATCTTTATAAATTTTAAAACGAAGGTGGTTTTTTTTTATTTCAGGCAAACCAAGATTCATCGTTTCTTAGTGCGTGGTACGATAGAAGAGAAGATCTACCACATGGTGAAGACGTTGAGAGAATCTAAGTCTGGGAATGAAGAGGGTGGGGAAACTCTGGAGCTGACCGTTGGTCACATTACCTCGTTACTTCAACAGCCAGGTCCGAATGATGATGAAGATGATATGGAGGATGTGGACCCTGTCAGAAATGCTCAAGGCTTGACGCAACACACTCCTCCTGTTAGTCAGAGTGTTGGTCACTTACCATCTGGTCAGTTGTCTTCTGCTTCAATTGGTCAGCCGTCTTCTACTTCAGGTCAACAGACTGGTCAGTTGTCTTCTTCTACTTCAGGTGAACAGACTGGTCAGTTGTCTTCTTCTACTTCAGGTGAACAGACTGGTCAGTTGTCTTCTACTTCAGGTGAACAGACTGGTCAGTTGTCTTCTTCTACTTCAGGTGAACAGACTGGTCAGTTGTCTTCTTCTACTTCAGGTGAACAGACTGGTCAGTTGTCTTCTTCTACTTCAGGTGAACAGACTGGTCAGTTGTTTTCTGTCTCAGGTGAACAGACTGGTCAGTTGTCTTCTTCTACTTCAGGTGAACAGACTGGTCAGTTGTCTTCTGCTTCAATTGGTCAGTTGTCTTCTACATCAGGTGAACAGACTGGTCAGTTGTCTTCTTCTACTTCAGGTGAAGAGACTGGTCAGTTGTCTTCTTCTACTTCAGGTGAACAGACTGGTCAGTTGTTTTCTGTCTCAGATGAACAGACTGGTCAGGTGTCTTCTTCTTCAGGTGAACAGACTGGTCAGTTGTCTTCTGCTTCTGCTAGTCAGTTGTCTTCTGCCTCAGGTGAACAGACTGGTCAGTTGTCTTCTGTTTCTGCTGGTCAGTTGTCTTCTGCTTCAATTGGTCAGTTGTCTTCTTCTACTTCAGGTGAACAGACTGGTCAGTTGTTTTCTGTCTCAGGTGAACAGACTGGTCAGTTGTCTTCTTCTACTTCAGGTGAACAGACTGGTCAGTTGTCTTCTGCTTCAATTGGTCAGTTGTCTTCTACATCAGGTGAACAGACTGGTCAGTTGTCTTCTTCTACTTCAGGTGAAGAGACTGGTCAGTTGTCTTCTTCTACTTCAGGTGAACAGACTGGTCAGTTGTCTTCTTCTACTTCAGGTGAACAGACTGGTCAGTTGTCTTCTTCTACTTCAGGTGAACAGACTGATCTGTTGTCTTCTGCTTCAGGTGAACAGTCCATGACAATAGACCAGGGTTAAAGCTATGAAGCAAACATTACAGCTAACATCTGGACCTCTTTTTAATTTTGATGACAGCATCCCTAGGTGATAAATATTTCATCTGGTCAGTGTGGTTGTGTGGTCATGTCAAGTGGTCATGTCAGATGTCACATCAGGTGTCATTTCAGATGGTCATGTCTTTCAGCCTAGTAGTTGAAAGTAGAATGAATAAATCAGCTATGGAATAAAATTGTACAGTATAAAAACATTACAAAAAACGATTCCATTCTAAATTACATGAAACACAAAAATAATGCTGTGTTTGAAATTTGACTTATTATACATAATGTAATTATTGAACAATAGTTTTTAAATGCCAGGTTTTTTAAAATAGATTTGGATGTGTTAAAACAAATTTTACATACGTATTTATAGATAACAAAATAATTGCACTATTATCATTAATGCTCACACAACATTTGATTTTTTTTTAAATTTGGAGTTTCAAAACAAGGTTTTTACAGCAAACTTTTTTATACCCATTGTAAATCATGACGAAATTTTACATTAACTTATGTTATCATGTTGATAATGAGTCAGTTAAAAATGTGCTATTTATCTGCATTTGACCTAATGTTTTGTATTTTTTTCTACAAAAGAAAGGTTTTGATTGCTAGGTGCTGTTGTGAGGCATGAATACAGTGGGAATAATAATGTTATTGGTTTTAATTTCAAATGCTTTTAATTAAAGCATTTAAAAAATAAATAAAGATGAATTGTTGTCATGGTTTCTTTAGTTATATGTGATGTAGACTTAATAATTGTATTTTAATGTCTAAAATTGGAACCATTATTTTTTAAATCTATTTTTTGTGCTTTTTTCCCCATTGTAATGGTTGCATTACAATAATTGTGTCTTTATGTTCAAAGTTAGAATTCTTATTTTTATCTTATTTCTCTTTTAATTCCATATTGATTCGAATACAGTAATTGTATATTCACTTTATTCATGTTAAAAATATGAATTATTTATTTTCTAAACTTTGTTGTTTTTTACAATAACGTTGCTCTGTATACCTTTTTTGTAGTGTTTTAACTGGACTTATTGTGTTTTTACACACTTATACCAAGTTGCTCATGTCCAAATTGTATGCTAGCTTTTGTACATTCTTTTACCATCAGGCTGCTGGCCTTAAATTGAAAGATAACTCTTTGGGGTCAAGTATTGTCCAGGGTTAGGGTTGGTTTAGGACAGGGGTCGGCAACCTGCGGCTCGCGAGGCCGCATGCGGCTCTTTTGATATCTAGATGCGGCTCTCCAGCTCCTTGAACAAATACTAATAAACTTAATAAAAAAAAATATTTGAAATAAAAAAAAAATTTAGTGGCTCTTTAAAACCAGGGAAATTTTGAAAATTGTAACTTTGGGCTCTTCCGCTTCAAAAGGTTGCCGACCCCTGGTTTAGGACTAGAGTTAAAGTTAACTTCACATAGGATACCGTAATACTTTATCAGCCTCAAAGAATATAACATAATAGTAGCATTAGTATGCTGATTTGTTGGTTGTAGTTGTAGTTGTGAAATTATTTTCTAGTTTTAAGATAAACTAGTTGTTTAGTTCCGCCTTGTGTGTACATTCACATTGAAATGTACAAGATGTTGTTTTTATGCTGGTGAAAGTTAAGCTAGTCAGTGGGGGTAGTGTGGGCATGTCAGCTGTTCATGTCAAGTGTCACATCATGTGTCAGGTGTCATAACACTGGTCATGTCAGGCATCAGCTTATGTCAAACTTATTTTACCAAACATTACACAATAAATAGTATAAGTGCATTTTTATCAGTATTTTAACTCTTTCAAACCTGTTGCCTTCAATGCAAGAGTTTGCGTTAAGAAAAAAAAACATCATGAAAACTATAAAAAAAACTGCACCATTTAATAAAAGAAAAACAAAGTTTAAGAATTTTTTTTTTTAAACTGTTATATTTGTTTATAAACAACAATAAGAACTTATTAAAACACAACACAATTTTTGGTATAAAACTAATCACTGAATCCCTGAAATCTAGTTGTAAAATGAATAACGTAGTGATATTTATTACATGATTTTAATGTTGGGGTTGTGATTCAGGTTGTACATACATTCTGGAGCAAGAATTTTTACCAGTACATTTTTTTTAGAAATAGGTTCATTGATCTCCACCGATGGGTTTGTAGTTGGTTAGATTTTCTTCGACTTTTCAGCCATTGTGATCAATGTGAAGTATTGCCTCTGGTTAGCTTAGTGGTCAACTTGTGGTTCTGGTTAGGTTAGAATAGTGGTCAACTTGTGGTTAGGTTAGCGTAGTGGTCAACTTGTGGTTAGGTTAGGTTAGAATGTTAGCGTAGTGGTCAACTTGTGGCTCTGGTGAGGTTGGAGCAGTGGTTAATTTTTGGTTGTGGTTAGGTTAGAGTAGTGGTCAACTTCTGGCCTAGTTAGGTTAGAGCTGTGGTCAGCAACGTACATTATTTATTATTACATTTTACTTGTATACAATTTTTAGTAAGAAAAGTGTAGGAGCTATACACATAAGATTTTTTAGATGTGGTATGTACAGTAAAAAAAAGTAACTCATGACTTTAAGCACTGCACATATAATATTGCAGGAAAAATACTGTCTAGCTAAGCCCATTATCCCTTCCTATACAGAAGTCAAAGAAACAGATATACCACTTTATATAGGCTTTCCGGTTTTTTGAAAGTTTCATTAACTTTTACTAGAAATTTCCTTACCCCTGGGCGAGAATTCCAACACCCTGAGCAAGAGTTTCCTAAATTCCTGATTAAGGTTCCCCCTTTCCCCCCCCCCTCCCCCCTGGGTATGAGGTTTCGTAAAGTCCTGGATGATAGCAAAGTATACCCCACCCTCCCCCTCCCAACCGTGTAACCTGCCTCCTGCACTTTATTTCACTGGTTCAACATGCCCAGTATGTTCATGTGGAATCCACAATGAACTATTTGCCGAGCTATTTGATAATGCGAATTTTACTGTTAAACTTTACTATGCCTTAGGATTTGACCATGTTTGTTTACTCTAAATGTATGCTCATATTTGTTATTCTGGCTATAAAGCCATTTGATGTATAAGGTGCAATTTCTTCAGCAGTTTTTTTTCAAGTAAAATATTACATTAAAGTTTAGTTTAAAATATTTATTTGTCTAATTTAGTTGTAAATATTGTTTTTGTTACATGTTTATAAAAATATTTCCAATGGATCAATATATTTTATTACTAACTGGCATTTTTCACACTGACAGATGTACTGTTTGAATCAATTTTTCTTTTTGTGAGTGTGTAATAGGGTTGTTTTCCATGTAACAATACAGTTTTTACTTCAGAATAGTAGGCTGTTTCATTTGTCAATGTTTGAAAAAATTAATCAAGGCCTTTAAAAATGATTTATTAAAAAAAAAAATAATCCATTACCATAGTAGAAGAATCATCCTCTCTAAGGTGGATCAAAAGAATTATAATTTAAATATAGGCTATCAATGAAATCTTTACAAAACTCAACTAGTGTTAAATCCTTTGTCAAAAATTCTTTATTGAATAACAGATTTCAAGTCAAGTAATCCTCCTTAAATTCATCCCCAGGTAATTCATTACTAATTGTTCTTGAGAACAAATGATTTCATTCTATCAAGTCCATTTATTTTAAAGTAGGTCAAAGCTACTAGGGTCAAGGTCGCTACTAGTGTCAAGGTCCCACAAGGTTACATGCATCTAATTTGTAAAAGGAATAGGTTACTTTTTAAACTTTTATTTTTGTAAACCAACTTGGCAGCTCTGAGATGAAAGCTTGTAGAGTATCATAAACAATGATGTGTTTTTCGTTACTAATGTAAAATACCTAATTAGTCTGAAAAATTAAATTCTTCTAAAACAATCAATTTCTTGTTCATTTTACTGTGATTTCTTAAAACCTTGAGGCCTATTTCTGTGTATGACTTCCCTGAGACAACTCAGCTTTTATGGGTACCTTACTCGCCATGGGAAATACAGGAGGGTGAGTGTAGTGCAGAACAAAGAAATATCTTCATTTGCTAAAGTCAGAGAAACAGATCTGCTCTACTTCACCTTCCCTGTGGGCCGTAAGGACCGTACAGTTTTACTAAAGTTTCTTAATAAAAAAAAACCTTATGTTAATCTAAACTATAATGCATACATCCAATTTTTATCTAAATCTATCACTTGAAATTTATTCCTTAGGGGTCATCCATAAATGACATCAAACATCATCACAAAAAGCCAGACGTCACAGTTCAGCCTACAACCCCCCCCCCCCCCTCAATTTTAATCAATTCCTATTACAATTTATTAAAACCGTTTTCTAAAACGCGAAATAACGGCTAAAACTAGTTTTCTAACATTGCTTTTTTATAATGCAAAATTGACGTCACATCCCCCCTCCCCGCTCCCTCTCATCCCACACCCTCACAAATTACCGACCCCCCCCCCCCCCTACGAGTTTGACGTCACCTATGGACGACCCTTATACTAAAGAAACAACGCATCCACCAAAGTAAAAAAAAAATGCTTCACGCCATTAGTGGAACTCAAGTTGTCTAGGAAACAAATTGTGACAAATGTAGGACAATCAAAATGTAACAAAGTTTTTTTTCTGTTAATTTAAAAAATAATGTATGTATAACATTCATCATTTCATCATTTTTCCTTTGTAGCCCCTGGGGAGCAGAGGGTTGCAGTTACACTTTTCCAGCGGACTCTGTTTTGGGCTTCTCCCTTTATCTGTGCCCACATGAGCCCAGCAGTCTTTGCCTCTTCCTCTACCGTTCTTCTCCATGATCTCTTTGGCAGAATGTATATATAAAATACCATGTTATTGATTGAAAGTTAGATACGGCTATCAAAATGTAACAAAGTATTTGTATTAAAAGAAAATAATGTATACTATACAAATGTATACAAACATACTCAGTTATTAATTGAAGTTGGATCCACGTATGGTTAATATGCATTGAAAAAAAAAAGCAACCTCAATATATACCAACTTCTTTTCTTTCCCGCATAGTCTAGCGATAACAAGGAACACGACCACGAAGCAAACGAAATTTCGTGTGTGTGACGGATGGGGAAAATGTGTCGCTCATGTAGTGAAATATGACCGGGCTTCACACAGACGCCATCTCGAGTCCTGGAACTTGAAGGATATCGGTATCGTTTGCTAAGCGAGTTACGAAAATTTTTCAAGTCAGCGGGGAAAAAAAGGGAGAGAACTGAGCCAACATGGGACGTAACCGTGTCCTGCTTCAATAAATTTTATACATTTTAAAATTTTTTTTTAGCTTGAGTACTATGTGCTCAAAGTTAGGTGAATCTGAAGAACACAAAAAAAATAAGTAATTAATTTAATCTCGTGCCCTTTTAGTTTACTGCCGGCCTAATAAACTAAGACTATTTATTGCAAGTGAAGTACTTTCTTATCTACTAGTCACAGAAATTAAATCTACATCTGCTATCTTGGATAACGGTACAATGAACCTGGGGTTAAAGGAAGGTTTAGGGTTACGACAAGGTGTTCCTTTTAGGCTATAGTTAAGAGGTTTCGGTTTGGAGCTAAACTCTTGTTATCGACGGTTGTGTGAAGAGTTATTGTTAAGCGCTGTTTAGTATAGGAAGTAAAAAGTTTATAAAAAATAACTATCAACGAATATCTTTATCTGTGAGCCTCAAATATAATTTAATGAATATTTAAGACAACTAAATCAGATATATATATATATATATATATATATATATATATATATATATATATATATATATATATATACTAGGCATACTGCCTAGCTTCGCTTAGGTTTTCAAAAACATTTGATAATTTGAATAGTAATTATTAGGTGATGGATGAGGCGTGGAGTGCTTAAATGTAAACAGTAATGCTAATTTTAGAGAAGATGTTGTAGGCTTATGCTCTTTAACATCAGCATTCAGAGAAAGTGTTCGAAAGTACGCAATTTATAACTAAGATGGAAATAGAACTACAGAGGTTCCATGAACAGTATATCTCATAATTTATATTACATTGACTTTAAAAATTAACTTTTTATTTAATTATGATACGTAGCTTAATTAATAACTTATTTTTATCTAAAACAAATGCTATACTTTGTCGTTTTCTGTTTCTGTTTAAAATAGTATACAATTATTTGAAAAATAATTATTTAAAAAGGTTACCTCCCTTGGAAATTAACCGAATGACGTATCTCTGTGTTTACTTTTTTTTTAAACAGTTACTATGCTTATATAAGAAAATACGATCTATAAACATATTTAACGACTACAATAGCTTTTTCCGACGGGATTAAAGTTTTTTTGTTACCCTCCAGGGTCGGTCTACGACCTCAAATAATATTAACGGGATCGATCGTCAAATTATTTATATATATCTCATATAAGGAGAATTTCACTCGCGGTCATCTTTTAGCACTGGTCGAGGGCTTTGAGTCTGACCAACAGTTTTTCCATACGGCCTAGTCATCTATAGAAGTGTATGCAAAACATTAGCATGATGTACAGAGGTTAAGTAACGTAAAAATTGTGTTGAAATTACCCTGTTTTTTTCCATAAAATACAAAGATTATATAGGGAAATACGACTGGTCAGTTTTGACCCCTTTACGAAGTTTTCCCAGATATGCCGAGTTTTTTGTGACACCCCAAGGCGTTCTCCTACCACCTCACAAAATATCAAGGGGGGTCGTCGGAGGAAATTTTTTTTCGTAATAGAGCTCAAATAAAGAGAATTTCACTCGCGGTCACATTTTAGCCCTCGTCGAGGGCTTTGAGTGAAACCGACAGTTTTCCCTAAAGGTCAAGCCATTGACCTAAGAGTATGCAAAAATTAAGCCAGATATACTGAGTTTAAGTACCCTAAAGCCTGCGTTGAAATGACCATCTGTTTTTCCAATAAAATACAAAGATTATATAGGGAAATACAACTGGTCAGTTTTGACCGCTTTACGAAGTTTTCCCAGATATGCCGAGTTTTTTCTGACACCCCAAAGCGTTCTCCTACCACCTCACAAAATATCAAGGGGGGTCGTCGGAGGAAATTTTTTTTCGTAATAGAGCTCATATAAAGAGAATTTCACTCGCGGTCACATTTTAGCCCTCGTCGAGGGCTTTGAGTAAAACCGACAGTTTTCCCTAAAGGTCAAGCCATTGACCTAAGAGTATGCAAAAATTAAGCCAGATATACTGAGTTTAAGTACCCTAAAGCCTGCGTTGAAATGACCATCTGTTTTTCCAATAAAATACAAAGATTATATAGGGAAATACAACTGGTCAGTTTTGACCGCTTTACGAAGTTTTCCCAGATATGCCGAGTTTTTTCTGACACCCCAAGGCGTTCTCCTACCACCTCACAAAATTTCAAGGGGGGTCGTCGGAGGAATTTTTTTTTCGTAATAGAGCTCATATAAAGAGAATTTCACTCGCGGTCACTTTTTAGCCCTCGTCGAGGGCTTTGAGTGTAACCGACAGTTTTCCCTAAAGGTCAAGCCATTTACCTATAAGCATGCCAAAACTGAGCCAGATGTAAAGAGGGTAAGTGCCATTAAATCCGTTTTGAAATGACCCTCTGTTTTCCCCATAAAATACAAAGATTATATAGGGAAATACGACTGGTCAGTTTTGACCCATTTCCCGATTTTTCCCGGACATGGCGAGTTTTTTGTGACAAACCCAAGGCGTTCTTCTACCACCTCACAAAATATCAAGGGGGGTCGTCGGAGGAATTTTTTTTTCGTAATAGAGCTCATATAAAGAGAATTTCACTCGCGGTCACTTTTTAGCCCTCGTCGAGGGCTTTGCGTGTAACCGACAGTTTTCCCTAAAGGTCAAGCCATTTACCTATAAGCATGCCAAAACTGAGCCAGATGTAATGAGGGTAAGTGCCATAAAATCCGTTTTGAAATGACCCTCTGTTTTCCCCATAAAATACAAAGATTATATAGGGAAATACGACTGGTCAGTTTTGACCCATTTCCCGATTTTTCCCGGACATGGCGAGTTTTTTGTGACACCCCAAGGCGTTCTACTACCACCTTACAAAATATCAAGGGGGGTCGTCGGAGGAAATTTTTTTTCGTAATAGAGCTCATATAAAGAGAATTTCACTCGCGGTCACTTTTTAGCCCTCGTCGAGGGCTTTGAGTGTAACCGACAGTTTTCCCTAAAGGTCAAGCCATTGACCTAGGAGAATGCAAAAAATTAGCCAGATATACTGAGTTTAAGTATCCTAAAGTCTGCGTTGAAATGACCCTCTGTTTTTCCCATAAAATACAAAGATTATATAGGGAAATACAACTGGTCAGTTTTGACCCCTTTACGAAGTTTTCCCAGATATGCCGAGTTTTTAGTGACACCCCAAGGTGTTCTCCTACCACCTCACAAAATTTCAAGGGGGGTCGTCGGAGGAATTTTTTTTTCGTAATAGAGCTCATATAAAGAGAATTTCACTCGCGGTCACTTTTTAGCCCTCGTCGAGGGCTTTGAGTGTAACCGACAGTTTTCCCTAAAGGTCAAGCCATTGACCTAGGAGAATGCAAAAAATTAGCCAGATATACTGAGCTTAAGTATCCTAAAGTCTGCGTTGAAATGACCCTCTGTTTTTCCCATAAAATACAAAGATTATATAGGGAAATACAACTGGTCAGTTTTGACCGCTTTACGAAGTTTTCCCAGATATGCCGAGTTTTTTGTGACACCCCAAGGTGTTCTCCTACCACCTCACAAAATTTCAAGGGGGGTCGTCGGAGGAATTTTTTTTTCGTAATATAGCCCATATAAGGCGCCGGTCAGTCGAGGTCAGTTTTGACCCCCTCTCCGTAGACTTTTTGCCGAACCGTCACCGGCCCTCGTGTTCTATCGCCATAAGGCACCTTCGTGCCAAATTTGACGCGCCTGCGGCGCCGGGAAGTGCCCTATCGGGCACCCGACCACTTTGCTTTATATATATATATATATATATATATATATATATATATATATATATATATATATATATATATATATATATATGTATATATATATATATATATATATATATATATACACACACACGAGAATGGAGTCAACATTTGAATACGGTAAATAATTAATTCTTCAAAGATCGTTTTGGATAACATTAACATCTAGTTGCCAGCAATTATTTTTTTTTATAATCTCAATACAACCAATTAAGGCTAACTAAACAGTTAAAAGGACTTGTAATAATTGTATATTGGGAAATGAATTAGACAAATCCCAAAGGTTTAATCGGGAGTGAAATGGATCCCCCACCGCATTGTCCTCGGCGTAAGGAGCTGAGATACCGCCCACTAGACGCTTCCGTTTACTCAGCTAATAGGTGGCGGTTGTCGTCCTTTTGGAGCCGGGGATTTCCCCCCATCTCGCGTTTGACTCCTTATTTCTGACCAGAAGAATCCCTTGAGTTTCACTAAGACGACAGCAGCGCCCCCTGGTTTGTATAGGGGAGGCTCGTGCTCGACCTGCGCTGACCCTTTGCTCCACCCCTTTCTTAGATTTGCCAGTTCCCGGACGTGACGTCAACAAAAACCGCGTCGCCCTGGAGGCCGGGATGGCCCTTTTCCTGTACGTGACGCTACGTCTGCTGGGGCGACTTACGTGGGGGGGACGGTGCGTCTGTTCTCATCTCTCGGTCCGTTTTGTTTTTGATTTCCCGTCGACGCTCATGGGGGGAATGGAGATTGCTATGAGATCGAATGTTATTATAGAAGAAAGGGACAGCGCAGTCCTAGACCCTGGTCCCAGAACAACGACAGAGTGTTTCTAATCCGAAAAAAAAAAGTTTAAATTTTTTTTGCTCGGGTACAATTTCTGTCTGTATTTACCTCCATATAATTCTTTCCTTTATCCGATCTGAGTTCCATGTTTCAAAGAAAACGTTTCATCTGATTAAGCAAGAAAATATATCAAGTTTAGTCAATATATAAGTATATCACACAAGTTTAAGCACAATGAAATGTTTTACAACGAATTCTGTTTTCGATTGGTTACTTGCTCCTTACAATTTACATAGTTGAAATAAAAAAACTAAGGGAGACAACAAATAATTATGTTCTTCGCGGTCTTAAAAAAGCATTAACATTAAATTATAACAAAATAGAAAGAAGGTTGATAAATATTTTTTTAAAATATGAATATAACATTCTCAATTAAAAATTTTGGCTAATTAGTATGTCTTGAAACTTTCTTTTGACTCTATTTAAAATAGAAACATTTTAAAATTATCTTTTGTATTACTGCTTAATTTACAGGAAAGTAAATATGATATTAATTTTTTCTTTTTTTTCTCCCGTTAATTAATATCATATTCACCTTCCTGTAAATTGGGCATGAAAAGGAAAAGATGATGATGAACATAAATGATCGATTCCTAAACCTGTTCTGATTTGTCAGGCTAATGAATGTCACTAATGAGCAAAAACTTGAGCCTGCAATGATCGTTTTCATTTCACATTGCATTTACTTTATACATTTTATAAACACGATGTAAGGTTAACAGTTTCCTCAAGTTGCAAAAGAGATAAAGTGGTTTTTTTTTCCATCTTGACGACCAATAGTGTAGGTGAAGTAGAGTTTTTTTTCCTCCCTCCAACTAATAGCGTGATAAATGAAATAAATGACTTTGTACAGTCGAACTAGTTTTTCCCGACATAAGAGTCGGGTGTCAAACACGGGCCACCTGGGTTTCGCAATTGTGATTTACAACTCGACCATACGACCAGCCGCCTTTTTAAGATAAGAGAAGTGCTGAGAGGTGGGTCAGGAGCAGTGTTTCTTCCAGATTTTTTTCTCCCTGGGGGGGGGGGGCGGACAATGTTAAAAGTATATATTTTCTATATAAATTCCATTTCGTTCGGGAATGGGGGTAGGCGGTAGACTCTCTTCGCCCCCCCCCCCCCACCCGAAGACATGCCTGAAGAAACACTGGTCGGGAGACGGTTTGGAAAGAAGAAAAGAACTTCATATAATACCCAGGGGTCTAATGCACGGAAATATTCTCTTAAGAAATCACTAAACATTTGTTTTATATTTTTTCTCTCTCTATAATAAAGACGGGATATTATTTGGATATGAGAGAGAATTATGAAATGGGACGGGGGGGGGGGGGGGTGTCCATGCAGTCCACTCCTCCATTGTTGAAATCGCCATGCCCGTGCGTGCCTTCCGCGGACCCCCGGGAACTCTTAACAGATCTCTGCAATATGCGCGATGGTAACACTGCGCATACCTCCTGCCCTTCCGGCTTCTTCTGATTGTTGACTCTCCACCCATCCCTGCGTTTAATTCAATCATATCATACCGCAGTTTTGGGCGGCTTCATACCATTTGGGCACTTTCGCTTATTAATATTTGTGATTGCCCCGAATGAAAAATTCGATTAGGTGAAATCAGTGATCGGTCTCAAGTTTGGCAAAAAAAAAAAAAGTCGATATATTTTAACCTGATTGAAAAAAAAAATCAGCTTAAGCCTATTCGTTTAAAGTTTTAAATGTATTGGTGTTTAGATTTAGACATCAATTTATAGCAGGATGCTAGGAGAATATTTATTTTTTCCTTTATAGAAATATGGTTCCCAATATCTTCGTGTAATATAGTTATCTGTGCCTGTTGGTTTAGGTTATACAAGGACATTGGGGCATTTGTTGCATTCGGGCAAGTGTCCATTCGGGCGTTTGTCGCATTCGGGCAAGTGTCCATTCGGGCATTTGTCGCATTCGGGCAAGTGTTCATTCGGGCATTTGTCGCATTCGGGCAAGTGTCCATTCGGGCGTTTGTCGCATTCGGGCAAGTGTCCATTCGGAAAATCGACCTTCGGGCAAACGGCATTCGGGCAAGTGTCTTTCGGGAATTTTTGTTGACCAGGTTTGAAGATCCACCTCTTCTAATGATCTTTTAAAATCATGTTGTTGTTCTACTAAAGTCCTTCTGATGTCCTAAAAAGTCCTTCTAATGTCCTTCTAGTCCCCAGCGATTGAGCTAAATACCAAACCGGAAATTTCAGGCCGGCCATGATGCCATCGACTGCACCGTCCCGACAGGTAATGACCCCAGCATGAAATTCCTAGACACGAACAATCACCCCCGGCATGAAGAGTTGCAATTTCCGGGTTGGGGAGGTACCCTACAGTCTGGTGCCGGGGTTCTAGAAGTCATTAGTGAGATTTCCTCTGGTGTACATGCTACTGCATGAGACTGCTGTCAAAATAGATAAATAAAGGCAACGTTTTTGTCCATCTGTTTCCGGTTTTAATTCAACTATTAGTTTTCTATTTCCTGTAGAGTCTCATTTTTTTTCAGTAATTCATAGAGTTATTCTGTTTTTATGTCTTCGACATGTGAGAGATAGTGTAGTCAGCAAAATAAAAAGTCCTTAGACTCAGTGGCGTAGCGAGGTCGGGTGTCACCCGGTGCGGCACTTAATGGTGTCACCCCCGAGAGGCGTAGCGACCCTTTCCCGGGGACAAACTTTTAAATTTTCGTTTTGCACCCCACCCCCTCAAATTTTCGATTTGCACCCCCCCCCCCTCTCAAACTTTCGATTTGCACCCCCCCTCAAGTTTTTCTCTATATATTTTGCTATTTTTTGCCTTGGTGTCACCCCCCCCCCCCCCCTAAATGGTGTCACCCGGTGCGGTCCGCACCCTCCGCCCCCCTCGCTACGCCTCTGCTTATACTGAATGACATTCTAAGGACTTGAGCTCGGGATCCGAACTCAACACTTTCAGATTGGCAGTTGTGGGTTCTATCATCCGACCACTTCGTCCCCTTTTGGTAATTACACAGTTTAAAGTAATACCTATAACTAAGAAATGTACTTAGAATTTACAATTGTCGGGTGTTATAATAAAACAAATAGAATTTTACATATTACAAACCCGATTATACTATACCACATTTCAAAAGCATCAACAAATTCTGTGAACTTTGTGTAGTGCTAACGTTAATAAAACAAAATACGATAAAGCTATTCTTTTCTCCACGTTTCTTGACCAACTTTTGCCATTTTTTTCGGGTCATATGGCTACACTCTGCGGCGGAGATGTAGAGTGCTTGCCAGTTGGCCATGCCAATGCAGATAGTGTAACAAAAAACGTCAATCCGTATCTAGTCCACCCCCACCCCCTTTTCACCTCACCCCTCCAAAAAAAAAATCCCACAAAGAAGCAACAAAACAACAGACGAACATAAGTAGCAGTCTAAAAGTTTTTAAGCAAAAAAAAAAAAAAGGTCATGCAATAGGGCTGGTAAGTAGGTCACCAACCAGTTCTATGACTCATGCAGGTTTTATGAAGCCGTAGAACTGGTTGGTGACCTACTTACCAGCCCTATAATTTTTGTTCGGTATCTAAGTACTGTATTGTTACTGCTAATTGATGAAAGAAGTAGGGGGTGCTTGAGTATTCTAACAATAAAATAAGGCCCTATTCAAAAAGTTATCTGATATCTGAGAAAGAAAAATCTTACGTTTAGATCGTTGACCTCTAAGACGATATGGCTCTACCTTTTATCAGACCATACTAAAGGCTATGATTGAATTCATAAAATACCTCGTTTAATTTTTTTTTTAATTTAAAAGTACACGTATCAAAACATTGACAAGGGTATTATTAGTGAAAAGTTCATCATTCAGATCTATGGTAGAGTTGACTTGATTCAGAGACCTCGACATATGACATACTAGCTGCATCCCGTGCTCCGCCACGGTAAATCTTTTTAAATGTACAACTTTGGAACAGAACAAAAACAAAAACACAGCACAAAAACAAACACAACACAACCACAACCACAACACAATCACATCGCAACCACAACACAACCACAACGCAACCACAACACAAACAAAACACAACCACAACACAACCACAACACAACAACAACACAACCACAACACAACCACAACACAACCACAACACAACCACATCGCAACCACATCGCAACCACAACACAAACAAAACACAACCACAACACAACCACAACACAACCACAACGCAACCACAACACAAACAAAACACAACCACAACACAACCACAACACAACACAACCACAACACAACCATGACACAACCACAACACAACCACAGCCACAACATTAGAATCACCACCAAACAACACGCTTATTTAGGCGTCCGCGCCCAAAGAGAGCCTTTATTTAGGTCACATAAATAGATTCTACTCCATAACTTACAATAAAACAATGCGATGCAAATAAATGTACGGCAAGTGGTGTTTACTTTTATGGTTCTAAGAAAACACATTGGTAATGTAATTAGAATCACCACCGAAAAACACGCTTTTCACAGGCGTCCGCGCCCAGAGAGAGAGCCTTTTCAGCATTCTCTATACTATAATTCTAAAATTTCACCATCTGTTAACACCGAAAAACAAAAACAAAAAATAGTGATATTGATAAATCATAGACTAATTAGAAAATAATATAAATAATCTTAACATTTTTCTATTTTACTTATGAACCTTAACATATAATAATCAATGTGGAAGTAATAAAAAAAATTAACTTAAATTATTGAGAGTGAGTTGAATATTAAAAAAAAACATTTTCCCTTACGTCCGCGCTCAGAGAGAGCCGTTCCATTCTTCTCAAAAAGTCTAATTTCACCATCTGTTTTCATAACACCGAAAAACAAAAGCAAAAAGATAGTGATTTTTGAGAAATCATAGACTAATTAGAAAATAAATAATAAATAATATAAATAATCTTAACATTTTTCTATTTTAATTATGAACCTTAACATATAATAATCAATGCGGTAGTAATAAAAAAAAAATTAACTTAGATATTGATGAGTTAAATATATTTTCAAATTACCTCCCTTGCAAAAAAAATACCAAAAAAAAGTTGAATTAATTAGTTTTTTCGACCTAATTTCATGATAATATATCCATTTTTTTCTGGGATTATTAACGAAAACTATATTTGACATTGATCCTTTTAATATGTTTTAGCAATGTGCGTGTATTTAATATTCTCTTTACGTTATGCAAAATTGTACAAACAGTGGAAATTATAAAATAGCTCTTTGCCGCTATATAAACAAACCCTACTCTAATACATATAATAAGACACTGCGGTGCACTGAAAAGCACAGCGTGGTGCGCAGTTTACTTTTATAGTCCCAAAATCTATAGCGATGACGGACGGAGGAAGGACACGCTCAGCCCGCTTATATTATAGACTAGCTGCATCCCGTGCTCCGCCACGGTAAATCATTTTTAAATGTACCAACTTTGGAACAGAACAAAACAAACAAAAACAACACAAACACAAAAAACACAACCACAAACACAACACAACCACAACACAACCACAACACAACCACAACACAAACACAACACAACACAACCACAACACAACCACAACACAACCACAACACAACCACAACACAAACACAACACAACACAACTACAACACAACCACAACAAAAACACAACCACAACAAAAACACAACCACAACACAGCCACAACACAACCACAACACAACCAAAAAACAACCACAATACAACCACAACACAACCACAACACAACCAAAAAAAAAAAACAACACAACCACAACATTAGAATCACCACCAAACAACACGCTTTTTAGGCGTCCGCGCCCAAAGAGACCCTTTCCAACATTAAAAATTTAAGTCACATAAATAGATCCTACTCCATAACTTACAATAAAACAATGCGATGCAAATGAATGTACGGCTAGTGGTGTTTACTTTTATGGTTCTAAGAAAACACATTGGCAATGTAATTAGAATTACCACCGAAAATCACGCTTTTCCCAGGCGTCCGCGCCCAGAGAGAGTCTTTCCACCATTCTCTATATTATAATTATAAAATTTCACCATCTGTTAGCACCAAAAAACAAAAAATAGTGATTTTGAGAAATCATAGACTAATTAGAAAATAATATAAATAATCTTAACATTTTTCTCTTTTAATTATGAACCTTAACATAGACTAATCAATGCGGTAGTAATAAAAAAAAAGATTAACTTAAATTATTGTTGAGTTAAATATATTTTCAAATTACCTCCCTTGAAACAATTCCCACTAAAAAAAGTGGAATTAATTAGCTTTTTCGACCTACTTTTATGGAAATGTATCCATTTTTTCTAGGAATATAAACTAAAATGATATTTGACATTAATCTTTTTAATACGTTTTAGCAGTTTGCGTGTATTTAATATTTTCTTGACGTTATGCGAAAGAGTAAAAACCGTGGCAATTATAAAATAGCTCTATGCCGCTATATAAACAAACCCTACTCTAATACTTATAATAAGACACTGCGGTGCACTGAAAAGCACAGCGTGGTGCGCAGTTTACTTTTATAGTCCCAAAATCTATAGCGATGACGGACGGAAGGAAGGAAGGACACGCTCAGCCCGCTTATATTATAGATAGTGTTGTCGGCACCAATGTTCCCTCTAAGCTGCGCGGGTGCGCGTCCGCGCAGTAGTTTTGAGCTGCCGCGCTGTGATATTGTAAAATACAAATACCCTTGTGTAAGATTTTTAGAACACCGCGCACATAAACTACATTTTGCACACTAGCTTTCCCCCTTAGAGGGAACGTTGGTCAGCACCATGGACAGCCTCCTTTACTTTCCCCAACGTAAGTCAGGTACCCATTAGAACTGGGTGGCCTCCAGGACGTGTTTCAGTCCGGAGTGAGGATCGAGATCCGATCTCGAAACATACGGGCTAGCAGCCGAACGCTCTACCATTCGACCACACCGTCCCATCCAGGATATTATTACCGTATTTTAATTTTTTGAATATAAGTACGTTTCTGTTTTTGCTGTTTACTCCATAAAAAAAGTGTTATAAATACTATCTTAAAATGTGTGTCTTGTACTAGAATCTAGATCAGTGGTTCCCAACCTTTTTCGAGTGGCGACCCCCTTTTATAAAAAATAAGTGACCCGCGACCCCCATAGAATTAAAAAGCCGAAATTAGTATGGAAATTAATAAGCACTAAAATAAGATTTTCTAGTAGACTTTCAATATGAACTACTCTTGATAAATGTTTTAATAGCATGAGCAAAATTGCATACTATTCACTAAACCTTCGTGGTTAAGTTTTTAATTTTTAAAAATTTTTGTTAACGCCAACCTATGTCATTATAATTACCATAATTTTGTTTTTAATCGAAGAATAGTGTTGAAAATATATTCTCGAAAAGTCAATAAATTTTACGTTTGGGTATGAATGGTAAATACCTCACCAAAATTGTATCTGCAGTTTTTCATCTTACTCGGAATCATTCTACAAATCAAAGAATTCATCTTGTAATTCATCGGGAATGCTGAAAACATCAAGGGAAGAAGAGAATGGGTAATGCGTAAATGCTGATTTTTCTTTTTTCAGCGCAGAGAAATAGCGATGCAGTTAGTTTTCAACAGATTCAAGATGCCCAGAAATCGCTTCTTTCAAAATTTTAATTATCTCACAATCAGATTCATCTACCACACCGCAGAGTTTCTCAAATTTACAATATTTCCAAGATTTATTTTCTTTACCGATTTTGCAGCTTTGATAAAAATGCCCTGATATTATCATGGAAAGTTATAATATTCGTTCATTTTCCCTGAAGCTTCAGGTTAAGCTTATCTTGATGTTCGAACACATCTGCTAGGTATGATACTCTCTCCAACCACTCTATGTCGTTTTAAGTATACCAAAAAGTCTTGTTTCCTTTGCACTTCCAAGAACAATTTGATTTCAGATTTCAATTCAAAAACACAATTTACAACATTTCGTCTGACAGCCAGCGTACTGTAGTGTAGAAAAGCAGAACCTCGTGATCTTTATTCATGTCTTTGCTTAGTTCTTTGAAGGCTCCAGATTTTATATAATTTACGACTTATACTAGCAATGCACTCTTGATGTCGATTGGTTAGGGCAGTGGTTAGGGAGCTAAATCTTTTCTGTTTTCTGACAGCCCGATTTTGAGCTAAACATGGCGCACCATCCGTACAAACCCCCACAGCCGTTCTAACCCATTTTAATCATCCAGTTTCAAAAAAGGTATTTATTTTCTCCATGCTATCTTCATAAAAGAGAAACTCTTCTTTGCTATCATCCGCATGAATATAGACACAGACCAGCAACTGCGAACACGAACTCACGTCTGTTGATTTATCAACTTGAAAAGCAAACAATGGTGAAAGCTTAATTTCAATAAAAATGTGTTATTTAACATTTACGTACATGCAGCGTTTGATGAGATTTTCTCCTATTGTTTTTTTTTTTTTTTTTTTGCTTGGCATTTTCTATCGCGACTTCATATGATGCTTGAACTAATGCTGGTGAAAACTTCCTGTTCGATCAAGTCTCTGGCGTTTGCAACTAGCTTCTTACCGACGAAAGAACTCCATATATTTTTTGGTGTGTTCCGAATGACTCGTCTCAAATGACGTTTTAGTTTTGAAGATTTCATAGATTCATGACTGAGAACAACTTTGTACAGTGCGCTTTGTTTCTTCTCTATTACATTTCCAGTGATGTTAATGAAGCCGAATTTTAAAAATTCTTCTAAATATTTTTGTTTTGTTTCAAATTACTAAGGTTTAGTATACCAGTTGGCGACCCCCCAGAAAGACCTTCGCGACCCCCCTGGGGGTCGCGACCCCCAGGTTGGGAACCCGTGATCTAGATAGTTTTTAAATAAGCTATTTATAACTTCTGGAAATTCCCAGTGTGAGAAAAAAATTTCCTGAAATATAAAAAAAAAACTTCCAGCAAGAATGCAAGGCCGTGTTTGCACCTGTATTTACACCTGTTGCAAGCAAATTGACTTGGGAGTCACAGTGTCAACACCATTTTCACGGCAGCCCGTTACGGAGCGGATAAACGAACGGAGGGGGGGGGGGATAAACCCCCGCTCTCTTTCCCATTAACCCCCCTCCAACATGAACACATTTTTGTGAAGAAACTAGTATTCCGTTTACTTCACTTGTCTATTATCTATTTTTAGAACCAACGTCTGATATTTTTAGGCAGTCTTAACAATTTATTTATTAGTATTTTCCAATTAAACATTTGTGTTTATTTTGTTGAGGATCTTAAGTAGCAACGCCATGTATGTATGTAAAGAATCCTCGATTTAGACCAAGCAATCCATTGTGCAGATGTAGTAGAGTTCATGTTTCTTGACCACGGCATATAAAAGGAGGGTGTGATCAGAATTTTGCCCAGCCGCCTTTACTGTCCCTAACGTGTGTTAGATACCCATCAGACATGAGTGGACTCAGGAATCGAACTCGAGACTTACGGATTAGCACCTTAGCGCTCTACCGCTTAGGGCACGCCGTCCTATCTTGGATATAAGTGTTGTTGTGGTTACTGCAAAACTGTTTTCTGTTTCACACTTTAATTGTTCACGGGATCCAGTGTATAAACAAGTATAACTGTAGCTAGTGAACGTACGCAGCGCACTGAGAAATGGATGGAACATGAGCAAGAAAAACGGCGCATCCAAGAATGGTACTTGGGGGATAAAAGTACACATTTTCATCCCACATTTAGATTCCTATTGTATATTCATAGTATGATTCCAGACATTTTTCTCCGGTGGTGGTGGGGGGGGGGGGGCACTTGATATTTTCGGGGGGGGGGGGGGGCGGACACTGGTAAAAGTATATGTTTTCTATATAAATTCCATTTCGTTCGGGGGGTGGGGGCGGTAGACTTTCTTGCAACCCCCCCCCCTTCCCGAAGAGATGCCTGGAAGAAATTCTGCCCCCCCCCTACTCAGAAGAAAAATAAAAAAAAAACACTTTTTTTCTTTTTTTTTAATTGGCCTCAGACATGTAATTTACAGCGTCAGTTTGCCTCGCTTGTTCGCTTTAGTATTACAGTTTTCATCATCGGCTTGTGAGTGCTGATACAGATTTAAAATAGCAATACTTCTGTCTTACTTGTAGCCGACTTTCATTCATTTAAGTTTGTTTACTTATACATAGATCTAATACAAGACGTCTAATTACAATTAAAAAAATAAACCGGGAGTGATCTCCCCTAAACTTTCTCGAATATTCTAATATAACATTACGTGGGATGTCAACTCGGAATATAGACATGATTTTTGTTTACTTAAACTTTTAAAAATAGAATAAAATCTAGTAGAAAAAAAATATTATTAGTACTTTATAAATTTACATGCGTTTTTTGAGAAATCGGAAATAGCGTAAATTAGTACTTCCGGTCAACGGAAATTACTCAAAATTTGATACAAGGTAGAGAATTAGATCTTTTACTTACATGTGAAATTTCATTTATCTATCTGAATTAGTACTCAAGTTATAGGATTTTGAAAAATTCAAAGTAGAAAAAATACCACTTCCGGTTATCGGAAATCGCTCAAAAGTTGATCAGGATCTACGATTTTGATATAATACTTATATATGAAATTTCATCAACCTAGCTGTAACGGTACTCAAGTAATCGTGTTTACACACAGACACACAGACACACACACACACAGACATACGGACAAGATTGCAAAATTATGTTTTTCCGTATCAGTGAGGTGTAAAACGTCGAGATTTGCAAAAATCTCGATTTTTTTTTGCACGATTACAATACTTTCTCTATACTACGTATATACGAGAAAGTAAAAACACACCTGAAAATGCAAATGTATAATTAAATGATGATTCAAGGGAAATTTTTCCATCGGCGTGGTGGGCTGAGGGGGTTTGGGCTTTTAAGTAGAGCTGAAATAAATTTGGGATTACAGAAAATTAAAAGGATAAAAATAAAAAACCGGAAAAATTATGCAATGAGACACATCAAATCAAACAGTCTTCCATTTCAAACATCCATATCTATTTATTTTAAACATTTTAAAATATAATAATAATGTATTTGGTGATACAAGAAAGCATAAACATTATTTTTACAAGCTTTTATTTAACTCACTTCCTCGTCAGTCTGTCTGTCTAGACGGAAACGCAGGAGTGAAAATTCGGACAGTTCTACTTGACCGATACGATTCACAGTTGGCACGTGGGTCAAGACATGAAGACAATGCAATCTGAAACTAAATTTGACTTAATTAGATGCCTAATTAATTTTTTATGAATTAATAAAAATTTGGACCGAATTAGTAGGCATGTCTAGCCAACCACACCACACGCGTCATCACCTTCAATAGCTGCGCCATCACGTAATGGCTGCGTTCAAAAACCATTGCGCGCCTACTGAACGTGATGTTCAGTAGGCGCGCAATGGTTTTTAGTCATGTAACTCTATTGTAAATAAAACATGTAAAGTACTGAAAAAAAATTCATAAAAAACGTTTTAATAACAAGCTTTTATGTAATGATGCACTAAAAAGTAGAAAATAAATTATAGACTACTATTTAAATAACTATAAAGAAAAGCGTGGGTGTCTTCCTTAACATTAGTAAAGGTATCCAATAGATACTAAAGTGACCCACGCTTTTCTTTATAGTTATTTAAATAGTAGTCTATAATTTATTTTCTACTTTTTAGTGCATCATTACATAAAAGCTTGTTATTAAAACGTTTTTTATGAATTTTTTTTATCTTTTATTTATTTTTCTTTAAGAATTCAGAGAAGTAGGCTTATACTACCTATAGCTATCAAAACTAGCATTTTGTATTATGGAATTTTATTTTAAAAAAATAAAGTATTTTATATTGCGAAGTGTTTTAATTTTTAATTAAAGTTAAATAACAATTTAATTTCTAAAATTTGTAAAAAAAAAGCGATAGTTAAACAAGAACTTTTATATTCTAAGATGGAAAATAATATGGCAGGGTCTCCGTGTTTTTTACTGCTGAATTTCTGGGGTAGTTTCAACGGCAAAATAAGAAACTTACAGTTTTCCCCCTTGAATACTTGAACATTCATAAATGGGAGACTACTTTGACATACCAATATTAACTTATAAAAAGTACTGTCTTTTTAGCATTAGAATTTGTCTCAACATATTGAAATCGATGTAATGCATTATCATGAAATATTTATGAAATCCACTTAGAGTGGAATTTTATACTCGCCCCTTTACTTTTAACAACCACCACCCCGCCCCCCAAAAAATAATCGCGGTCAACCACAATCATGTAGGTCTAATAATTCGCTCAAAACTTACTTCCCATATACATACTAATTCTGTAATATTGATTTATAATGAAAGCAGGCTACAAGTAAGAAAGAAATATTACTATTGTAAATCTGTATCAGTCCTCACAAGCCGATGATGAAAACTGTAATACTTAAGCGAACACACATTACGTGTCTGAGGCACAAAAAAAAAAATCATTTATACAGTGATTTGTTTTCTTCTGATTGTTTATTATTTAATGAAGAAATCAGAATATAGTTTATACTTAAAATATTTCTTCGGGTTTGGATTCATCATGATACACATGCTTCCACTGGGTCGTGGTTTCGATCTTATTTAGAGCGAAAGGAATGCAAAAAAATAAATAATAATAATAACTAAGTAAGAATTACTAATTATAGTACTAATGGGATAACGTGGTCTGGAGTTCGAAGCCGGGTTGAGTCTGTGGGACGTCCCTGAATCCACTAAGCGTAACTCACATTAGGGAAAAAAATGCTGCTGGACATAGTACTGACTACATGCCGAAGTTACTGAAACAGATGAACTCTACTTCTCCTGCCAGATGTGTCTTGGGCATGAACGAGAAGACGGATGATATCAGAGTTTCTTCCAGGCATCTATCCGGGGGGGGGGGGGGGGTGATCTGCCCCCCGAAGAAAGTCCATCGCGCCCACCCCATCCGAAAAAATGGAATTTATATAGAAAATATATACAGTGCCAACCCCCCAATATATATATATATATATATATATATATATATATATATATATATATATATATATATATATATAAAATCCTAAATAAACATACTATTGACATAAAAATGTCTCTTTAAAAACCGCGTAATGTTGTAAATTGTAACTTTTGGCTCTTTTGTCTCAAAAGGTTGCCGACCCCTGGTCTGGAGGAAACACTGCGGATGATGACTATGTATAGTCATAAAAGCTAGAAAAAATACTTACTATTCTAATTTTTTATTTATTCATAATTACTAAAAAGAAGAAGGTACGGAAATATAATAAGCTGAAAAATCTGAAAGAAACTCTAGTAGCTCATTAAATTTCTGACACATTTTAGCGACCAATACATTGAGGTTGCTAGGGATGGAAGGGGGGGGGGAGGTTCTTATAATATATACTTCAACCACTACCTTCAATAAAGAAAAACATCAAACAGATCAACCAACAATACTAAGATGAACTAACAGCAAAACTAAGATAAGCCAACAACAAAGCGAAGATGAACTAACAGCAAAACTAAGATGAACCATCAACAAAGCGAAGATGAACTACCAGCAAAACTAAGATGAACCATCAACAAAACGAAGATGAACTAACAGCAAAACTAAGATGAACCATCAACAAAGCGAAGATGAACTAACAGCAAAACTAAGATGAACCATCAACAAAGCGAAGATGAACTAACAGCAAAACTAAGATGAACCATCAACAAAACGAAGATGAACTAACAGCAAAACTAAGATGAACCATCAACAAAATGAAAATAACAAATGAAATAACTGCTTTTGTCAGTCAAGATGATATATTGTATATGTTGAGTGTATATGTGGGTGATGCGTTAGTTTTGTATGAAACACATGACATATGGCAGATGTAATTGCTTGATAACAAATAAATGTAATGGAGTCGTAAAAAAAAAACCGCAATGTAACTGAAATATTATAGTTAAAAGAAGGCAAAATGTAAAAAAGAAAAACTAATGTTTTTAGTTATGTAAATGTAATGTTCTAGTAACTAGTAATTTTAATGGTTAAAAATTAAATGTAAACTTTTAGTAATAAGAATTAAATGTAAGGTTGCAGTATAAATAAATGTCGTGTGTAAGCATTGTTACAAATCATCTTTGAAAAATAAAAATGTAAACTTTAAACATCTTTATAGGTCATGATTACATAAGCAATTGCATTTTCTTCATTGAAGGTTTCATTTTGTTTTAAATTATGATTTACTATTATTGATCTGAAGTGCTCATAATGAAAACCGTTAGGTCTTTGGTTTGGTTTTTATTTTATTTTTAAAAACGTATTGGACTATTTGTGGACAAACACTGTGCTGTTGATAAAATAAAATACTTCATCATAAACTGCTGTTCCCAAACCTCGGTGAATATAGAATCCATCTTACAACTGGGAGAAATATTTCTCCCATACCCCACCCCTCATCTCCCGGGATTCAGTTATGAAAAATATGGTCTCTCATCCGAGTAGCATTGAAATAATTGTGAGATGGAGGAGGGGGGTATTCTGGGGGTGGGGTAAAAGGTGGTTATGGGGGGCGGGATTGGGGCTCTATATCGGGGGAGTGGGGGATCTATGCCGGGGGGTTCGGGGGAGTGGGGGGAATCTATGCCCGGGTACCTCCCTGCGGTGGTCGACGATTCCGGCAAAACGGCTCCGGTTCTGAGGACGTGTTTACAAGCCTGAGCCGGCCCTGGTTCTAACAGCCCAAACGTGTCGTCTGCTGGAGGTTTAGGTATTGGGTACGTGTGCCACTAGGAGGTGTGGATGTCGCGAATGCGTGTCTTAGCACTACAACTTTTTTTTTATAGCGGTTTAAAAAAATGTTGTTTTTTCAGGATTGCGTGACGTTCATTATACAAGCAAAACTGCCCGTCGTTGTGTTAACATTGCTTCAAGTCATTAAAAAAAAATATCAGCAGATTGTTAAAAAAAATATCAGCAGATTGTTAGCTAAACAAGCTTTTAACACTGACGTTATCTAATTAACTTATTTTTTTAAAATGTGGAGTAAACTTATATGAATATTTTAAAATACATTTTGATAAAAATATATTTTATACTCGTATAACTATAAGATATTTAAACTCGTTTTTCCCCCAAAGTTTACTTCGCGTGAAAACAAATATTTCCTAAATATTTCCTCTTGCTGTATTATTAAAAAATACAAGATCTAATTTTTAAATATAGAAATTCTAGATATATTTATAAAGTGTTTCAATTATACACAGATTTTATTTCTTTAGTATTAAATTGATAAACAACTTTTTATTTTACTATTTGAAAGAAACAAATCAATTCACATTGATACTGAAAAATCATCTATAATTATTAGTATGACCATAAAATCCAAAAGACATGATTTAAAACATCAAATGTATAGAATTTAGTTTTGAACTTTATAAACAAATCTTGGCAATCGGACTTTTACTCTACCATAGCAATATTTCCTACTAAATAACGTTTTAACAAATTGAGTATGACGCTTTTGAAATTTAAACGTACAGAAATGAAGGATTATACAATATCAGTGAACATGAAGGATTATATAGATCTAGCTGAATAAAAATGGATACACGCATTAAAAGGTAAGTTTTTCTATAGTTGTGTTCGGTAAAATTGATGTCAATTCAACTTTCTAAACTAAACAGAAAACATAAACTTGTTGATGAATGTTGTGTTATTTTACTTTTAAAAATTGAATATGTAGGCTAGACTAGGCCCTAGGTAGAGTTTAGATTCTTCTAGATTAGTTCTAGATCTAATATTGTTTTATATTTTATCTTTTTATTAAAACGCATTTTAATTTCGATCATTGTGATTAAGATCTGGATCTGTATATGTTAATTAGATCTAGATTTTTACTACCCTATACTTAAAAAAATATTAAAACTACGATAGAACTCTCCATCTTTTTGTGGTTTACTAAGAAGGAAACTAACCTCACTCACAAAAATAAAATAATTAAAATACTAATATAAGTTCTAAAAAAATAAATAGCGGTGATTTTTGTATACAAGTTAGTCGTACACAGTTAAAGTCTATTCAAACCTGAACACACAGCACAATACACGACACATTGGGAATGGGGGAGGATATAGAGCTCTAGATATATAAGTATTTAATTTTATAAGTCCTTGTATTTTTCAAAAAGAAAAAGTTTATAATTTTAAAAATTATAACGGTTTTTTAAATTACATCGCTAACTGTATGTACTTATAACTGGAAACACTGATGCTTGTTTATATAGATGAATTTTTTGTTTAAAAAATTATAATTTGTTAATTAATTGTTTAATAATCACATTAATTTACAATTTATCATAAATCTAGGCCAGTGACATTAATACTCGATGGGCATTTAAAATGTTTTATTATTTTTATGATAGCATTACTAGTCAGTATATACAAACTTTGGAACTATAACGCTCAAGTAATAACTACAGCAGCTCTGTTTACAGATCTGCTGCTGTAAGGCCGGGGCATTTTGTTTTTTAAATTTATTTTTAAAATATTTATATTGTTATATTGTTTAAATGATGGGACGGTGTGGCCTAGAGGTGGAGCGCTAGACTGCTAACCCTAAAGTCTCAAGTTCGTATCAGGGTTGAAGTCACAGTAAAATGTCACTGAGCCCACCCAGCTCTGATGAATACCTAACTCACGTTAAGGAAAACAATGCGGCTGGGTGTCGAGCAGAGGCGTAGCGACCCTTCCCGGCGCCCGGGGACATACTTTTAATTAGGCGCCCCCCCTCGGGAGCAAATTTTCGATTTGCACCCCCCCCCCCTCAAACTTTCGATTTACACCCCCCCTCGAACTTTTCATTTGCACCCCCCCCTCAAACTTTCGATTTGCACCCCCCCCCCCTCGAACTTTTCATTTGCACCCCCCCCCCTCAAACTTTCAATTTGGCGCCCCCCCTAAGGTCGGCGCCCGGGGACATATGTCCCCCCCCGCCCCCCCCCCCCTCGCTACGCCTCTGGTGTCGAGCAAACCACAATATCCTTCATATGCCGAGGTTTCTGAAACAGATGAACTCAACTTCATCTGCCCCATGAGTCTTGGGCACGAACGGGAAAAAAAATATGATTTTAGAAAATAATAATATTTTGGTATATTATTGTATAATTATATAATTAATTAGAACAGTAATTATGTTTTAAAAATTAGTAATTATCCAAGTTTCACTTCAACAAATTCGAACCGTTTTATTGTAATGAGAGGTAATCCATATTAATTCCTAAGGCGAGTTAATTTTCTTGTTTGCCTCCCTTTGATCGCATTTTACTTCCTTGTGTTACGTTCCTCCCTAACCTCGTCTCGGCCTTATCAGAAGGGGAAAATAAAATACCATCGAAGTTGTACGCCAGCAGACATGAAATTATGCTCGCAAAAGCTGAAATTAATAAGCAAGTACATCATTTTAATTCTCAAATTGCGGTCCAACTAGTTAATTAAATAAAACACTCACAGCCCTACGCAAATAAATTAAAGGAGTAAAATTCTGGTTAGGTGTTGAAATATTTATTTCGATTAACAAGTCTTTTGTTTTTAAAATTAAAAAAAAATCTCACCTTTTCTTACCATTACTGTCATTTTAAAAATAATTTTCCCCCTTCTTTCAATAACGGCGTATCTTTTTTCTTCTCCTTTCCTTTCCTTTTCTTTCCTTTTCTTTACCTATTTTTCTGTCTGCTACTTTTGAATACTTGGTCCTAAAAACATCAAATGGAATATAAATTATTGTGGTCAATAAACAGTTTTCTTAGAGAAGGCATAGACCAGGGGCGTAGCGAGGGGGGGGGGGGCGGGGGTGCGGACCGCACCGGGTGACACCATTTAGGGGGGTGACACCAAGGCAAAAAAGAGCAAAATATATAGAGAAAAACTTGAAGGGGGGGGTGCAAATCGAAAGTTTGTTTGAGGGGGGAAGGGTGCAAATCGAAAATTTGAAAGTTTGTCCCCGGGAAGGGTCGCTACGCCTCTGGAGGGGGGGGGGGGGTGACGCCATTAAGTGCTGCACCGGGTGATACCCGACCTCGCTACGCCACTGGCATAGACCTATTCTTTGAGATTTCTGTTAATCCTAGTACTGGCCTTGTTGTTGACGGGATTTCTTGTTGTAAGTTGTCAGATGTGGTTTGCATGGACACACATTTCAGATGTTTCAAGTACTCAATGTGTAAATGTACTGAAGTGTTTCATGTAAGGGGGGGGGAGGGATTTAAGCTTTTTCTCCCACTATACGTAACTTTATGGGATGGAGTGGCCTAGCGGTAGAGAGCTGGGCTGCTAACCCGTAAGTCTCGAGTTCGAATCCGGGTTCAAGTCAGTAGACCGTCCCAGAGTCCACCGCACTCTGATGCGTACCTAACTCACGTTCTTCATATGCCGAAGTCACAGAAACAAGTGAACTTCACTTGCCCTATAAACCGTCATGTTTGAAAAGGGAACTTTACATACGTAAGTTAACTTGAAAATGCTTCTAACTCTAGATTTGTCTGACGCAAGCAAGCTGAACCATGAGCCAATCTATAACCGATAGCAGCAATCGATAGTATTGATCGATTTCGTTATCGGTCGAGTGTATTATAAATAGAATGGTTTTATATTGTGTGATTGCGGTGATAGAGATCAGGTTAAACAGAGTTAAGGTTAAACAGCGGGTTTAACGCCATGATATAGATCAGATAAAACAGTGGGTTTAACGCTGTGATAGAGATCAGGTTAAACAACAGGTTTAACGCGATGTGTACATGCAAGACAGAGAGATATGATTTTGTTATTTTTTTTTAAACGGTTACATTCAATATTAGGACTCTTGATAAACATTTTACATGTGTGTACATTGGGTTAAACCCAAATATTTGTGAATCAAGTTAAAAGCAATTCTTAAATCACGGTCGACGCGCTGTTGGTAAATAAAGTTAAAAGCAGTGTATTTTTTTTTTTTGAAAATGGCGTTAAAACAAAGCTAGAGATTGGGTAACCTCTCCACCCCCCCCCCCTCTCCCATAAAAAAACGTGTAGCAGTTCACACGGTCGACTGTTTAACCCCGGGTCTAATCTTTCAGGGCATTTTTGTCCGGGGCCCCTTGGACAAATTGACACAGGGACCGTAACGGCACCTCGGCCGGCAGGGACGGTGGAGAAATTCGCACCTAGTTCATGCCGGAACGAGCCGGTCGCCGGCTGCGGACCTCTTCATCCTCGCACGCGCGGGCGACAACCGATCCGGCGACACACCTGCACGACTCACAGCACACCTTGACGTGTGTTTACCTGGTGCTTTAACCGTTGGAAGTGTGGGGTATGTGGTGGTGGTGGTGGGGTGGGGGAGATTACAACTTAGTTTGTTTTTTGATAATCATCGAGAAACAAAGATTTGTATTTTGAAGTGATATTCTTGTTAAAGAGGTACCAGTGTGGTTTTTTCCCCTCTTTTAACGTTAGAGTAAGGGGGGGGGGGGGGGTGCAATGTTCCCTCTAAGGACCCAGAGTGTGTGTGCAAAAACTATGTTGTGTGCGCGGTGCTAAAAATGACTTGGGCAACTTTATATGTATGTTTAGGCTTGCAATTAAGCAGAGTAATGAAGGCATGCATTTTGATATAAATTAATAGTATAATGTGTAGGACTAGTGAAACGTATGCAATTAAAAGAAGATACGAATCCCATCAAAATAAAATAAAATACACAACAGAAACTTTCAGAGTTATACTTAGACAACATGTTATATGGTCGACTTACTATGTTAGTGTAATGCAATCATATGTTAATAATGTTAATACCATAACGGTAATACAAATACAACAGTTTAACATGTTAACGATTTTAAAAAGCTGACTTGAAAACAAAATTAGCTAACCTTTCAGGGGCATTTATTGCAATTTCTCGCGTCTAACCTTGCCTTGCTTCCACATCTTATATGCTTTGTTTAAATCCACATCCTCTCCAGCATTTAGATATAATTTAATTCGCATTAGATTCTCCAAATGTGTGACTTCAAGTCTATTTCGTACTTTAATGCTGTTCATAAGACTAAAACCTCGCTCGCAATCAGCGCTGAATGCTTGAAAAGTACAGCATATGTTAATTAACTTTGCCAATGAGCTAAATTGTTCATCGTTTAAAGTAACTCCTGCGATTTCAGTTAGTGAATTTACTGAACCTGATTTGAGTTTTTCACTGATCTGAAATTTGAAGTCATTGTATTGCGTGATAAATGACTCTTCATTTGTTGTTTGTAACAAGTCTTTGCACTTAACGCACAGTTGTTTGATCTCTTTGACGCCAAACTCAAATGCACAATTTTTTTAAACCAGTATGATCAAAAGCTGACCAAAACTGCAGTTCATCTCCTGGAAACCTTACATTTAAATGATCGCAGACCGATCGTATAAACTGCGTGATTTGTCTTGTGTCGATTTCTACGTTTTCATTCAAAATTTTCTTGGCTTTATCATTCCAATATACATCTTCACTCAGGTATTGTGCTTCTAATTTGCGTATTTTAGAAATGCAAAATTGATGTGCTTCAATAGATGATAAATTACTTCGCTGCAACAACATTGATAGATTAGCTAATTCAGTTAATACATCATTAACGGTATATAGAGCAACTTGATACAGGGGACCTCTTAATGATCTCAAAACATAACAACAAACAGGATCATTGCAGTCTTGGACTTGTTCTTTACGGTAAGCAGCTAAAACATCAAGATTTCTAACCAAAGCACTGACAGCAAAGTGACGTGACAACCAACGAACTTCATGAATTGGTCGAAAAGAAATTACATCCATATCATGCATCTTGGCCAATTCTTCAAGTGCGCCCTTTTTAACCGAAGATCGACTAAATAAAATGTAAACTGCGTAAGAGAACCTCAATATTTTTAAACAAATTAACATCTTTCCAAGCATCAGAAAGTGCCAAGTCTTATCGATGAGCAACACAGTGCTGTTCAACAAGATGGGGGACCTTAGCCTTCAATAAAGCAGCTAATCCCTTCCTACGGCCTAACATAACCGATGCCCCGTCTGATGTTATCACTACCATGCGGTTCATTTCAAGTTGATGTTCAGTGTAGTACTGTGTTATTGCTGCCTCCAGAGCTGAGGTATCACATGCGGTAAGCTGAATTATTCCACCAAAAACGGTTTTGTAGAATAAATAATTGACTGGACGAAATTTAAAATAAAAGATCAGCATTTTATGTACTGTTATGTCAGTACTTTCATCAACTATAAGCGTGTGGAACGATGCTACTCGAAGTTCTGCCAACGGTCTGGTATAGAAACATACTTCACCATGTGGTTATGAATCAGTTGTACCGACAGCATCGAGGCGTTCATCCTAATGGCGAGAAGAACATTATCCATTAGGATTCGAACTTGATCCTCGTTTGAACGCTGGCGCTCATTTTGTTCAATTCGTTCTTCTCGCTCAGTGTTAGTTTCAACCAGCAGACGTTTGAGACCAGTCCCATTTGAGCGGGTGTACAAAATCGCAACATTTTCTTCGTGAACACGAGACAAATGACGTTTACAGTAGTCAATCTTCCATGATTCCCAACGCTTTCCTGTGACAAATTCGTTGTCTTTGTTGGTTTTGTTACAAGTACTAGCAGCACAGTCCAATCACTGAAGTCCACTTCAGTCCAATCTCATCTAAATATTCATAGATGCTTCCTAATTCAACTGAAACATTCTTAGAATCTGGCGTATCGGTTGTTACTTTAACTTTGAGCCATTCCAGTTTAAACGAATCTCTCGCTTTTTTTTGCTGCATTGTTTTACCGCTTGTTACACACATTTTTCTTTTCAACATTTTCAAAAAGCACTGAGTAGTAAACTTTTATTCCTTATTTACTAAACCAGTCTTTGAATACTGAAACAGTTCGATCCAGGTGCACGTAATAATCCCAAGAATTGGATATACAGTATATAAATCCTTAAACCAAACAGAGTAAAACACATCCACCTTAAGTAACCTAGAATTTGCATCTGACTTGAATAAACCATCATAGTATCAAGGAGGTGGGTGGGGTTGGGAGATGGGGAGGGCAGTGACAATAGAAAATAAAACCTTGCATGGTCAGCTACTAGCCACAATCCCTTTTACGGTCAGTTTTGGGGTAAACCATTAAATCAGGCAGAGGGAGTGTCACCCAGACATCACATCGGTACCCGCCCCGCTCAGTTGAGAGTTAAGTCATTAACTAGACCTGTGGTATGACAACCGAGGTCACCCCCTCCCCCAGGGGTCACAAGCTTTAAGTATCAGTTTGGTCGAGGCCCCAAAACACAAAAACTGTTCGTTTAACAAAACAGGTACTAAAAATGTCGCTTAATTCAATTTTTTTTAGTGAATCAGGCTTGCCCGACGTTCTGATAATCTGTGCGCGGCATCAGAAAATGTCTGCGCGGCACATTTGAAAGTGCTGCGCGGCCGCGCAGCCGCGCAGCTTAGAGGGAACACTGGGGGGGTGTCTAACATTTTTATCATTCTATGGACTCTTTCGCTAGCTCAAAGACACACAACTCTTCATAGAATTTGTAAAAAGATTCAGGAAGTTCAGATAGTGAACATGTTTTTAAAAATCTTTTTTTTCACACTACCTGTCTCGTCAGTCATTCATGGCAATTTGCTAAAGAAATTTTACCGACTTCAATCCAAACAAAATTATTTCAAAAAGTGGGTTGCTTATAAACTTTATTAAGGGTATTTAGTTACAAATGAATGTTAATAGTACCAGGTTTAGGTAGGATTGGAGTAACAGTGTATGTATGTACGTATGTAAGAGCAGATTAGATTAGACTGTGCTCCGTGTATGCTAATAATTTGAAGGTCTATTTATTTTTAGAAATGGGCCTTAAAATCTTTAATTTTATGACTTTTTAAATTTTATTATTATAGAAAGCAAATTAGTTTTATTTTCTTATTTACGGTGCATTTAAAATCTTATTAATCAAAAGGTTTTTATAGTTATTTTGTTTCAATTTAAAATATATGTTAATGTATAGTGAGCCAAGCTTTTTTCATAGTTATACAATTAGTTATGTATTATTAGTGTTAGGAAATAGGGTTCATTTCTTTTATTTTATTGTATACATAAAAGGTTTATTTATATTTAGTTTTTAATTTTTTATAAAAAAAATCTTAAGCTCCCTAGAATTGTGTTAAAAACTCCATTAGATTCTAACCGTGGGTAAATGAATTCCAGTTTAGAATCTCTTCTACAGAGAAAAAAAATTCACAGATTAATAGTTTTAAAAGGAGAAGATTCTGATCACTAATCACATTAGAACATTTTTAAAATGTTAGCCGTAATTATAATTATAAAGCTACGTTTTGGGTTAGTTTTATAGGTTGGTTTTTAACTGAAGGAATTGTGTGTGTGAGTGAAGGAGGGGGGGGGCTGTCTTATGATTGTGAAGATGTGTGAAATGTGTGTAATTTGGGGACAGAACAGGAGTGGGGAAAAGCAGTTGAACTGTATTGCTGCTATAGGCACTGGCGTAGCGAGGTCGGGTGTCACCCGGTGCGGCACTTAATGGTGTCACCCCCCAGTCGAATGAATCACTTAATGGAATTATCATTTTTCTCTATATATCTTGCTATTTTTTGCCTTGGTGTCACCCCCCCCCTAAATGGTGTCACCCGGTGCGTTCCGCACCCCCCCCCCCCCCCGCTACGCCTCTGGCTATAGGTATTAAATATTTTTAAATGTTTTAAAACATATTTTTAAAAAAAATATGGAGCTATTCGAGAAATAATGCGGAGTAAAAATAAATCCGATAAACACCATCAAAATATCTATATTTTCGCGAACAAGCGCACTATAAAAAAAATACGCACTAATCATGGAGTCCACGAAACGGTAGTGAACATAGCCGAGCCGTCGCGTCAATCACAGCTATATCAACAAACAAACAAACAAACAGCAGCCGACAAGAAAAAACAATGACGGCGGCCGGTGAAATTATCGTCTCGATACACAGCCATTGTTTACCTATTGTTTAGTTTTTTTAACCCTTTAATGTCGTTCACTCCTCAACTACACCCCCCTCCCCTGCTCTTAACCCTTCTCCCGTTTACACCTTATTATTTTATTTTTTTGTTCTATTAAAACAACGCTTGGTAACAGGAACGGACATCGCGTACACAGTGCGTACACACACACAGCGACCCCTAACGACAACACAAACACGGTGTGTACACCTTGGATGAGGGGGGGGGGGTGACGTGTCAACCAATCAGCGACCAGGGGTTCTGAGTCCCGACATGCACTCAAAGTCACGAACGCTAATTTGTAAACAAAAAAAAAGAAAAACATATTGGGTCAGATATTTTTTTTCTCGTTTCAACCAAAAATAAATAAATCTGGTCAGTTTTTTTTAAAGCTTTTAAAACCGAAATAAAGTTTGTTAGCAAAAATCTTCCCATCCCATTTTTCTTTAAAAAAAAATATTTTAAACTGTTTTTCTAGTTTCAACGTACGTTTAGACAGCTTAAATAAAAATAAACAATACACTGGCCCTAAATTTAACCAAAAATCTGACTCTAGTTCTCACTCTAACTCTACTGCTATCCCTAACACAACGGGTGTGCACGCATGCACACACACACATACACGCACATACACACACACAAATACACACACACACACAAACACACATACACATACACACACAAACACACAAACACACACACACCCACACACACACACACACACACACACACACACATATATATATATATATATATATATATATATATATATATATATATATATATATATATATATATATATATAATAAAACCACTACGAACCACTACGAACAGTATTGATTAGCACGCGTTAGAACCAAGACCAAAATATTATATTTGGCCAGATTATTTTCAACGTTCCAACCAAAAATAACCTGGCATGTTATTTCCTTAAGGACAGAGTTCCTGGTTTGCTGAGGAAGCCACAGATGTTGTTGTTTGGTGATCAACCTCAGCTCTTGTACTGTTTTCATGGTCCCTGGTGGCATAGGCTCAAGCCTTGGTACGGCTTCCATAGCCCCAGAGTACAAGTATCCAAGTCGATACTACACGTTGCTTGTTATTGATTCGTATCCGAAATCTTGAGATTGATTTTATGTAATCGTGGTCGGGTTGGTAAAGATCATGGTTGCTAAACCGAAAAGACCCGAGTTCAAACACCCGGGCGACAGCAACCCATCTAGAAGAGATATCTCAAAATCAAACAACTGCTGCCTTGTAGTTTGTTCTTGGTTGGACAAAGGCTATGAAAGCAAATTAAAAATAAACCGGGAGTGATCTCCCCTAAACTTTCTCGAATATTCTTATATAAAACAACAGGGGATGGTAACTGGGGATATAGTTATGATTTTTAATCCATTTTAAATACTTAAACTTTTAAAAATAGAATAGAATCTCATAAAAAAAAAACATTGCGCACCAAGCAAACGCCGAATAAAAACGCGTATAATAGTGCGCAATATTATTAGTACTTTAAAAATTTACATTAGTTTTTTGAGAAATCGGAAGTAGCGTAAATTACTACTTCCAGTCAACGGAAATTACTCAAAATTTAACAGAAGGTAGAGAATTAGATCTTTTACTTACATGTGAAATTTCATTTATCTATCTGAAATAGTACTCAAGTTATAGGCTTTTGAAAAATTCAAAGTAGGAAAAGTACCACTTCCGGTTATCGGAAATCGCTCAAAAGTTGATACGGATCTACGATTTTGATAAAATACTTATATATGAAATTTCATCAACCTAGCTGTAACGGTACTCAAGTTATCGTGTTTACACACGGACAGACAGACAGACAGACAGACACACACACACACAGACATACGGACAAGATTGCAAAATTATGTTTTTCCGTATCAGTGAGGTGTAAAACGTCGAGATTTGTAAAAATCTCGATTTTTTTTTTTTGCACGATTACAATACTTTCTCTATACTACGTATATACGAGAAAGTAAAAAAAAGAAATCGGAGTAAACAGCCTCTATGGCGCAATACCAGTTGAAACGAAGAAGAAAACAAAATTGGTAATGGACGTCAAAGACATCAATTTCAAATTTTTTAACTTACAAAAATATACTAATGAGATAATTAATTAAAACTTTAGCCGCCAGAAAAAAAATGTTTTCTAGTCTACGAGATATCCGTTCTAGACATTCAGAAATTTCCCTTACCTACTTAAACTGCTGCTCTGATTCGCTTTTTCTTTTCTCCACCTCTAAGTGGGGCAGATGGTCAATTACATCATCCTTCAAAACATTTTTTTCATTACCCCCCCCCCCCCCTTACCCCTTACACCATTTCTCCACCAACTATATCCAGTACTATCCCAGCCTTTTTCAATCTCTCTGCGTCGGGTGTTTTTTTTTTTGTTCTCCCTCTATTTCTTGATCTCTGTGGATTTCCATGCAATGTCTTGTCCTGTAGTAGATGCCGATTGTATTGATTTAGTTCGTGACTGATGTATTGCCCAGTGATCTTAAATTAGTCGAGTTTGTGGCCAAAATATCTGTCTTGTCGCCCTGAACTTGTCTGGTAAGTGGGCAACATATCCAGTTTACTGGCCAGAAATAGAGAGTGTATACATTTTGTTGTCTATTGTGCTCTGATATTCGATGATTCCATACAAGCTCAATATATATATATATATATATATATATATATATATATATATATATATATATATATATATATATATATATATATATATATATATATATATATATATATATATATCTGCGCTTCTGGATTAGGATCTAAATTAGGATGTATAATTAATTACAAATATTACGATAACTCTATTGGCGCAAACATGAAACATAAATGAGCATAACGAGCGGACCTTACGAGGCGGTAAGCACGCGCGTGCAACGCCACAAAAATAACCACTGGAGTCGTGAGTAGATATGGAAAACAATGGGGGTGGGGGAAGGGTGAGGGTACGGCTCCCTGGCGCCAGGCTCGTTTCCCACAGGACGGCTATCACGTGACCGCCTTCCGGTGATAGACGGCCGGTTGTCGGGGGATCTTGCGGAAATTTACGGCAAATACCGGTGTCATCTTGCACTTGTCCGTGACCACGTATTCGCCAACTGCCCCCCGGGGGGACGGGACAATTGGGAGCAGCTCGTTACTGGGAGGGTGGGAGTTTGAGCTTGAGTTTGAGCTTGGATAATTGGGCGATGGTTATTCTACGAGCCGGGCGCGGACGTTTAGCGAAAAGTAATTTGGCGCGACAATTGTTTTTTCAGGTCACTTGTCGTCGACCCCCCCCCCTCCCATACACACACCTCCCCCCCCCCACCTTACTTACCGACCACCTATGATATCTACACCGCCTTCCAAACACTCTGAGGAGATGACGTCGTGGATAGCGTCGCGTCGTTGTTTATAAATAAAGCTGCCGTGTAAATAAGCTATCGCCGTGCTTGTAAAATTGTACAAGTGATGTTATACTTGTGGGCAATACACAACAACATACATCCGATAACACGCGCTACATGTAACCACCCCCACCCCCACCCCCACTCCTCCCCCAAACAACCACTCTACCAGACTCTAACACACATATCATAATTAGTATTTAATGTTAAAAAGATTATAAACTGTTGGAAATGGATTAATGGATACATTGATTAAAAAACCAATAATTTAAAAATATTTAATTTTCTTATTCCTCGCTTTTTTTTTCCAATTCCTAGTTGAGCATATGATATTTATAACATCCTTCGATGCTTTTCTCTCTGTTGTTCAATTTCTCTCCAACTTTTTCCCAATAATATTCAAGTCTTTTTTTCAATTTCTTTAATCCAAGTACTTTTTTTTTTTGATTTCCCTCATTTTTCTTGATCTTTGTGAATTCCATTTCATAACTTGTCTGGTAAAACTTGTTGCTTGTTTCCTCACAAATGGCCTGCCCCTCTCCATCTATTCTTCCAAATTCCCTGTCCCACTGCAATTCGCCCTGTACTTCCCAAACAGTTGTGTTAAATTTAATTTTCCTAGGCATCCAATTAATGATTTCTTCTTCACATAAGAATATTAGTTGTAAACAAGACATTGAAACGTTGAATAAAGTACCAGTGCGCACACAAACACATCTTGGTGAAGGCATTTTGTCCCAATTAAGCGACCGATCCTAATAAGCATGTTAAAAAAATCTTTGTCCGGATTTTTTTTCTTCACATCCTGGTCAACAAAAAACATCTGCTCCAAATAAACCATGACTGTCTTGAGGAATTGTTATCGACTGTATCATAAATAAAATTCACGGGCGTTAGAAAATAAAACAAATACGAATACCCCATCAAGAAACCAATGTGTAGGCCTATATCACCTAAATTACAGTAGGTGGTAATTAAAAATAATTGTTATAGTACTAATGTGTATATAACATATCGAAATACATCAAGTAAACGAGTACTTACGTTCGTATTGCCTTTATAAAACTTGATATAAAATGTATATTACATATATATATATATATATATATATATATATATATATATATATATATATATATATATATATATATATATATATATATATATATATATATATATATATATATCTGTGGAACTAAGAGCTCTGTGGCAGATAAAAAATGTGACCCATATCATTATATCCTAGTAGAAATAACCATAATAGATTTGACTGAGTTTTTATCAACGCAGTAGGTAGATAACATTTCTAATAAGAATTGCCTTGCTCTTAGCTACTTATGGCTTTGTAATAACACTGTCATGTGTAATGGTGACGTTTCACCTACATGGTTGGTTTCCATTGCAGTCATGCATGGCTGACCAAAATAAGTTAATCATACAAGACTGGTCAAATGGTGGGGGGGGGGGGGGAGGGGGAGGTGACAGTATCTCGCCATAACTTGTTCTGGTACGATGGACGGTGCCAAAAAAACGGTGCCGTTGTCACGGTCTGATAAACAGGAGAAGATCCCGAGAGGGTTTTTAACCACGTCCATGGTTGACTGCCTCGGCTGGTTCAATGGCGTGGAACATTGGCCTAATTGGTGCCTCAATAACAGTGAATCTTCTTCTTCTCTATTAAAAAAATCCACTAACTATTAAAAACGTCAAATAAAACCTTGCTAAAAGTTTTCAAAAAATAATATTGCCGGTGTATAAATATGAAACAATAGAATACTGTTTTAACAACAAAAAAAACCTCACGAATCCTAGATCTACATTTCAAAAAGCAAATGAAGTACAAAACAAAAGGCTAAGACATTTTTTATACATTTTCTAAACATTCCAATATATATATATATATATATATATATATATATATATATATATATATATATATATATATATATATGTATATATATATATATATATATATATATATATATATATATATATATATATATATATATATATATGGTGTATATATATATATACACCATATATATATACACCATATATATATATATATATATATATATATATATATATATATATATATACACCATATATATATACACCATATATATATATATATATATGATTCTCTTCTCGGAGACGTTAGAAAACAAGCTGTAAGCGCGCCTTGCAGTCCCCTCTCTTCCTCTCTAGGAAGTCTGGTGAGCTGTGGTTCACGCTAAATGTTTTCAATCGTAGAGCCGGGTTTATCGTCCTTAACGACTTACAGATAGTGTTTTAATGCAAATATTTTCAGTGACAGTAGTAGTACTGTCGTATTCACAAATTATGAATTACTGAAAAGTAGAAAATAAAACAACTAAAAAACGGCGTACGATAGGACGCGGGTCGGCTAGTAATATATATTTGCGCATAAAACTCTAGAGCCGCATCTTGAATACAAGCGAGCCGCAGGTTGTCGACCCCTAAAATTTACATATGTAGACCTTTGTTTTACATAAAACAAACTATTTAATGGCACGATAGCTTTGCTCGAAACAGATAGTATTCAACTTTTATGTGATTTATTGTTTGCGTTGTCTATTATATTTATTGTTAAAACATCAATACATATTTCTTTGATCTAATTGCAATAAACTAATTTTACCATTAGTCCTATATTTATAAAGATCTATAACATTAATTGCTTTACACTTTTTTTCAAAAGCTACAAGTTTTATAACACCACGACATAATTTTCAACAAGAGAGTAATATATTTAAAAAATCCTATTATTTCCCTTTGTTTGCTAGGGTGGTTTCCCTTTAATCAATCCATCGCCTTTCTCTTGTAAAACAAAACAAAAAAATCTGGCCGGCTCAGTTCTCCGATGGTCCTTTGGGATAGCGGTGATCGTGACAGTATGAATAGACAACTGGTGGCCAGAAGAAAAAAATTATTGAAACACAAGCTTTCGACAACATTATGTGTCGGGCCCACAATGGCGTTTTGTGTTAGTCATTGCAATCTTTTTTTAATAATAATAATAAAAAAAATTGAACAGACTGAAAATGAAAGAAAAATATACGTGTATAGTAAAACATAGTTAGGGTCTGTTCAAGTTAGATTTTTAAGGACGTGTAGCTTAAATAAAAATACAAGATCGTTTAATATTGGAAATGAGATTCATATATCTGTAAAGTTGTAAAATATAAATTAATGTTATTATCGATTTAGCAAAAATACACACACACACACACACACACACACATATACATATATGTGACACTAACTTATCTTTAAAAATCAAAGATAGATAGTATCCGTTGCTCTAACATTATACATTTTGTTTGGAAATCAAATCTGAACTGGTTATTTCACACCCCACCCCCTCGCCCGTGAACAAGCATGTGACATAAGTAGTGAGGAAACATACCAGACATTTTTATTTTATCTATACGTCTGTGCAAACTGAGCTGTATATGTGTGTGTCTCTATGAGTTTTTGGCATGTTTTAAAATAAAAAATAAAAAACTATTAAAGTGTTACGTATAAACAAATAACAACAATTCAAGTATCGCTGTTAAAAAATTGAGATTAAAAAACATTTATTTTGTCGAATAATATGAAACCTTTAAAGCTGCTAAATTTGTTCACAAAGTTTTTTCTACGTTTAGAAACTAAAACAATGAATGTAATTTAAATTTGAAAGAACAATTACCTTTTGCTTGGCGTCCTAAATTTCAATATAGTTATTTGCAATATTTTGCGTCCATTGTTTGTTTTTTAAAAAAGGTGTGTATCCATTTAAAATTCCATTTAAAATTCCTACATTTATTCCAAGTGTAAATCTTTGTCACATGATGCTGACCATTGGTCTAAGATCTATTTTTATCTCTCTGAACTAGAACACTTGCTGTGTGCCCATTCGTCCAGAAAGTTCCAGACCAATATATATGCATGGCATTCCATTTATTCCAAAAACAAAAGTAATATTATAATAATTCGGAACTAGAAATTCCAGAACATTAAACAGAAACCACCAATCTGGATCGAAAAGTTGGAAAGATTTAAGCAGTAGTTAGGGGGGACCCATGCGTTGAACAAGGAACAAATTATTCGACACACACGTACGTGAGGTCGTGCTTTTGCTTGACCAGTCGAGGCTCGTGGTCCTGTGTTATGGTAATGGTGTGTTTCGTTCGTGTGCCGGAGCACGTTCGTGTGTCGGAGCACGTTCGTGTGCTGGGACGTGTTCGTGTGCAGGGGCACGTTCGTGTGCTGGGGCACGTTTGTGTGTAAGATGTGTAATGTGAGTCAGTGTGTTGCGATTTGCAATGCGATGTTTGTGTGGGTTTTCTGAATATTTGTCACGTGATTATGTTTATTCATTCTTGATTTTATGTGAATATAATTGTTGATGATAAAATAAACCGGGAGTGATCTCCCCTAAGCTTTCTCGAATATTCTTATATAACACTACAGGGTATGGCAACTCGGGATATAGACAATATTTTAAACCATTTTTAATTGATTAAACTTTTTGAAATAGAATAGAATCTAGTAGAAAAAAGAATTGCACACTAAGTGAGCGCCAAAAAATGTGCATAATAGTGCGGGATATTATTAGTACTTTATAAATTCAAATGCGTTTTTTTTTTAGAAATCGGAAATAGCGTAAATTAGTACTTCCGGTCAACGTTAATTACTAAAATTTTTATAGAAGGCAGAGAATTACTTTTACTTATGTGAAATTTCATTTATCTATCTGAAAAAGTACTCAAGTTATAAGCTTTTGAAAAATTCAAAGTAGAAAACGTTCCACTTCAGGTTATCGGAAATCGCTGAAAACTTGGTACGGATCTACGATTTTGATAAAATACTTATATTTGAAATTTCATTAATCTAGCTGTAACGGTTCTCAGGTTATCGTGTTTACAGACACACATCCACACATCCACACATTCACACATCCACACATCCACACATCCACACATACACATCCACATACACACACACACACACACAAACGTGCTGTAGAACGTCGAGATATTTTTTTTTTTGCACGATTCCAAGACTTTCTCTATACTTCGTATATACGAGAAAGTAAAAATAATGCTCGATAATTTGACAATGAGATTCGGCGTTTGAAGAGAAAATATGCCTATCAGGGCTGTATGCAGTCAGTGACGTCTACTGACTTGAACCCGGGATTCGAACTCGAGACTTTCGGGTTAACAGTTATATGCTCTACCATCCGACCACGAAATCCCACTACAGCATGATAAACGACTAGATTATTGCTTGTTGAAAATCAAGACACAAAGCCTGGGCAGCAATGTTAGAAGAGCATTGTGTCTTTCAAAACATCTCTCTAAATACAACTCATGAACACAAGGGAGTGGAATTACGTATACAATTAAATGTAAACAAACATAAATACCTATGCAATATATACATATTTATACATAACCATATTCACCCACATGTATATCCTAAGCACGTCTATGTAAACACGCATTAACACATACACATAGACGCTTCCACATAAAGACATAAAGAGATTTATACAACAGACAACTGTGTATTAACACATACGTAGACACTATATACACATAATACATAAACACTTTATGCACACATATACATTTACACATATATAGATGTATGTCGTTCATATTCAAAACAGAGATTGGGCTTCTTTAGTGCTTGACTCAATCTTAGGTTTAAATACGACATTTGCTTTTACTGAAATCGTAGTGCCGGTGAAGTGTTTCCATGGCGCCAATATGTAGATAAATAATTGTGAGTTAACTTTATTTCCAGTGGTTCTTTCAGGTGGGGGGGGGGGGGGAGGGAGAACTTGATATTTTCAGGGGGTTGTACTAAATTTTCCTACAGGGTGGGGGGGGGGGGGGCGGGGACGGACTGGTAAAAGTATATCTTTTCTATTTAAATTCCATTTCAATCCGGTGTGGGGGGGGGGGGAGGAGGAGCGGTAGACTTTCTTCGGAAGGGGGGGGGGGTGGAAGAGGTGCCCGGAAGAAACTCTAATTCACGAATTGACCAAACATCAAACTTAAAGAAAGCTCTATACTCTCTTTCTCTTCCCCCCCCCCTCTCTCTCTCTCTCTCTCTCTCTCTCTCGACTCTCGTGAAAAATTAATTTGTGACTAGAATTTTGAGAATTGTTAAAAATATTGTTTTGGGTTGAGGTGGGGTTGGGAGGGCTCTTAAGTAGACAGGTGGTGTATAACTGTATATAGACGTATTGATTGATGAATCAATACATAGAATACAGCCTTAGGAAGTAGGACAAAACGAAACCCAACTCACAACTTAATAGACACGTTCTGACAAAGTGTACAACTACACGAACTACACCACTAGCTATAAACTCTTCACAATATGAAAAACGAAAAAAAGACAAGAAAAAATCCCAAATGTATGAATGAGCTGTGTAGTACTGACCCGGACGTGACGTGTTGAATAGACAGACGAAAATGTTCAGGTTATGAATGCTAGTTTCTGAACACACTGACCTACATTTGTGTGGTTTGTTTTAATTAGTGTTAATTTTTAATTAGTAATTTGCTGTTTCTTTATAATACATTTCTTCCATTTCTTCCATTTACATTTCGATCATTTTGTTTTAAAACATTGCTTTTGAAAAACTAGTAAAAAGAAAACATTTAAATATATATAATTATGTACTAATAGGGGTCGGCGTGGTCGAGTCGGTAAAGCTCATGGTTGCTAAACCGAAAAGTCTCGAGTTCGAACCCCGGGCAGATGAGGCTCGTTAGCTGGGGACAACTCCAAAATTAAACAACTGCTGCCTTGTAGTTTGTTCTTGGTTCGACAAAGGCTATGGAAGCAAATCCAAAAATAAAAGCAGGCTGAAATCGGAGTCAATGGCCTCAATGGCGCATAACCAGTTGACACGTAACGCTTAATTGTGTTGGAGGCGTGGTCGAGTCGGCAAAAAGCTCATGGTTGATAAATTTGAACAAAGTCTCGAGTTCAAACGCACTGGCAGATAATTCTCGGTCCCCTTCAACACTAATAATTAAGAACGAAGAAGAAGAAGATGTAGGCCTACTAACAAGTAGAAAATAAGTAGGCCTACACCTCTATTTTTAATAACTATAAGAAACTTGTGGATCGCTAATTACATTTTTACTAATTTAATAAAGGTATTCATTTGATAATATAGCTAACATAAAAATCTCGAATTCGAACCCCGGGCTTGAGACCGTAAGACGTCCCTGAGTCCACCCAGCTCTAAAGGGTACCTGACTTACGTTAGGTAAACTAAAGAGGCAGGGCATAGCACAGGCCATACTATCCCTTTATATCCCGAGGTCAAAGAAACAGGTGAACTCTACTTCATCTTCCTAAAGGGTTACTTTTACTATAGAGCAAGTGAAGTAGAGTTCACATACATTTTTGTTTTTCTTACATGACAGAGTAAGCGGGAGTGTGAGCGGAGAAGATATTTTAACCATGACTGTTGTGTGGATATAGAGGACACCCCACCTACCCCCCCCCCCCCCCCCCCCCCACCACCACACACACACATCACTGAAAAGGTTTTAAGATCAATGCAAAAACATATTAATATAGTGTCAGAATAATGAAGCTTCACCTCTCTCTATTTTCTTCATTTCTCCGGGATTGGGTAGCTTTTTCCTTGAAAACGTATGGCGTTATTTTTTATCCCTCTGTCAAAATTGTTTAGTATGTATGTATGTATGTATGTATGTATGTATGTATGTATGTATGTATATATATATATATATATATATATATATATATATATATATATATATATATATATATAAACTACAAACACCGTTGGTAAATAAACGTTTTTAAATTGGGTAGTAGATCTACGTTTCACCATATTTTACAGGACTAAACATTCTTTAAGTATCCCTCGCCCCAAATCTTAGCACTCTCTGGAACCTAATCTCAACGATCAGTCTTCGCGTTCAAGATGGCGTGACCTCAACTTCCGATCCGGCCACCAATCTCTTGGATACGTCACAGAAAACGTCGAGTTGCTAGGCAACCACACAAGAAACAACACTCTTTTTTTTTGCGGGTAGTTTGTTTCTCGTTGCGGAGATTATTTTTTTCTTCTAGTGAGATAACATGATGGTTTTTATTGCTTGTTCGTCTCGCTGGAGTTATTGCGGGGAGGGATTTATTTTTTTTTATTTTTGCGGAGGGGAAAGAAGTCGCACAAACTGGTCCTAATTTACAGTGGGTTTTAATGGGCGTGTAGAAAATAAAATGAAGATCACAGCGGATAAACCACAGTTGTCACATATGTCTACTTTTGAGAAAAAATGAGATTTTGTGTTTGCTGTTCCATTGTGGAAAGATTTTAAAATCTTCAATATTGAGGGGATCGATGTTGTTTTACGCTTTCATATTGTTAAAGTGATAGATATACACTAGTACTACATGAATAGGTGTTAACTTAAAAGTTTCAAAAAGTGGACATCGGTGGTTTATCCCGTGTGGTCTTCAAATGAATTTGAGGAAATTAAAAGATAATACAGACAGTGGTGTTGCTAGGTTGATTGTCACCCGGTGCGGTTCGCACCCCCCGCCCCCGCCTCGTGACGCATCTGATTACAAGCCTTCTTTTGTGACAGGGTTTTGTCACAAACCTAATGAATAGTCAAGTACGCTGACAGGCTTCAGGTTAACCGGAGCATAGAGGGTGTCTGGAGTCTAAGACTTTGGACATGCCGTTTTTATAACATCACTTATAGGATACGCGACCTTTCAGAAACCATGGTCTTTGAGATGCTGTGTTTAGGATATAATGCGTTCGAAAGGACACAGGGCGTTTAGCACAAAAGGTTTTTAATACACAAAATGCCTCTAGGATACATAATCTCTATGATACCGGTATTTAAAGCACACGATACTTGGGGCACCTGGTCTTTAGGGCAGTTGGTTCTCAGGACACATGGTTTATACGACACATGGCTTTAGAATTCGCGATCTTTGGGACACACGTTATTTATGTAAAAAGTTATTCAGGACCCATGGTCTTTAGTAAACATAGAATTTAGGACACATCATCTTTAGGACACATCATCTTTAGGACACATCATCTTTAGGACACATCATCTTTAGGACACACTATCTTTAGCACACATCATCTTTAGGACACACTATCTTTAGGACACACAATCTTTAGGACACACATTCTTTAGGACACACATTCTTTAGGACACAAGATATATTAGACACCTTGTCTGTGGGGCATCAACACCAGAGGAGTGGAGCCGGCCAAAGACCACATTTTGGACACATTTTGTACAACACAATGGCCTTTAAGACACACAGCTTCTCTAAGAAACACCCCCCCCCCCCTCACCTTATGTCCAGGTATTGTGTCGAAACCGTTCCCTTCTTTAAGGTAAAAACTTGCAGCCGATGCAAATGTCCGCCATTTTTAATGAGCCGAACCTTATTCGTCCCCTGAAGTGTGTCCAATCATCACGAAAACCCTAGCTCATTAATTATGCATGTTCGAGTCACGGCAGCCGGCTCTGATTGCGACCGTGAAGTCCAAGTCACGAGAAGATGCAAATAGAAAAAAAGTTGACGATAAAAAAGATCTACTGAAAGTTGAGGGTTTTTAAAATATATAAGTCTGTTTACTAGAAACAAAACAAATAATTATCATGATTGCTGGCTACTGGCTAGGATGTTGTTTTTGTTTTTTTTTCTTTACCTATGTAGCGTTGTGATAAGAAAGTACATGTATTTTACATTCAGCTCCGAACTACTATGTTCCTCATCATCATCCATCGCCAACCAAAGATTTCCAGATAAATTCTGTCCTGTGCCATTTTCTCAACCTGACTCCTGATGTAGTCCATGTTTGTAAACTACTGTCTTGGCAGACAATATATACGCATACGATCTTCACGCTAACAATACATACACATATAACACTACACCTTTGTGTGGATAAGGCATTATAAATATTTCCACGTTTAATACGATTATTTTAGTCCCAAAGCCTGCTTCATCATCATCATTATCCGTTACACCTGCTGGATTATGGGCCGTTAACCCAAGATCAGCCAGAGTTCTCTGTATTGAGCCATTTTTCTCAACCAGACTGCTTTGCATCCGTCCCGTTAAATCCGGATCGGACCCCAACCATAGATAACCAAAGTAAATCGCACTTTTAGACCTTGCGGTCACTATGGCAGATGAACTATACATCATCTGTGCTAGTGACCGTCTGGACCGAAAGCGTATACTTAATCTGTTTTATGTGTCTTCAGTCGTATGCACAGAGCAGATGAACTCTTCTTCACTTGCCCCAAAGACCGTAAGGTTCAAAAAGGGAACTTTACTTTTTTTTTTTTTTATACCAGTAGATCTGAGTTTGAAACCTTGCATTTTCAACACAGTTTGTACTTTATATGCTGTTTATTTTAACATAATTATTTGCAGAATTTACACGTTTTATCCGTGTTTTATGTTTAAAAAAATATAATGGGGGTAGTGACCAAACGGTTTTGCGTAATACGTCCCTGAGTCGACTCAGCCTTAATCAGTACCTGACTCAACTTGGGGAAAATAAAAAAAAAATCTAGATCTTAAAGATCTTTTTGCCATTTATAAAAAAATAGTCTATTGAATAAAAATTCCAAAGTAGACTAAAATAAAAATCCACAATAAAATTCAGATGTGCAGTGCGTAGAATCAGTTTTCGGTACATTGATCACAGGGAAAGAAGGCCCAACAGGGCGCCAAACTTCAATTAAACCGGGGGACCAAACGGCCGAAGACGATCGTGGAACTCTGGTAGATCGAGTTTCCGCGTCCACTTTCCTCTTGTGCTCAAATTTGTTTCCGTCAGGTCCGAGTTGGATGTCGTAATTTGCATACAGTCGGACGGCCCAAACACGGGGGGGACGTGATCGGGCCGCAGTCAGTCCAATTTTCGGCAAAACGACAAACTTGCTCTGAGCAAACGGGGCAATAACTCTATTTGTTAGTGAAAAAAAAGGGGGGAGAAAAAAAAATGTAAAAAGAGAAAATAAACACGAGAAACTAATAAACGGGGTTTTTGGGGTTGAGGGCGTTAGGGAATATGGTGAGGGAGGGGTGGGGGTGGGGGGGAATGTGCCAGGGCCGTCAACAAAGTCATGTCAGAAGATTTGTTTTTTGAGAGCTGGCGAAGACTTGGGGGTAAGCTGTGGTGAGAAGCTGCGACCCACGTTTCGCACGGCGGCGCGAGTGGGCTGACAGCCCGCTAAACGGTCTGTTTGACTCGGGGAAAGGTTATGAGGTGTGGTAAAACCTGAGGGGGAGGGGTGGGGGGGGGGGGGTAGGCCCCAGGACGGCATGATGGAGAGGGGGGGGTGTATTACATAAGGATGAAATGGATGTGTGAAATAAATTTGAATTAGATTTTAAAATATTTTAATTTTTTTTAGTGTTATTACTTTAGTTTTGAATTTGCCGATAAAATGGTATCCATAATTAGATTTGATTTAAGGAATTAAACTTTTACATGATCACTGTAGGCCTATACATTATAATGTGCGGGTTGGAGGGGAAATATGAAGAGGGGAGGGGGGGAGTTGGTCAAGATGAATTTGATGACTCATTAGTATATTTTATTATTACATTATTTACGCCTTGATCTTGGCAAAAATAAAAATAAATAAAGTAAATACAGTGATAATCATTAGGTTCACTTTATATTGCTTTGATATGGTTTTTTCTGCTACAGAACTCTTAGTTCCACACACACACACACACACACACACACACATATATATATATATATATATATATATATATATATATATATATATATATATATATATATATATATATATATATATATATATATATATATATATATGTGTGTGTGTGTGTGTATATATATATATATATATATATATATATATATATATATATATATATATATATATATATATATATATATATATATATAGTAGTTGGATTTCCTGCCTCCCACCCTACCCATCTCAGTCCGGTATTCAGCATCATCTCTAGATAAAGGTGGGGGGTGGGACAGGTGAGTCCTGGTACAGGTATGCCATTGTTTCAAGGAGCGGCGTGACCCGTTGACCTGGGAATCCCCACAGGTGGAGAAATCTATTTTTAGTTTCTACCGGTAATTGAACGTTGTCCTTTTTTTTTTAGCGCAATTTCCATACTGGGGGATTGCGATTATTAACTGTCATTTCTGGATGGATGGATGGATGTGTGTTCGCAGCTTTAAGTCGTATCTCCTCCTCAACGAAGCAATATCGAGGACTAGTTCCAAAGCAATTATGTTAAGCAAGTTACGAGGACGATAGTGGGCCAAAAAAATTCCGGAGTTCCTTCCTGGATTTCCCAGAAAAGTCCAAAAACCTCAAAAAAATGCAGTTTTTGGCCCATATCTCGGCAACCAGACCACTTAGCGACTTGAAACATTTACCAATCGATTTCTGCCACAATTTAGAACAATATTGCCGAAGAAAGTTTTCAAAAATATCTTTTCGTTCGGTCACAAAATTTTTTTAAAAATTACATAAACACCTACAAACCGATCGTTCTCCTAGCTTGAACGCACCCCAGCATTATACGTCTCAAACTTGATCACTATCTATTTTTAGATAACATAAGGAAATTGCGCTTAAATTGTCACTAGACTTTTTATTAACTTGTTTTAAAAATTAAAATAGGTTTTTTTTTATTATTTTTTTTACATAATTCTTATTTTAATTTTAGGCTAAGCAATGGCACCAAAAACCTATTGTCACAAGTTTATACTTGTCACTTGATCATCGGAGGTTGGGAGGTTATCTTTGTCTGATTGTCTGCTGACAATGTCTTTCTGCTGACCCCTCTGACAGGAGCCATCTTGTATGAACTGGTACAACATCTAGTCTTGCTGGATGAACTGGTACAACATCTGGTCTTGCTGGATGAACTGGTACAACATCTAGTCTTGCTGGATGAACTGGTACAACATCTGGTCTTGCTGGATGAACTGGTACAACATCTGGTCTTGCTGGATGAACTGGTACAACATCTGGTCTTGCTGGATGAACTGGTACAACATCTGGTCTTGCTGGATGAACTGGTACAACATCTGGTCTTGCTGGATGAACTGGTACAACATCTGGTCTTGCTGGATGAACTGGTACAACATCTGGTCTTGCTGGATGGACTGGTACAACATCTAGTCTTGCTGGATGAACTGGTACAACATCTGGTCTTGCTGGATGAACTGGTACAACATCTGATCTTGCTGGATGAACTGGTACAACATCTGGTCTTGCTGGATGAACTGGTACAACATCTGGTCTTGCTGGATGGACTGGTACAACATCTGGTCTTGCTGGATGGACTGGTACAACACCTCGTCTTGCTGGATGAACTGGTACAACATCTAGTCTTGCTGGATGAACTGGTACAACAGCTGGTCTTGCTGGATGAACTGGTACAACATCTGGTCTTGCTGGATGAACTGGTACAACATCTGGTCTTGCTGGATGAACTGGTACAACATCTGGTCTTGCTGGATGAACTGGTACAACATCTGGTCTTGCTGGATGAACTGGTACAACATCTGGTCTTGCTGGATGAACTGGTACAACATCTGGTCTTGCTGGATGAACTGGTACAACATCTGGTCTTGCTGGATGAACTGGTACAACATCTGGTCTTGCTGGATGAACTGGTACAACATCTGGTCTTGCTGGATGAACTGGTACAACATCTGGTCTTGCTGGATGAACTGGTACAACATCTGGTCTTGCTGGATGAACTGGTACAACATCTGGTCTTGCTGGATGGACTGGTACAACATCTAGTCTTGCTGGATGAACTGGTACAACATCTGGTCTTGCTGGATGAACTGGTACAACATCTGATCTTGCTGGATGAACTGGTACAACATCTGGTCTTGCTGGATGAACTGGTACAACATCTGGTCTTGCTGGATGGACTGGTACAACATCTGGTCTTGCTGGATGGACTGGTACAACACCTCGTCTTGCTGGATGAACTGGTACAACATCTAGTCTTGCTGGATGAACTGGTACAACAGCTGGTCTTGCTGGATGAACTGGTACAACATCTGGTCTTGCTGGATGAACTGGTACAACATCTGGTCTTGCTGGATGAACTGGTACAACATCTGGTCTTGCTGGATGAACTGGTACAACATCTGGTCTTGCTGGATGAACTGGTACAACATCTGGTCTTGCTGGATGAACTGGTACAACATCTGGTCTTGCTGGATGAACTGGTACAACATCTGGTCTTGCTGGATGAACTGGTACAACATCTGGTCTTGCTGGATGAACTGGTACAATATCTGGTCTTGCTGGATGAACTGGTACAACATCTGGTCTTGCTGGATGAACTGGTACAACATCTGGTCTTGCTGGATGAACTGGTACAACATCTGGTCTTGCTGGATGAACTGGTACAACAGCTGGTCTTGCTGGATGAACTGATAGTACAATCAGTGCCTGAATTTTGTAGAGATAAACTCTTTGCCTGCTGTTCTAGTTCCTCTTTCCAGTTCCTCCTTTCTTTATGTATTTTTCCTATACCAAGCCTGGGTCTTCCCTTGTTCATACCTTCCAACATAACACAGGCTTTACACACTTCATTACTGGAGATGAAGTTGCACCTCTTGCAAATGGTTTGAACTGGCATCCGCACTTCTTTTTTCACACACAGACTTTCTCCACTGTAAAAAATATCAATAATTAAACTTGGCCTAATTTTTTCAAGGTCTTTTATGTAAGCTCGTGCAAATCCCCTGTAGGCATTTGGTGAGTAGATACACTCTGTAGAGAAGTAGTCAAGCTTCTTGAAGTAAGCATACATTACAATTTCTTTTTCATAAGTATATTTAAAAGGCTTGCATAGATAACCATCAGCGCCGGTCGTAATGCCTGTACACCTCCGCAGCCTAGCTATGTCTCCACGCAAGACATTCATAATGACTGTTTCCGCTATGTCATCAGCATTGTGCCCTGTAACAATTTTCGTGGCCCCCAGCTTCATTGCCCCCCTGTCCAAAGCCTGTCTCCTGAATACCCCACAGAATGTACAGTTATTTTTTAGGCCAATTTGTTGAACTATTGCATCCATGGTCCACCCATAAAGTTCCTCATAGGAAACAATGGTCAATGGCAGATCATACTGCTGCTGGTTCCTCTTCACAGTCTCTAGAGAATCATCCCTGTATCCAGTGATGCCTTCATCCACAGAGAGCAGAATCAGATTCAGGCCATATTTGTGACGTTCATTCAAGATTTTCATGGTGTGTGCCAGTACTGTTGAGTCTTTCCCACCTGAGGCACCAATGGCCACTGTATCACCTGGAGAGAAGAGGTTTGCATGCTGGATGGTGTGGTGGATTTCCTCCTCAAAGGCCCAAAAGAAACATTCCCTGCACAGTGCATCAGCTGTTTTAGGTCTCTTCAATATAGCATTTTTATCACATCCAGCACACTTTCTAGGCATTTTTAATAGTTTTTCTTTTTCTAATTTGATTTGATTTATCAAATACAGATGTTTCATAAGCAAAGCAGCCCTATGGAGACTGCCATCTTTATAAAGCCTTAAAAATTAAAATAAATTTAACACATTGTCGAACTCAACCTTTGACAAAAAACTCCAGAGTTAATTACCGACAGTTCATGAAATAAGTAATTTTAAATAACCTTTCTTGTGTTAGTAATTCTATTTTTCAAATGTTTTTACCAACTCAGATATAAATTTTAATTATTCTTTGCATCGAATTAACTATTATTATTTTTTTTAGTAAAACATGCAGCGCAAATAGACTTTAAATATAGTTTGAAATTTATGATAGTTATTAAAAAAATAAAAAATAAATATTGTTTATCAATCTAGAGTTTTCTCCCTTTACTTGTACTATGTATACTGTAAATCAGCTGTATACAATTTGTTGTTGTAAAAACTTAACTTTAAAAATATATAAAATATTAATTTTTATATTTTTTTTTTCAAATTACTGCAATAGATTTCTTATTTAAATTACGTATAATTCCCTCTCTTATTTGACCTCTGCCCTAATAACTCGAGCAATTAGCATTGGCACTGTAAAAATATCAACACTAACAAGGTCGTTGACGTCACCAAACTTCCTGCCCGCGACTACCCATTGGGCAACGACGTCATCTTGGTTGTCTGTTCTGCGCTCAGCCACGCACAAAAGATGACGTCACTCTCTGTTTGCAATCACAACACAAGCGCCCCCCCCCCCTCACCCCCACCCTCTTTTACCCGATTCACATACATGTTTCTGCTAAGACCCGGTTCGTTAAAAAGGACTGGCCGTGTTGTCTATTTGCTCACCCGAACCTTGTGAATGCGCATTGTATTTTCAACCCAAACCTTATCAATGCGCATTGTATTTTTACTACAGGGCCCTTGCAAACAGTGCCGGCGACCGGTTTTTTTTTCTCCTTCCCTTCGTTCCCGGTTTCCGGTTTACCGTTTAGGTAGACATGTTGTTTGCCGGAAAATTCCGGTCTTACCTTAGCGTCCAAGTTTGCCCATCGGTCATTAGAGAGCCGTGAAGTGGGTAATTGACCGACGGAGCGGGGCTAATCGGATTAACGGTTGTAATTTGCGGTCCGGCTTTGTGGCCTAAGATTTCTTTTGATCGCAGTAAGGCAAGGGTAGAGGGAGCTCGCGTCGAGGGAGGTATGGAGATAAGGCTAGGGTAATGATAATTGTGAGATGAGACGAGACGAGGGGAGGGGGGGGGTTATAATCTATAAGCTATGGTGCTTGGGATAATTAGATAAATCAGGTAAAGATAGTTAATTAATTAAAGTTGCGGTGGTGAATCGGACCCTAACGGTGTCCATTTGATCAAAGTTTAAAAAAAACACACCACTTTACGGTACTTCTGGGGGTGGGGTACTAAAAACAGATTTTGCAACAAATACTTTTTTGCAACTGTGTTGACTTTAAAATACTCTGAATATTGTATTATTGTATTTGCTTAGAGCAAATTTAAGTTTTTCAAGCAAAATTTGGGGGAGGGGGTCAAAGTAAACAAGTTTTAGGTACGCAGAAGAATTGCGATTACTAAAAAAAAAATTGCTTTAACACCAGTGCAAAGTAACTTTGCAGATTCGCAGTAGTCATGATAATAGACAGTCTGTCAAAAGAAAATTTTGATAACTTATAATTTGAATTTTTAGTAAAAAATTATAATGTATACATTTCTATCAAATAATTTTCTTTGAAAACAATTCGATAACTTTAAGAAATAAAAAATGAATTATAACCTAACCCTTTCACTACTTTATAAAATACATATATTTGCAATACAAAATTAACATCTGAAGTATTTCACATTGACTAGAACCCGGATTCGAACTCGAGAGACTTTCGGGTTAGCAGTCAAGGCCACACCGTGTCATAAAAAAAAATTAAATAACTCGAACTTATGTTTTATAAATACTTTTAAAAACTTACTGCATGAAACGTTATATTAAACTACTTTTAAGATATTGATTAATACATTTCAGGCTCTCTCCTGTATTGTTTATTACCTTAATATTTATGGCCGCCATAACGAAAAGTCGCTACGCGCATGCTCCAATGTGTTATTGTTCTATTTAACACAAATGAAAATCTTGCCTTGCGGTCAGCATCATTATTGAATGGTGTTATTGGGACAAAAATGTCATTGCAACGACGTATCCAGGAAAGTAAAATAAACCAGTAAAGTATCGACTTATTAAAAATTCACAACACAACGAAGGGTAAGGGTGGAGTTCTAATTAAAATATCGAATATCAAATTTACAATAAACTTGTTAAAAGTTTCTATTTCATATTTCCCTGTTAATGATCACAAGGGGCGATCACCTATACTCGGTGTGTCAACAAGGGCTACCATCGGGTTTTTTTTTTTCTCTCTGGCTGGTATCCGTACACCCTTCTCCTATAGCTCTATCGCAGTAACCTTAACCCAAACTAGGCCTGTACTGGATGAAAGAAATACATTCTCCCCCCCCCCCCCTCACACACACACCACTACTGAAGAACCGTCTTCTTTTTAACAGCTATTCACCGAAGTTTTGAAAAAAAAAAATCTTTTACGTTAACCCTTCTTAGTTTACAGCAAAGTCAACAAGACTGGCTAGTGAGAATATAGAAAAGTTCTGAAAATTTAGAACCATTTTGATCGTCCGCTTTCCCTTCAATACAAGCGAGTCAAACAGTCCCTCGTTTCCCCCCCCCCCCCCCCCCCCCCTCTTACTCCCCTCCATCCCCCGTCTTTCTTTCTCGATCGTGTGTACCTTTCCTTGAACGTTGGTTGAGACGTTGGTTGTGTCGAATAGGGGGGTGTCGGATGTCGGGCGGGGACAACGGGGGACACACGGAACCCGAGAGTGGGTCTCGGAGAGATACGGGGGGGGGGGGGGGGGGAGGGGCGGGGGGAGCGGTGTCTGGGACTTAGGAGACGGTCACTAGAGATATGATGTTGGGGTGGGGTGGGGTATTTGAGTCAGGATGAGAATCAAGGATAGTGAGTCGAGAGTAGAATAATGTAAATTCAGGGTACGAGTGATGAAATGGCGTCAAGGAATAGTCGGTCGCCAGAGATATGATGTTGGGGTGTGTGTGGGGGGGTGGGGGGGGGGGAGACGGTGTCTGGGACTTAGGGGTCGGTCACTAGAGATATGATGTTGGGATGTGAGGGGGGGGGGGGGAATCATTGAGTCAGAGAGTGAATCATGAAAGTGAGTCGAGAGTAGAATAATCTACTGTCAGGGTACAAGTGATACGATGGCGTCAGGGAATAGTTCAGGGAGGAATTCAGGGAATTAAGTCAGGGAATAAGTGAGGGAATTACGATAAAGAGGCAAATCATGGGGCAGTTGAGGGTATTGTCTCAACAGTACATCAGGCATTTGAGTGAATTTTTGCAGGGAGCTAAACATGAGGCTATTGAGGGTATTGCGTCAAAGAGCAAAACTTGGGGCAATAGAGTGGAATTGTCTCCAGGAGCAGTACATGAGGCAATTGGGGGAGTCTCGTCCCGGAATGATTTAGGGAGCAATTCAGTTAAAGAGGCAACGATGAATGTACCCATTTAAGGATTTACGTCTGGTAGAGATTCAAGGAACCGCTAGACAGAGAATGGCTCAAACAATTGCTTACAGAAGGCGTGGGGAGGGGGGGGGGGGAGGAGGGAATTCTCGGAACGGGGCTGGGGTTGAAGGGTGAGTTTGGTAAACGAGTTGAGGAACTAGACCAGGGAACTAGATCAGGGAACTGAGTGAGGAACGGCTGTAAGGAATTCTTGTCAGGGAACTGAGTCAAATAACTGTCAGGCAACTAGATCATGGAACTTAGTCAGGGAACTGTGTCAGGGAACTTAGGGTACATGGACCAAATCTACTGAGCGATATACTGCTTTTATGACATGTAGGTGAAAGGTCAAGTTAATGCCGGGGTATGAATTTGTGGGTCAAGGTTTTTTCTTCATTGAATGAAGGTCACAAAACCAACCTATCCTCTAGTAGTATTCAATTTACGCATAAAGTTTTGCGTTCAAACTTGTGTACCTTGTAATCTACCTCTACATATTTATTCAAGTACTACAATCGAAGTTTTGTATCTTGTAATCAACATATACATATTTATTTAAATGTCGAATTCAGACTTACAAAGGTTAATTAGGGGTCCATTTTTTTTTTATATAACCACGAGGTAGATTATCGTAAAGTATGTGCACGTTCGATTAGTTTGGTTGCGTTAATCCAGTGTCTCGCCATCTTCACATCAAGAGCCGCCTGCGGCTCTTTGAGCCATCATTTACGTTTATTTCCATAAAGTGAACGACATCCTTACTAAGAAAAAAAAAAGAAATAATTTTAAAAAATATTTTAATGCGATGTACAAATGAAGTATAGTTAAACATACCATTCCAAAAATGCCCTTTAAATATTAAGAGATTGGTGGATTTATTTTTTAAAAAAGTGGTTCATTTTGTAACATGGTCGTTTTTTTTTGTTTTTTTTTGCCATAATCAAAAGCATTGGGTGTCTTTTTTTCTCGATCTCCGCCTTACCAAATATCAATGATCTCCCCCCCCCCCCCCCCCCAACTCCGGGTCTGTCATCGCCTAGGTGAGATAATAGAGATATCTCACATTCCGCGCCTCGTTATCTCACAACGGCCGGCTGTCCGGCCCAGGTACGGCTCATCAGCGCCGGCTCCCGTCGGTGTGTTGGCTCAACGGATTGAACGATAGCCACATCTCGACCGTACGAGTCAACGTCGGACCAACACAGGGCTACCCTCCTAATACAAACACCGGGCTACCCCCCTAATACAAACACCGGGCTACCCCTAATGCAAATAGCAGGCTACCCCTGATACAGGCTACTGGCTAGTCTTCGGATGTCCATCGTTGAACAAATATAAGCTCGATGGTCCTTGGAGCAAATACTAGTATTCGGCGTATGTTAAGGTGGCGAAGTCAACGATATATAGGAAAGGTGGGCTGGGCTGGGGGGGGGGGGGGGGTGAAAAATACATTGGGGGAGGGAGGGAAAAATATATGGGGGGGAAGAGAAGGAGGACGGAGGGGGGGGGCTTAGATTTACCTGGACATGCTGTTGTGTTTGTGTTTAAACAAAAAAAAAAATGAAGCGAGAAAAAAAAACCTTGTTAAAAGCAAACTAGTCAGAGACAGGGCTGGTGGGTCGTGGACTGCTGTAATGGGATTCTCAGACCAACCGTCTTGGGGTTCCCCATCCCCCCCTCCCCCCCACTTTTCGCACCATTTCTGGGAATACCGACTGACAATGTACTATGAAAAAAAAATTAACCGCGGAGAAGAAAATGTCCCTCACCCCCCCCCCCCTTCCTTTAAAGCCCTTACATATTTTCGCATCCTTTCAATAGACGGGTGGGGGGGGGGGGGTGAAAAGATAGATCAGTTTTAAAATAAGGACATTTTTCTATGAAATACCGAGTAGTCCATTATCATACTATTTGAAAGTAAATTGTTAAGTTCTCCTTTCATACTGACGATCCATTGAGCAGGTACACATCAGAAGTGGGTGGACTCAGGGACGTCTCATTAGATTCCGGACTTAAATCCGGGTAATAGTCGACCGCTCTACCACCTGACCATCCGACCACGCCGTCCGTGTAATTAATAAGTAGTTGATTAAAAAAAATATTCTGACAATGTGTCGAAAACGTCGGTTAAAGAGTTTTTTTAATTTTATTTTTTTATTCTTGAGAAAAAAAATCAAAGCTATTCGACCGCTGGATAATTACAGCCTGTTGGTCAGTTGATCACTACTGTTACGAAGGATAAGTGGGTTCAGTGGCGTAGCGAGGTCGGGTGTCACCCGGTGCGGCACTTAATGGTGTCACACCCCCCCCCCCCCCCCCAAGAGGCGTAGCGACCCTTCCCGGGGACAAACTTTCAAATTTTCGATTTGCACCCACCCCCTTCAAATTTTCGATTTGCACCCCCCCCCTCTCAAATTTTTGATTTGCACCCCCCCCCCTCAAATTTTCGATTTGCACCCCCATCAAGTTTTTCTCAATATTTTTTTTTTGCTATTTTTTTGCCTTGGTGTCACCCCCCCCCCCCCCCAAATGGTGTCACCCGGTGCGGTCCGCACCCCCCGCCCCCGCCCCCGCCCCCCCCCCCCCTCGCTACGCCTCTGATTGGGTTGGGGTGAGAGAGGAGAGGGTACATACATGACATCACAAACGCTTAGAGGAAGTAGACTAATGTGACAATAATTAACATAACAAGTTATGTGGAGCAGCTTACAATTACAGGCCAACTTTAAAAAATTTTTAAGTGATTAGAATGATTAAAATTTGTAAATGCAATGAACTAAAGAAGACTGGTTTGGTCTTTTGTGCATGCAGTTATTTTGGTAATCGGAGAGGGTGTCGAAATTTGGACAAATGACCTTTTCAAGCATTCGAACGCAACAGCTAAAAAACCCAAATCGAAAAGTTTAATTTGCGCAAGTCTTAAAAGTTACACAAACATGTGGTATCCTAACTACTCGCCCTCATTGTTTTAGACAACGCCTCAAAACGGGGAAAATCCGAACTATTTTAAAGTGTTTATAAAAGACACATACTCTTCTGGGAAAATCCCGATTTTTAGAAAAAAAATCTTAAACTGTCATCACTCATAATGTTGATGACACGTAAATACAGTTTCCTGAAGGACGAAGGGACATTACACGTTCATTAATTGAATTCATTATACATTTTCTGAAAGAAAATAGCTTAATGTAACTCAATTTCAAGTCTGCATAACATTTTATATTTTATATTCAATTTAAATAGGTGTACTCTGCTTCACCACTTTAATGGACCACCAAATATGTTACGTGTTCGTGTTACCTTCTTATAGAGAAAAAAAAACAACGACAGCCATACATATAAACATTAAATGTAAAGACTTTCAGAGTTTCTTCCAGGCATCTCTTCGTAGGGTCGTATACCCTCCACCCCTCACCCCCGAAAAAAAAATAGAATTTATATGTAAAATAGCCTATATACTTCGACCAGTGTCCACTCCCTTTCAATCTGCTAGTTTCAAGTGCCCCCCCCCCCCCCACCCTCCCTACCCCAACGGAGATGAGAAATATATCGTAAGGAAACAATGGTTACATTATTGATTAGAGTTGATTGAACTCACGAAATATCCTACGGTTTTGATCCCAAGAACCGAACTCAACACCTTCCGCTTAGTAGTCTTGAGCTATACAGCTCAGCCGCTCCGTCCCTTTAATTTTAAATGTAATGTTAGTTGATGAAAAACAATGTCGGAAGAAAACACTAGTTACTTTACTCATTGGAGTTGATTGAAATTACGGATTAATTTTAAATGTAATGTTAGTTGATTAAAAAAAAACAGTTATAGAGTAAAACAGGATTTCCTTCGGGAAACTCTAAAGCTAGAGGTAATAGAACTTAATACAGCACTGCATGTATGTTCATCCCGTGTGTTCTAACACTTCTCATAAACTCTTCCTACTTTATTACAAAGCTATGTTGCTATAAAGTCACGATCTGGAGTAAGCAAGATGAGTTAGAGGGTATACCATCACCTCAATGCGCGTGATTGCTAATTTTAACAAGGAACCCCATGATACAATCAGGTCAGACAAATAAAAAATACAAACGATGGCGGTCATTAGTCATGAATGAGTAACCCAAGGGTCCTATCACGTGGCATCCAGTAGGTTCCAGAATCCCAGACTCACGACTCGACTGGACAGGAAGAACCGGGGGAGGACAAGGACACCCCACCCCCCTCTTCATGTTTCCCCACCCCACATTCCCTGAACACATACACCAAACCCCAAGTCGCCGGTCTTGTTTTCTCTGTTGCCGGCTTTTTGTCGCCGGCTTTTTGTAGCCGGCTGCTTGCCGCCTGAATATGAAATCATTTCTGGCGACCGTGAATTTTTAGATTTCTTCCCCCCATCAACCCAACCCCATCCCGCCATTAAAGAAACACAAAATGCTATCCGGAAGTCATGCCCACATAAAATGCACGTAGACAAGTAATTACCTTAATTTAGCAGTTGCAATTAAGTATGATGAATACTTCTCCACATTCTTCCCAACTTGAGTCAATGTTCTGAAACATGATGTTACACGTAAAGCAGGTTTTTAAAATGTGTGGAAAAAAAATAGTGTTCTTGTTAGCTATCTCTATTTCAGACACGTTACACTTCATTGAGGGACGGAGTGGTCTAGCGGTAGAGACCTGGACTGCTAACTTGTAAGTCCCTGAGTCCACCCAACTCTGATGGGTACCTAACTCACTTAGGGAAAGTAAAGACGGCTGGTCATAGTGCTGACCACACTATCTCTACATATGCCGAGGTCACAGAAACAAGTGAACTCTACTTCACTTGCTTTATAGACCGTCAGGTTTGAAAGGGAAACTTTACTTTTTACTTTTACACTTCATTGCCGCACATTTCTTGACTGTAGAAAGGGACGGCGTGGTCGATTGTTAGCCCGCTATGTGTGGTGCCATACGCGCGGGTTCAGTTCCCGAGCATGAGTCTGGTCATCCCTGAGTCAACTCAGCTCTGATGGGTACACAGTGTTTTTTCAAACGTTATTTTTTCTTAGGTGACCCTTGAAACTTCAGAGGGGTGAAGGGGGAGGGTGGACACTGATTGGAGTATATATTTTTAATATGAATTCTATTTGTTTGGAGAGGAGGGAGGAGGGAGGTGCCCTACCCCCTCTATGAGTGTACCTGACCGTAGTGTAGGAAAGTAAAGTCAAGAACCACGCAACTCCTTTACAACCGGAAGTCACGAAGGAGACTTTTCTCTCCCCTTCCCCTCCCTCCCCTCACCCCACCCCCGTTCACATCTTTATTGGACAATCAATCAACTCTAACCCTGTAGATTGTTTCATTTGAACGTGTTTAGATCTATACGTAATACGGCAAGATAAGAAAAAAGCCCTTGCGCAATCAAACCGAAAGCAATCAAGCTATGTTAGTGAAGGCGGCTGGACATAGTGCTGACCACACCATCCCTTCATATGCCTCGGTCAAGAAACATAATGAACTCTACTTCCACTGGATCGCTGTCAATAATATAGGAATATTTACTTTTTTAAACTTCAAGAACTTGTACTTTTAATTAGTCAAAATGTGTTTACCCCCCCCCCCCCCCCCAATCTTTAGACTAGCTATAGGTGATAGTTTTAAAGTTCATTTGAATAATTTAAACGTTAATTTTAAAGCTATAATTTAAAAAAAAATACTTTTGTGAGTTTCATCAACTGGTAGGTCTGTAATATATTTCACATGATTTGATGATCTCTAGGGACGAATATCTGGGGTATGTTCAACTAAAGAAAACGACTACAGAAGTGACATTAACCACACTTTGGGCTGCGTTCACGTTCGTATATGTAATCATCCCCCACATCGCTTGTTAATATTTCTACCAGATATCAGAATCACACACCCACACCCCCCCCCCCACACACACACACTCTGCCTGTCAGATGAACATCATGCCATCCTCCCCCACCCCCCACCCCTCCCCACGGCCTAGCCGGACCGACCGTCTTATCGTCCGGCTTTCCGCGTCGCTTGGAGACGCAAACATCCGACACCTGCAAGTGAGGGGGAGTGACAACAGGGATATCTCGTTATTGGCAGCTTGGCCGAGATAATTGTTTCACCAAACAGACGGATGGCCAATTAAAGAAAGTGTCACTACATTGATTCCTAAGGAAAAAAAGACCATTATGCATGCTCAGATTGCATTAACAAGAGTATGTTGTGATGAGGGCATATTAACTATATATATATATATATATATATATATATATATATATATATATATATATATATATATATATATATATATATATATATATATATATATGTGTGTGTGTGTGTGTGTGTGTGTGTTTAAAAATAAATGCGTATATGTATTTGTATTTTGTATATGTATTTGTGTGTAAATATATCATCTCGTCGTTTTCCCCGTTTGTGCCCAAGATGCATGAGGTAGATAAAGTAGAGTTAATCTATTTCACTGACCGCGACATACAAGGGGATAATGTAGTTAGCACTTTGCTTAGCCGCCTTTGTTTTCCTAAACTGAGTTAGGTGCCCATCAGGGACATTCTACTGATCTACAGACCACGTATATATATATATATATATATATATATATATATATATATATATATATATATATATATATATATATATATATATATATATATATATATATATATAAACAGGTGAGAGAGAAGAGCAATGAAGAGAACAAACTAGATGCGCCACCCTTATTCTCACTTAAACATGGGTGTTAGCAGCAACAGCTAACCTGTAATATTTGACAAACGAAACAAAGCAAATGGCCCTCGATACTCCTCGTACTATGACAATAAAAGTAGTTAACTCCAGCCTGCCCCTCGTAGCCCACTTCATGATTGTAGGTACTTGCGGTTATCCCCCTTGCCCCCTTGTCCCTGTCATAATGTACCATGTCCCTCCCACGTTCGGCCGGTTGCCGCCCCTAATGACTATAAAGCGAGGCTTATCACGCCTGATTAGCGGAGTGAGCGCCCCTTGTCAGGTCAAATCGCACGTGCATTTTCACGCTCACGAGCCACAAAGATACCCCGGGGGATCGAGGTGCTTCAAGGTTATGATATGGCGGTGATCGATCCCGGCAGTATCGATACCACAAGTTGTACTCTTTGCTGATTAGGCCTATATAAAAATATAATAGACTCCCCGATTACGTTAACGTTATTTATTTAACACTGACTGTGTTCGAAAAAAAAACGTTTTTTTATAGATATTTTGGATTATAAAATTTAAAATAATATTTAACTTTCTTATTTAAGTTTTTTCTCCACTTAGCTGTAGTACACATGAGAAGTAACGGAATATTACCAGTATCGATACCGAATATTCAGATAATAATGGAAGATTCGATGCCAGAATATCTGGAGTCCAAGAGTCCACGGGACCCTGAGCGGCCCTGTCTGGAGCCAAGAGCCGCTATGATTTAGATTGGGCTATCTGGCTAATTGTTTATTTACCGTGACGGCGGTGCTATTTATAGCTGTGGTGATTGGTGTGGAAATCTTTGGGGAGGGGGGGGGGGGGGTACAACGTCATAAGAAAATGTGCTGTTACGTGTAAACATAAATGATGTTGCTGTGTTTGGGGTTAGGTGAGGGGCGGGTACAGTAGAGAATTAGACTAGTTTTTTTTTTTTTTTTTTTGTTTTTTTTAAGGAAGAAAAAAATAATTAATTTCACTTTTCATTTTTATGCACCAGACATGTAATTTACATTGCCTCTTTGTTCTCAACAGTATTTGCCGACAGCTTTTATCATGGATTTGTGAGGACAGAATTACATTAGCAATAGTTTTTTTGTGTCATGTACGTTTATTCATTCGCAAAGGTTTATTTTAACTTCATACGAAAATCCAACTCCACTTAAAACACATCTGTGATGTTTAACGTTTACAGAAGCAGAAAAGAAAACACATTGCCACTGTTAATACTGTTATCAATCTGATTGCATACATCGCCGTTATGGTTTTGTACATTAAAGCATGACTTGACGTAATCCTCATTGCTCCATGTGGAACATAAGGCCTCAACCATACCCTTCCGTTTTGTCCGGCCCTCGGCTGTTGATTTTGCAGCCTCCCAAGACATCCCTGATATTAAAACAAGCTTCAAATGTTATTTTGTTTTTTGTTCTACGGTGGTAATGAAAAAAGCAACCGGTCAAACAAACAAAAAAACAATTAGTAAACTGATTGATAACCTATTATAAATCATTATCTACAATCACATGAAATATTTATTTCAGGTACTTTAAGCATTTCTCTGGCATTATTCTCCCCCCCCCCCCACCCCTCTCACTTCTTGGAGCACGTACCCTGCACGGATGAAAAAGAAACAAAATTGAATCCCACTCGAGGGAGTTTCAAATGCCCGACCCCATCGGGAAAAATGTCTGAAAGTAACCCTGGTCATGTCAAGAGCTGTATGCTATTGCTACATCAATGTATTAGATCTCTGATGGATTGTAGAGAGACGTGTTATCATTTTTGTAATGCTATTCATTTTATTTTAAGAAATATTTCTGTAGTGTTCTATATAAAAAAAAAAAAAAAAAAAAAAACAACTTTGCTAGCTGATTTAGAGCTAAGTTAAACAAAGTATTGAGAAAAAAAATTCTAGTTTCTTTGGCAAAATTACAAGTTTAGAATCAAGAGATATCATTAGGATATCGGCTCCATGCTAGTAACACAAAGCCAAACGTAGATCAAATAAGTTCCTGCATGAAATCTTAACACGGTCTAATACCACCTCGATCACGCAGCAACCACCAACACCACCACCGCCACCACCACCACCACCACCACCACCACCACCACCACCAAAAACCACCACCACCACCACCACCACCACCACCACCACCAACACCACTGCCACCCACAATCACATAGCGTACACCGCCACTTCATAAAGCCAGTTAATAGACTCCGGGTTAGTAGAGTTAATCTAGAATTATCTGCAGGCGTTAATTACACCTGGGGGAGGGGATGAAAGAAGGAGGGATTAGCTACGCTGGTGGGAGGGGGGTAAGTTGCTAGATGGGGGTCGTTTTATAACAGTTCACAACCGGGGGGGGGGGGGGAATAAGTTGCTAGATGTGGGTCGTTAACGAGCGAGGGGGGGGGGCAATAAAACGGATAAGTGAGTAATAGAATTAATTCATTTTAAAAGAATAGCTAATGAATTATCCTTGTTTGTACTCTCTAAGACTGAAAACCAGCGCTTAACATGCACTATTTGATTACCTTTATTAGAGAAACTCAGACATACTTTCGCCGCCATCTTTAACTGGCAAAGCAGCAACAGTGACTTCCGGTTTGATAAGTTATGAAGTCTAGGAACCTAATACGTCATTTAGTCATGTTTTCATAAACAATGTGTCACTAGTCAATGCATACCTTTAGTTAGGTCCGAGTTGTATGAATCAAGTTATTGTTTAGGCGCCTTTGAGGCCTAAAGCTAACCCTGCTTTAGAAATAATATATAAAAAACATTTTACGCCATTAATTGGACGGCGCGGTAGGGTGGTAGAGCGCTCGACTACTAACCAGACAGTCTCAAGTTTGGATCTGGACTCAAGCCTGTAGAACGTCCCTGAGTCCACTCAGGTCTAATGGGTGCCTGTCACACATTCGGTAAACAAACGCGTTGGGCATAGTGTTGACCACATCGCCTATTCATCTTTCCCATGGACTGTTAATTTCGAAGGTATACAAATCGGCATATAGCCGGACGTCTAAAAGCTTTTTTTTTCTCTTCTTCTGAATTATTATTATTTTTTTAACTGTGTTAATTGAACAGGAAACTATTCACATCTAGAGACTGGAGGCGATATTTTAACGTGGAGCATACGACACGCTTAGAGAGGGTTATGTCATTGTTAGACAGTTTCTTCCAGGCGGAGCCCCCACCCCTCCCCGAAGAAATTCTACTCCCCCCCCCCCCCATGAACGAAATGGAATTTATATAGAAAATATATACTTTAACCAGTGTCTGCCCCCCCCCCCCCCTCCTGGAAAATTTTGTCCGACCCCCGACCCCTGAAAATATCAAGCGCCCCCCCCCCTCATCCCGGAGAAAAAAGTCTGAAAGAAACACTGGGGTTAGGTTTAGAGTTAGACAAGTTTGATGACGTTGGGCACTGGCCGTCAATGTCTACAGAAAGGAGGAACACATAATAGACCTACATTCAGTTATTTTTTTAACTAAGATTTACCATCAACCAATGCTGGACAATAAAAAAGATTGGCAGTTTATGAAATGCCGGTTTGGGTTAGGATAAGGATCAGGTGTTTACCTTGCTCGGGTTTTGGGTTAAAGCTACAGTTAATTCCATGGTTAAGGTTAGAGTTAGAGTAGCAATACGAGCTAAAATCATTTTGACCCTGCACACGACTCTAGAAGTACCGATAAACCTCGTTTTAAACCTTAACGCAACCTCTCATATACATTATAAACCTAACCTTAACGAAACGTTTCTATGGAGATTATCAGGGAAACTACCAATAATTTATTTAGACTTTAGACGTATGTGTTTGTAGTCCGTTTTTTTCCCCGGTTGAAATCATTCTCCCATTTTGTTCAATCCCGTAGTTTGTATTTTAAGGCACAAGCGAAAGATAATTACTTCGACGCTTCGTAAAAAAACTCATTCGAAAACTCATGCCCCGACTAAATAAAAAAGAGAAAAACAACACACAAGAAAATGATTGTCGACTTTAAGCCCCGCCCCTTTTCACACCACACACTCACCGCTCGCAGTGACCGTTATCGACCGGTGAAGGGGAGCCGAAGGAGCGAATCGCCACCGCGCTTGTACCGTGTAGCGGCCGAGCTTTCGCCCCGCCCCTCGCTTTCTCCACCGTGTTGTATCTTCCCCCTCCCCCCTCGCCCTTTTCCCCTCAAACCCAGCCCTCGAATGCATCCTCGCGTTCGTGAAACGTGCCTTCGAATGTGATTTGCAGAAAAACGAAATCTTTGCACGGTTCATGACGCCTTTTTTCCCCGACGCCCGACGGGGAGTGATATCAACGGTCTAGGAAAAAGTGAAGGGGGGCGACTCTAAGACAGAGAAGGAAAAAACAAAAAAAAAAAAAAATACTCAGGTAGTGTTGTCGAAAAAATCCGTTTTCAGCAGGAATTATTCCCCCTTGGTGAGAGCACGAATAGGTTCTGCGCGAGTGACTAGTCGAGTTATTGTGCATTGAAAACACACTTCAGAAGCGATAGGGGAAAATACGGATTGGACATTTCGTCAGATTCGAAATTCGCTGGAATTTTTTTTTTTAAATTTGGACTTTCTGAAAACTGCACGAAGTTTATTTCTTATTGTGGTTGTGTTTGCTGTTCGCGGTGCAAGATGGAGTTGTGATTTCTTTTCTAACTGTGGTGATTATTAAATTTTTTTTAACAACATTTTTATTTTGTGCGCGACTTTGCTTTTACTTATTTAATTTAAAAATCTCAGTTTTATACAGATCTAAACTTGATTTTTTTGTTTTAATTAATTATTTTAAAAAGTCGGTTACCGCAATCTACTTTAACTAAACCGGCGCTTACTGTATTTGATCGATGCTTGACGTTATTATTTAGTTAAATTTAGAAATTCCTTCATTAAGTTGTAGACATTTTTAAAACTTATTAATTACCGTCTCTCGCGTAATACAGGCATTGCCTATAAAGGCACTTTAACGGTTTGGAATACAGTTAGAGTCAGTGTTAAGTTTAGCTTTACTTATACCTACTAGTGATGAGATTATTTTTGGAATATGCCTACTCAGGCTAGGGTTCTTATTATGATAATTCGGTTTATTTTATTGGTAGGTTATGATGTTTTGCTTTTGGCTGTCATACATTTCGGATAAGTTAGTACGGTTAATTATTACGCGCGGACAGTAAACTATTTTATCACTTGATTATTTTCAACAAGGAGAACTTTAATTACGAGTTATGTCAGTAGTTAATAAATGTACAATTCCCTTTTTTAACCGTATGTTTAGGTTTACGGTTAAACTTAAGGAATATAGCGCAACGATAAGTTTAGTTTTGAAAACGAATCCAAGTAACTTAAGAGTTGAATCGGGTCTACTTGTAGCTTGGGTCTAATTTAACACACACAAGTTACACACTTTTGGCCTGGTCTATTTGGGGCTTGGGTCTAATTTAACACACACAAAGTTACAGTTTGATTGGGTCTACTTTTGACGTGGTCTAATTTAACACACTCAAAGTTACAACATTTTGATTGGGTCTATTTGTGGTGTGGGTCTAATTTAGCACAAATTTAACACATACAAAGTTACTCCATTTTGTCTGGGTCTATTTGTGACTTGGGTCTAATTTTGATTGAGTCTACATTTGGCGTGGTCTAATTTAACACACTTAAAATATTTGCTCTTTTTAGAGTTACTTCAGTAACAAAACAAACATCTTACTTCAATACAGCATATAATCTATGAGTTACTCTAACAATCTATGAAAGGCAATGAGACATCCACTTCTTAAAACTTCCCTTCCCGTCAAATATATTTTAAAAGCTAACCAGTAACCCAGCTAGATCTACTTGTCTATACTCTAAACAGAACATTTTAACTTTTAGGTCCACTTAGCTAAAAAGCACACGAAATACACATTTTTAAAGAATACACACATTTATTTGTTCATGTTACTTAAGTCTGACTTTTTGGTATCTCCTTTTAAACAAGTTAGGATAATTTTGACTAGATCTACCACACACCCAGGCATCACACTAGAAACCCGACATTATCAAATTTTTACGCAAATAAAAAAAAACAAAAAAAAAAACATATTTCAACCGAACTTCGAGACTTGTTAAATTATTAATTAGTTAAATTCACAAATAAAACTAACGCAAACATTTTAATTTTTTTAACTAAGTAAAAAAATAACTATGTATTTGTAAAAACAATAATTTATTCACCAGACGTTAAGGTAATATACTTTTTAAAATGCATACTTTTGCGAAAACGATAGTAGTATCATGCGTTAAAAAATCATCAGTAAAACGTTAAGTAAAAGCTAGATAGAATATAAATATACAGGAATCTAGAAATTTATTTTTCATTCAGAAAAAAGAAGGGCTAAATTATGCCGTAATGGTGTACTTTCAAACTAGACGCGAATAACAGGAAACTTTGGATTAATTTCCGATTGCGATATTTAACAATTCCTAACACTAATTCTAGTAACTAACTAAAAAATGATCCTAGCGCTATAAATCTCAACATATTATAATCCGTCTTAAAATACAAATAGAACTGGTTAGTTTACTTCAACCAACTATAATCAAACTTTAAGTTCATACCTCAATACACCTATGAATTCACATTTTTAGTGCATACTTACATCAAATAAATTCAACTTTTAGTTCATACTTACAAAATCTGTAATCAAACTATTAGTTCATACTTTTGTTAAATCATCTGTTATTAAATTTTTAGTTCATACTTACATAATCTGTAATCAAACTTTAAGTTCACACTTACCTATGTAATCACATATTTAGTTCATACTTACATCAAATCAGTAGCGTAGCGAGGGGGGGGGGGGGGGCGGGGGGGGGGGGGAACACATGTCCCCGGGCGCCGAGCTTAGGGGGCGCCAAAATGGGTTGGAAAAAATAAATTGAAAGTTTGAGGGGGGTGCAAATTGAAAGTTTGAGGGGGGGGGGGGGGGTGCAAATCAAAATCTCGAGGGGGGGTGCAAATCGAAAGTTTGAGGGGGGGGGGGTGCAAATCAAAATATCGAGGGGGGGGGTGCAAATCGAAAAGTTTGTCCCCGGGCGCCGGGAAGGGTCGCTACGCCTCTGCATCAACTACAATTAAACTTGTTCATACTTACTTACACCTATATAATCACATTATATGGTTCATACTAACATTAGCTACAATTAAACATTTAGTTCATACTTACATAATCTGTAATTACACTTTTTGTTCATACTTACTTACACCTATGTAATCACATTTTAGTTCATACTTACACCATCTATAATTAAACTTTTAAGATGATACCCCAAAATCCTACCCTAAATCATGTCCTCATTATAAAACCAATACCGACACTACAATCTTTGATTCGCTGGACCTTAGCTAGACTTGGGCAAATTTCATGTCGTGTTTTTTAAATTAAATTGTTATCAGCTAAGATTTTAAAAGGTTTCAAATGAGTGGTATTGTGTAGGATTGTACGGGGTGGTGGGGTTGGTGTGGTTGTGTAAGGTTGTATGGAGTGGTGGGTGTTGGTTGGTGTATACTACCTGGGCAAAAGATGTTGATACAATTTGGAGTATTTATACCGTGCATCGGTCTGGTCTGTTTTATGCCGAAAATTAATTGTTTCGCTTCTGGCTATAACGATAACCAGAAAACAAAAAAAAAAAAAATGTTTTCAGGGAACAGGTAGAATACAGGAGTATTTCTAATATCTAGCTTGCGTTTTACCCAGCGTTCACCAAACGAGTAATTTTAAGTGTTACAGTAAAAATATTCATAGTTTTTGTTTTAAAAAATTCACGTTGATCACAAGCTTTAGCGCCAACCAGTAACTAAAATGATTTATTATTTTTGTAAACATTAAAACTATCCCACATTAAGAATACATAGTTTGTATTGTAAATAACACGATATATTATCTTGTTAAAATATAAATATGTACATAACTTGAAGAGATTTGGTTAATACCGTAGTTGTGGAAATAAGGGCGATGTAGGAGTGAGTTATTTTAGTTTTTAGTACCGATCGGATTAAAAGCTAAATATAATATATATAAACTATACAAACTATATAAAACTATAAAATAAATAATAAATTCTAAAACAATATTATTTATATCAAAATTTGTTAAGTGAACTAAATATTCGTTAAGTAGGCCCTATTTGTTTTTAAAAACTCTGATTCTGTAATTTCCCAGTTGTGAGTTGGGTATAGTTTTTTTGGATAGCGAAAACACATAAAAACATCACATTGAAGTTTAAGAATATGTAAATCACACAAAAAGACACTTATAAAAGAAAATAAAGATATATAATTAACAAATATCACATTGAAAATACACATAGGAAATACAATTAAACAACACATATAAACCTCATAGTCATATAGAGGAAACAAGACAAAACACAGAAAACACACTCACGAAGTACGTTAAAAATATAGGCCTACATAGGGTATCAAAGAAACGTATAAACTACAGATTGGAAATAAAACAAAGAACACATAAAAAACACATATGACATTAACAACAAAGGACGTCAACACACATAAAAACAAGTTAGGAAACACAAAAAAACAAACATATAAACTACACACACTTAAGAAATAAAAAATAAACTAAGTCAAAACACACATGACATATTTTTAAAAAAATACCAAGGCATAGAAAACACACTTTCAGAAACATACAGACCTCCCCCCCCCCCCCCCACACACACTCATACACAGTTATGACATAAACACAACAAAAAACATATAATCTACATACACTTAAGAAATAAAAAATAAACTAAGTCAAAACACATAAAATATTTTTTAAAAATACCAAGGCATAGAAAACACACTTTCAGACACATACAGACCCCCCCCCCCCCCCCCTCTCCCCCTCACCCCCCCCCCCCCCCCCCACACACTCATACACAGTAATGACATAAACACAACAAAAACATACAGAAACTACACACACTTATGAAATTAAACTAAACTAAGTCAAAACACACATAAAATATTTTTTTTTTAAATACGAAGGCATAAAAAACACACTCTCAGAAACATACAGACCTCCCCCCCCCCCCCCCCCCCCACAGTAATGACATCTACATTATGTGCACGTCCTCGTTTGACTTCTGATCGTCATAACCTTCAATGTGTTTCCCGACCCCTCGGGCCCGTAACCCGATAGGGACCCTAAGTGTCTGGGTACACTGCACCGTGAAATCCACCCCCCGGGCCTTGAAGGGTGGAGCCGGTGTGTTTAAACACAATTTTTCCTAGCGCAACTTGAGCGCAACACAGTCGGCTGTGTCATTGTCAATATGTCGTTCTGTGGTTCGAGGGCCCCACCAAGTTAGTGCATACAGCCATTAAGTTGGGGGTGGGGGAGGGTTGATGGGGGGGGGGTGAAATATTTGAAAGTAGAGTCGTTTTGATTTGTGGGGGCAAAATATATTTTGAATCAATATTTGATGTGGGTAGTTTAAACAAGAAGATCTAAATACATATTTAAAAATACACACATACACACCCACAATCGACACACACACACACACACACTCACACACACACACACACACACACATATATATATATATATATATATATATATATATATATATATAATATATATATATATATATATATATATATATATATATATATATATATATATATATATATATATATATATATATATACATGTACACACACACTCTCTCTCACACACATACACACGCATACATACATACATTTATCTTTAAACGGTATACCTAAAGTCGAACGTCAAGTCTACTGCCGCCAATATCAAATCACTGCAAATCCTTTCTGAACTTATAACGTGGTTTATTTTCTATTTACACGGTGGGCGTGGGAAGAGATTATAAAGGAACACATTGTTTGACCTTCCATTTAGAAAATAAAAGGCTACACATATGAAGCTATCTAGAGAGCTTCCAGAACCAAGAAATATGCAGCCAAGTTTGTTGTATCAACTTTATACTTATATGTCCTCCTCCTGCACCCCATCCACCGAAATCCCACCCCTGACACCCCACTTCCGACACCCATCCCCCGACACCCCACCTCACTTCACAATCTCTTCTGGTCTAAGTTGAGGTCTGACAATCTACTAGACAGAAAAATTTCGACTTACTATACCACTGAAGGCGTAATTGAATTGTTCACATAATCAACGCCTACAACACCAAACAACATACCAGACTTGTCTAGCTTATCATTTTATTATCAACCTTATTATTCCTAGTTTGTGTTTCAGAGATAATTTACTAATAAATTGTAACTAATTACCTGCTATTTTTTTGTACTATTAATTTCTAACTATAACATAACTGGCTGTAATGGTGTAATGGTGTAATTTATCCATATGTAAACAGTATCGGTTACGTTTTCCTGATGTAGTTTTTATTTTCTCCCTGAGTCGAAATTTGGATTTATAGCTAGAGCTAAAGCTAACGTTGAAGGGGACTCAGTTTGTGTCTATAACCAGAGTTTCTTCCAGGCATCTCTTCGGAGGGGCTCAGCCCCCCCCCCCTTCCCCCGAAGAGAGTCTACCGCCCCCCCCCCCCCCCCCAACGAAATAAAATTTATATAGAAAATATATACTTTTAACAGTGACCGACCCCCTTTCCGAAGAAAGTCTACCGCCCCCCTGAAAATTTCAATTGCCCCCCCCCCCCCCCCGGAGAAAAAAGTCTGGAAGAAACACTGTCTATAACTAAGATTAGTTTACCGTTTGGGTTAGAGCAATACATGCTTCAACATGGCCCTGTTGGTGATTACCTAAGCTCATAATTTTATGGATATATCATTTTCTTATTACTTTAAACATTTTAAAGTCTAGTATTTATTAAAAATGCGTTAAAAAGAAAACAAAATCATCTTAAATAACTTGTTATGGTTGAATTAATTTTTTTGGTCACCATCCATTCTATAGCAGATAAAAAAAAAACATTACTTTTAATTTTTAAATTGAAGCATTTTTAAATTTAATGATTAACAGGGTTTTTAAAAAAAATGTACTTGCTGTTTAGGCGAAACATAATATATGATGTTTTTTTTTTACGGATTAGGTTCTATTATGTATAGAAGATGCTGTCAGATTTACAAAACATAGGTGTATGAGGCTTAGTTGACCATAAAATATAAATTATAGATATCATAAATATGATTAGTTTGAAACGCCGTTTGAAGCAGTATTGACAGTAAAACATCATACAAGATCACGAGATATTGTTTTAACGCCGAAGTACTCAACGACACACTAACATGCGCATGTTTCAATCATTCGTTTAAATCAAAATTTGATATTTATTTCTTATTACGCTTTGTTTATGATCAAAACTTAGGGTTATGTACTGCTAATTTGTTTTTATACATTACGCTTGATTCTTAATTACATAAAACAACCAATACTTACATAGCAAAAGGTTTCATTCAGACATTTTTCTCTCGGGCGAGTGGAGGGGGGGGCTTGAAGCTTGGGGGAGGGTTGGAAGGCACGCATTTAAATTGGGGGGGGGGGGGGGGGCGCAGAACTGGTCATAGTATATATTTTTAAAAACAAATTAATTTTTTCCCCATTCCATTCGGGGGAGGGGGGTTGGGGTACACGGACGGACGGAGACACCCGACGAAATGCCTGAAAGAAACTCTGGTCTTCATATCAATAACATTTAAGAAAATTTCAACCGATTTTTGTCACTTGATATATTTGCGATAGAAAGAATACTTTTCTGGTTATATTGCACGATTTGGATAAAGACAAACTTTGAAGATTAACGACAATAAAACGCAATAAAATTAGGAAATAAATCTTGACTCTATAGAGTTTAAAAAAAAATAACCCCCAAAAGAGCTTGTCCTGTTGGTAAAGTGGCAACATCAAAGACGGGCATGTAAACTAAATGCAAATATTCTCGCCTTTGATTGTAATTTATTTTGTCAAACCTAACAATTTTTTTAAAAGTTGGATATAAACGATCTGGATTTACTAACTTGTAACGCGCTAATTTATTTTGTGAATCCTAACCATTTTTTTTTTAAAGTTGGTATAAACGATCGGGATTTATTTACTTGTAGAGCGATAATTTTTTTGTGTGAAACCTAACCATTTTTCAAAAGTTGGGTATAAACAATCATGATTTAAATATTGGGTATAAACAATCATGATTTAATAGATTGTAGAGCTATGGAAGATGTTGTGCGCTTTGATACACATTCTGTTGTTTTACGTTGATGTATGGGTATGCGTAGTGCGTTCTATGTAAACATTTATATAGGGTTAGTGAGCATATTACATTTTGCATAACACGGAGAGCAGGGGTGTGGTTTATTCTGTTATAATTCGTTATATAGGACAGGAGAGGTTTGTCATTGTGTTGTAATATGTTATATAGGGTACGGGTGGTAAATAGGTATGTAGTAATTCATAGAATTTACGACTGGAGTTTATATATGTTTACAAATGTCTTCGTAATCGTTTATTACTTACTGGTAGTTATCTTTATAAAGCCATGTAAGGCTGATTTTGAGAATAATAATACGCTTTTCGGGTAGTAGTAACAGGCTCGTATAAGTAGGCATCCGTAGCCTTGGTATCAGTTTAGATCTTAGTTTAGGCCAGTGATAATTATCGTATGGCTAGGGGTATGGTTAGAATATGGTCAATTTATTTTTAATGAATAATGATTATTCTTGGTCACGGGCTATAAAAATCAGGCATGTGGAATATGGTGGAGAAGTCTAAAAAAAACTAACGACCCCACCCCCCCCCCTTCCCGCCCCACAACTGCACCTCTATACTCAACCCCCCCCCTGCAATGTTCCCCTACAAATCCCTATACAACACTCCAATCCCATATTTCCTGAAACAATTCCTCCTATTAACCTCCCCCACCCCACCCTACAACTTTCAACAACACCCCCACCCCTTATTTCTACCGAGCGGTAGTTACACACATTATCTGGGACTAAAATTCATCGTTTTTCTCTCCGTCGCGCGTTGATTGTAAACAGTGTGTACGCACCCCCCCCACCCCCAACACCTCACACAATTGACTAATTTTCATTATCTCACCCCTCAGATCCCTCACCCACCTTTTAACACCCCCGCGTTTTACCCAAACATGCCCAAGTCTTAACACCAAACACTCCACGTCTTAAACCCGACCCCCGGGTCTTAAAAAAAAAATCCCCCCACCCATCTCTGAGAGAGTGACCATTTGGCGCACTTTACACCACGGCCCACATCTTGACCGCTACAGCAGCGAATCGGTCAGTTCCCGCAACACAAAACAACAGGCCCTAAACCTTTTCGTGTCTGTGTGGTGCTCTGTTTCACTGGTTGTTGGTTCTACGGATTTAGTCAATTGGGTGACCCCCGAAAAACAATACAGTCAATTATCGTGCGGGTTTTACAGCCTGGAGTAATTCTTGGTTCCAGTGGTAGCTAGTGTGTGAGGCTCACTGCCAGAGGGGGGAGAGGACGCTTCCAGATTTAGGTATGTACGGCATTTTATTCTCTGATACTTTTAGAACTGCTAGTAGCCAATCATTGTGAAGTACGCAATCCTAGATACGACCCGTCTTTTTTATGTTTATCTATCTATATCCGTCCCTCTATATCTAATCTCTATATATCAAATACCTCTATATCCAATATCTCTCTATCCAATACATCTATATCCAATCTCTCTATATCCAATACTTCTATATACCATCTCTCTCTATTCAATACCTATATATCCCATCTCTCTATATCCAATACCTCTATATCCAATCTCTCTCTAAACAATTCCTCTATAACCAATCTCTCTATATCCAATTCCTCCATATCCAATTGCTCTATATCCAATCCCTTTTCGTCTCGATACGACCCCCTTTTATCCCAACCCTCTGTATGCGATCCCTCCTCATCCAATCCTTCTCTACGCGACCCTTTCTTATCCGATTTCTCTACTTCTTAATCTACCCCACATGTGTGATACTAATTTTGTCAGATCCCTCCATCTTTTTCTGACCCCTCTCTTTATCCAGTCACTTGAAACTTCCGAGGGCTGGACGACGACAGACACTGGTCAAAGTGTATATTTTCTGTATAAAGAAATGCCTGAGAGAAACTCTTGATATGTTGTGAAATAACAAGATAAAGACATAAGATGCGAATTGCACCGGACTGCACTTTTTAATACAAATAAAAAATTTAAAAAAATTAAATAATATGAGAAGTATGAGAAAACTTTACTCATGTAAAAGGGGCGGAGGTTGATTAATCAACCAGCTTAATTAAACATTCATCCCTAGACTAGCTCAGTTTTAGTTTGTGAATAAAATTTAACTTCGTAATTTAACTTTACCTGCACAACCTGCACAACAATAGTTGAATAGAATTTGTTGTGTCTAGGCGACGTGAATGGACATCTTGATTGAATTAGTCTAGTTCAATACACGAGACGGCAATATTTGCTATAACATGCCATCAGATCTAGACCTAAGACTTCACAGCCAGCTAATGTTAACAAACAACAAACACATCAAACACAACACAACCGGCTAGTTTCTCCAAACACAACCGGCTAGTTTCTCCAAACACAACCGGCTAGTTTCTCCAAACACAACCGGCTAGTTTCTCCAAACACAACCGGCTAGTTTCTCCACACAACCGGCTAGTTTCTCCAAACACAACCGGCTAGTTTCTCCAAACACAACCGGCTAGTTTCTCCATCAAACACCACACAACCGGCTAGTTTCTCCAAACACAACCGGCTAGTTTCTCCATCAAACACCACACAACCGGCTAGTTTCTCCACCAAACACCACCAAACACCACACAACCGGCCTCCACCAAACACCACACAACCGGCTAGTTTCTCCACCAAACACCATCAAACACCACACAACCGGCCTCCAACAAACACCACACAACCGGCTAGTTTCTCCACCAAACACCACCAAACACCACCAAACACCACACAACCGGCCTCCAACAAACACCACACAACCGGCTAACCCTATTAGTCACAACAACGGTAATCTGCCAGATAAAGACGCCGTGAGATTGATAAGTGCCTGGTCCGTGAGAGACGGGATTTGTTACTAGTCCCCTCCATTGGCGGGACACTGCCCGACCCCCACGGGCTGATTGATGTGACTTAGTGCCGGGTACCACGTCAGTCAAGTCAGATCATAAACACGATCACACTGCTGATGTGACTTAACATTATGTACCACGCATTCATATATTGTCCTTCAAGACTAAAAACACCACACACATAAAATACACATGCTACACACTACATTTATAGCCTTAGAGCAGTAGGCCTAGTTCTTAACCTTTTTTGAGGTAGCGAACCACACTAGTTAAACATACGCATTCACCGTAATAGTTCTGTCGTCCACACTGACAACATCTCATTTTGAATCATAACCCCACCACATACCACGTCAATCCAATTAAATTATAACCCAATCACGCTGCTGCGTATGAAAAAAACAAGTTAATAAAAAGTCTAGTGACAATTTAAGCGCAATTTCCTTATGTTATCCATAACAATTTTTAATTTTTTGTGACCGAACGAAAGGATATTTTTTTGCGCTAAAAACCTACACGATGCTCAGTTTAAATTAAAACTATCATCCTAGGCCTACACGATGCTGAGTTTAAAAATTCTTAATTAATTTTTTGTGACCGAACGAAAGGATATTTTTGAAAACATTCTTCGGCAATATTGTTCTAAATTATGGCAGGAATCGATTGGTAAATGTTTCAAGTCGCTAAGTGGTCTGGTTGTCGAGATATGGGCCAAAAATTGCATTTTTTCGAGGTTTTTTGGCTTTTCCGGGAAATCCAGGAAGGAATTCCGGGAATTTTTTTGGCCCACAATCATCCTCGGAACTTGCTTATTATATTTGCTTTGGAACTAGTCCTCGATATTGCTTCGTTGAGGAGGAGATACGACTTAAAGCTGCGGACACACATCCATTCATTCATTCATTCATCCATCCAGAAATGACGAGTTAATAATCGCAATTGTCCAGTATGGAAAATACGCTAAAAACCACAATACTAATAATTACCATGATAGGATACTAGACGCCAATTATTTATTCGCATTATAATATAAATCGATCTTTGTTATTAATATACTCTAACATCAATATAAACTTAAACACAACTCTAAATTAGTCTTAACTCAACCACAATCCTAGCTCTGTCCTAACTAAACTATAATATAAGTATCCGTATGCAGATTTCTATGTTGCTCGTTTAGTTGTTTATTCCTTTGTGGCCCATGGGTAGCAGAGGGCAACAGCCACACCTCTTTACCGAACTCTGTTTTGGGCAGCTCTCTGTATACACGCCAATATAAGACCGGCCAGAGGCGTAGCGACGGGGGGGGGGGGGGTGTACATATGTCCCCGGGCGCCGACCCTAAAGGGCCCTAAAATAAGCTCATTTTAGCTGCTATTTTAAATTATAAATATAAAAAATACATGGGGGGGGGGCGCCAAATTGAAAGTTTGTCCACTAGCGCCGGGAGGGGTTGCTACGCCCCTGAGCCTGGCAGTCCTTCCCTCTTCTTTTACTGTTCTTCTTCAGGATTTTCTTAGCCGGTACTTTCATCTTCCTCTGGGGATTCCACCGAATTCTAGACTCCAACCAATATGCAGCCAGTACTGTTAAATTCTATTAGACTTCCGAAGCACTGGAACTATTCGGCAAGTCTAGCTCTTTACCATGTCTAGTTGACTCAAGTCAGAGGAGACCCACGTACTAATGGGCCTCTGACGTCTCACCACCACCATACATGATTGCAGTTTCACGTAATGGAATTCCCATTTTCAGCCTTTTCTCTTCGCTTTAACCCTACACACAAGCAAAGTAACATTTTTAATACAGTTCTTACGAGCGCCATTGCAATTCAATAGCTAGATTCTTCTTTTTTTTTCTACAATCAAGTTAATATTCTGTAAAAAAAAAATAAAAAAAATACCCTGTATATAAAAATGTATATTATTTTCACCACCTATTATCAGCGCCAGTGGTGTATTATTTGTATCGGGCCGCGGTCTCATTCCGGCCCGCTGTTGTCGCGGTACTTGGGTGGTCCGCAGCGGAGAGTTTTGCAGTTAGTTGTAGGGGACACACTCGCGAAACGGAACAGATTAAGTCAAGATGTTTTTTTGACTTGGGCTGAATAGACGCCATGGGCGAGGTCGGGGGGGGGGGGGGGGGGAGACGACGACAATAAACGCACAAGGCGATAGATTTGGCAGTGATTCGAAACTGGAGTATTCAAAGAGGGGGGTGGGGGTGGGGTGTAGGCATGATGGATTTTTTTCTTATCAATTTGCTTTGCGGAGGATAAGGACAAGATTTCGATGCTGTATAGTTAGATATGGTAACTGTTATATGTACGATATACCATTATGGTATTACATAACATTTTTGTAATCTGAGTCTTTTTTTAAACTGAACTAGATCTAATGTCCTTAATAATCGCGTAATAGCCTCACACTCTGTGACGTCATGTGAGTGTATGTGTGTGTGTGTGGGGGGGGGGGTATTCTATCCCCTCACCCACATATTCAAACATACAAAGACACGCGCAAACACCGACACACACCGACACACACACATCAAGGCCTATATCTACACACATATCACTCGTGTACACATACACGATCACCTTTTTGTAGATCGGTGAGTGTGTTGTGTATTTGTGTATGCGCGTTTCATCTCCCGTTTCAACTCAATCGCCGAAACATCACTACCATTAAAGCCACCGTTGTTAGACCAACATTAGCAGTAGCAGTTGGTATTTATTTACCTGACCTTTTAATCCTAACCAAACACTCGCGTTAAAACCTCGGGGGGTTTGAGAGTGTTTAATTTAACACGGCCGAGGTACATAAAAACCGTTGTCCTAATTTGAGAGTCAAATTGATGTTCAATATATGGGAGGGTGTGGATCGGTTAAGAAAAAAATGTCCGTGTGGGGGGGGGGGGGAGGTAAGTGGTTGTGGGGGTGTGGGGAGATAAACATACATCAAATAAAACAAGGGGCCGTGAGTCAACACGACTGGGTGTTGAACCCCCGGGACTTTCAACACCCCCCACCCCCTGGTGCCGCCATACGCGTGTTAGAATTCGCTACCTGAATCTAAGTACTGGTCACGTGATGCCCCCCCCCCCCCCCCCCCCCGCTGGAGCCACATGTGGTTGATGACACCCGCGTGGCATTAGCGGGCATCTCCGCTGCTGGACGTAACGGTCAGTCTACAAGTCGGGGGGGGGGGGGGGGGAGGGAGGAGGTAGGTAAAGGTTAGGGTTGGCAGTGACGGTAGGGGGTGGGGCGGGGTGGGGAAGGTCCAGTGTAGTTGAGATTGGGTTAGGTTTGTCAGGTTGAGAAATATTTCACGGTATCGACTAGGAGTTGGGGCGGAGGGTGGTAGTGGGGGTGGGGGGGTGGGGAGAGGGTATATTTTGCGTAGAAAGATATTATCTTCCCAATTTCCTTCGTGAGTGCTTCCACACTTTGACTGGTTTCCATTTCTAGGTCAATACAGGAGGAGATTTAAAGCTTAACTGTTCAGTTCTACATCAGCCTCAACATCCCTATACAATAGTTACAACACGTCACTTTTTTTTTGCGTTGAAAAAAAAAATCAAACAATAAAGTTCTCCCTTACAACACATCTGGTTCAACGACAAGGGAGGTAATTTGTGTTTCACCTCCCTTTTCAAAGGGCAGTAATCCAGTTAGGGCTTAGCCATGACACAACTAATGACACCTCATTACCTTTCGCACGGTGACGTCACGAGGCGTACATTTGACACTTTGGACGACTGTTATTTGTAACGTTTGCTGCTCCTTGAGTCATTCACTCGACGCCTGACTCCTGGGAACATGTTGAAGGCAGCAGGGAAGAGTCACATATTTAGCCATGATTGATGACAACAGAACTTGGCCAGGTTTCGCTGATAAAAAAAAAATAGAACTATGTAGCATATTTATTATTTACAATATGGGCATAATTATTGACAAATATTTGTACTATATTTTTTTAGCTATTCCCCTCCCCTTCTCCCCACTCTCAATGACTTACCAATAAATATATATCTATATTACATGTGGGGTTAAATTTTGATTTATTTCTAATGAATACCTCAGTATATAAGACATATTCAAAGATCTATATAACATGGGGGTTGACTTTTGATATATTCCTATAAAATGCTTTAGTATAAAAGACATACAGACATCTATATAACTTGCAGGGTTGACTTTTGATGTTTTCCAAATGAATACTTTTGTATATAAAACAGTTTACGGTATTTCCGTAGACTAAGTGCTAAATATATCGCTGTAGTAGAACCACTCGTGGGAGTAATAGTTACTATAGTTACATGGCGGTCTATACAACAGACGCAGTAAAGTTCATCTATAGTATTCTATACGGTCAGTGCCAAGCCTAGACAGTTAGGCTCACAGACCAGAGAATAGTTTGCAGATTCGAACCTAGGAACTGAACTCATGACTTCCTGTTTGGCAACCAACTCTACTACCCGACCACACGACCACCCGACCACACGACCACCCGACCACCCGACCACCCGACCACCCGACCACCCGACCACCCGACCACCCGACCACCCGGCCACCCGACCACCCGACCACCCGGCCAAACGGCCACCCGACCACCCGACCACCCGACCACCCCACCACACATCAACACAACTTAAAATACATAGGCCTATTCAAAGTGCATTTTAAAAAAATAATTGAGTATGTGTAGAAAGTTGCTGTTTAGTGTGTAGGCGGAAGTTAGAGGTCTAAGCACTGGCAAGGGCTTGGGAAAATTCAGTTGCCGACTTCAATACGCTTGCGCGAATTACAGTTGTAATTATGAGCCGGAAACTCGTCTAAAAGCGATATGTACGGCTAATTATTGTCCGTTATAGGAATGTCTGTGAATGTCAGAATTAGCTTTGTATGGAGTTGGTTGTTTAATTAGAGTCTAACTCAAAGCAAACAAGGAAGATTTAGGGTGATGGTGTGTAGCTTATGTGGGGATTTTTTTTATACGCTTGTGATTATGTGTGGTTGTATGTGCGTTTGGGTGAATGTGTATCAGTAACTATTTAATAATTTGTATTTTTGTATGTCAGCGTGCGTGTATAAGCGTATTTCTATTTTGAGTGCGTGTATGTTTGTGCATGCGTTGTACCGAAGCTTAGGTTATAATATAAAATACCGGAATATGAGAACAAATTGAATATATAAAAAAAAAACCATAAACCATATATGAAATATTTGTACTAGCAAATGTTGCCAACGCCTGCAGTGTCTTTTTTTAAGGAACCAAAGTTCAGTATAGGATAAACCATGCACAGTTGCATTGCTTCTATGTGCTGTTTTTTAAGTTGGACTGTTTTAGGTTCAATGACCTGAAATCCTTTAGGTGTAGAGGGGGTGGGGGGGGGGGGGGTGGATCTAAGGACGGGCGCACTATGCGCCCTACACTACAATCCCTCTACTAGTAATCTTTATTTGAACCGATTAATCTACTTCCAACTCTACAGCCAGTTTCTTAAAAAGGCAACAGACTTAACCATTTCATCTTCTTCTGCGTCTTTTATATAAAAAAAATTCAATTACATTATAACACCATTTCACTTATCATTGCGCCTTTTGTAAATGATTTCATTACTTCTTTATACAAGTCTTATCTTCACGGTAAATTTACACCCGTATTCAACGCATCCATCCCACCTGACCGCACACATCCCCCACACAAATACCCTCACCATTCTCTCCCACCCACAACACATCATCCTCAACGTGTCCCGTCCCGGGGTACCTCACCTTAGAACCGTCTCGCCCCCACGGGCGCAGATGCACGGTAAATTAACTCACCCTCGCCTCGGTAAGGCCGATTACGAACACGAGGCGCTATTTTTATCCCCGGTTAAACACATTATTCTTACCTGGGGATCGAAGGAATCAATCAGATTAACGTTCAATCGAGCTACGAATACAGGGATTAGCAGGATAGAGAGGTATTTATTACTATGTTTAAATTTTACAGTAGAACTCGTAAAAAACTGTTAACTTATTATTAATAATTATTGTTTTATTGTTAATCTTGGTGTAAGAAATTAAAAAAAAAAACAATAGAATCTACGTATGATATATAAAAATATAAACAAGTATTTGAACACTAATTCGTGATTCGTTTTAAGAGAAAAAAAAAAAAAAAAAAATACAACCCAACAAAACAACAACACATTACACAAAAAGCTGTTGCCTTGTTTTTGTTTGGTCGCGGTGTCTTGATATTAAAGTTAAACTGGTTCAGTTTCTCTCGATAGGAAGAAGAAGGAGGGGTGGGGGTGGCTCGACTTCTTTTCCATTCATTGTTATACTAAAGGTCATTTCCTCCAACTATAAGTAAATATTAAGCGCAAACATGTTATGCCCGTTGTCTTTGACTGAGGAAAACCTTTTCTAGATCTCTATTTTTATTTTCTTTTAATAACATTTTCCATCCAAAAGTTGTCTGATTTTAGTTTTCTATCCTTATTACGTCTCATATCTTCTAAAAGAGTTTAGAGACGTACCTTCAGTTTGAACTCTGAACTCTTCTCTAAGACTGATCTAAACGCATAAGCAGCACATATTAATGAAGGATGTGCATTTTGTATAGTGCCATTTTATTAACTACAATCGCAAAAAAAAATGCACATCTAATTCTATTTTATATTATTATAATTGTAAAATAATTGTTTCGTTTTTTATTTTATTTTTACACCGAACGGCAAATATCAGAGACACGTAGGTGTTTGTTGACTGCCTGTCACAATAAGTTCCATTACAGGTTGTATCTTAATTCCTTGAGTTCACCCAGCTGTAATGGGTACCTGACCCGAGACACGGATAACACAGCCTGTTTATTTATACGGTGTTCGCAACAATAAACAAACCCCACTTTATCTACACCATACCACTGCATACATAAAAGGGTAATTTCAATTTTCATGTGTAAATTAAACATAGTTTCTTTATAGTACATGAAAAAGTATAATGCATACCGTTTTTCTTATGGAATGCTAAAGAAACAATATTTGTTTCGTACGTGTTTGTGTGAGTTAGAAAAAGATAACAAAGAACAAACAAACATATAAAGAGGTATTAAAAGCATATTGTTGTATAAGCTTCAGCAACAATAAATTACTTCTTGAAAAAATGTTGTATACATCTTTAATACAAGCGATGCAGTAAACAACACGGAAAATTAGTGAGGTAATAAAAGGGGAAATAATTTTGAAATGTTTTATAAAATTGAGTTATTAATTCTAAACCTCATTTTATGGCAATGTAGTTACTTTCTTTAGGATTATCTATACACAAAAATTTTGAAATTTTAAAAATAAATACATTTTTAAAAATTAAACACGGCGACTGTTTTTAATGTCTATTTTAATATGAATTATTCGACCTAATAAACCTTTAGAAAATTTACTTCAGCTGTCAATTTAAAAACTGCTATTTCAAGTATTAGTATTTTAATAACTATCGACTACTCTGCTTTTTTATTAAATCACGAAAAATAAACTATTAAAAAAACCAAAACAAATAAAACTTTGAAAGAAAAAAATTTAATTTTTACAGTATGTGCAAAAAATCATATAAGGCGGGAGTAAATGAAAATCCCAGTATTGACGTGTCGTCTGCACAAGCTGGTAATGAACCCTCGCGACGCCTCGCGTATGTGCATTGTTCACGTGTTGATATGGGTACTCACTACGCTACGTATACCGCCCGTCATATTGATCTCCATATTTACTCATTGTTCACTGCGGGCGACCGGTCAGCCGGCTACCGGCCGGCCGTCACAACAAGCTGCTGGTAAGTGTGCCGGTTTGATTTCAATCCCCGCCGGTGATGGTAAAATGGTAGTCAGAGGTTTTAAAATATTGACTGTTTTTTTTTTGTTAGAATATTTTGCCAGTAGTTTTATAAATTTAGTCCGGTTTGTTTTAAAATATTAACCGGTAGTGTTATAATAGTAGCCGGTTTTTTAATATATTTCTTTTAAAATTGTAGCCGAAAGTGTTAAAAACTAAGATGCAGATGTTAGCTGGTAGAGTAAAAATATGCGCCGGCAGTGTTAAAATTAATAAAATACTAGCCGGTTGTTTTAACATATTCGTCTGTTGTACTGTATAATAGACAATCGTATTACTCCATAAACGAGCCATCAATATTTTTTTTTACCGGATATATGAAACTAAGATGCACCGGTCTTTGAATTATTGACATAGTTGCTAGTCGGAAGTACATTGAAGCCGAATATATCTATCAACAGTATAAAACTATCATTTAATACTACTTTAAACATTCGAATTAATTAGTATTTATTAGTCAGTTTTTAATTATACATTACTATTATTGCTAAATAATAATTTAATTATAAAGTAATAAAAGTTTTATTTCTATTTTTTAACTTGACATGCACAATTTAGTAATAACAGCCCATTAAGGTTTAAAAGGTTTCATTAAAATAAAAACTATTAGTCTATAGTGTATACACATTACACAAGTATGGATTCAGTATGTTTGGATAATTTGTAGTATTGTATTAGTAAGTACAGTTAAGATAGGTTAGTTTAGTCTATAGAAGTATGGACTAGTTCAATTCTATACAGGCTATTATTTAAAGAGATACCAATACCGGTTTTAGATTATTGAATGTCAGACACAAATATCAAATGCATTTTAATAGTATGAAAAAAAACATAAGGCAGTTTTTAAAAAAGTTTTTAATGACATAATATGTGATCAGTGTTTAGAAGAAAATATGCCGGTTGATTTAAAATGATAATTTTTTTTCCGGACGTGATTTTATTGGTAAATATGTAAGAAAATTTTGCGATATTTAATTACAATTCATAGTTTTTCGCTTTCCCAACTACATCGATATAGAGAGAAAGCAGATGTATTTAATTGCACTTTAAAAAAAAAGAATTTTTTATTTTTATATTAAAAAATATTGTTGACATATTATATTTATAAACTGTTGTGTTAAGTTCAAATGTTTACGTTTTAAAGTGAGTTAGGAATACACGCTGCGCCTGTTTTCAATGCGTTACACTTCGCTTTGTTTTGATAATGTCAATACGTGGATTAAACCAAACACCCCTACCATTCACAACTACCTAACCATTTAAGCTCATTGAAGCTCAGGGTTAGCGGGTGCAGATCAGCTTATGTAATGTTTAGGGCTATGGCTTTTTGTTTGTTTTGTAGATAGTGTACGTGAAATGTAATATTACTGGGAAAACTAAATGTAGTTTAATTTGATGTTAGCCTAGATTTCGCCCAAGGTTAGTTGAACGTGTAAGACTAATGTAGTTTTAGGTTCAGCCTAATGTTATTTGTAGGTTCAGCCTAATGTTATTTGTAGGTTCAGCCTAATGTTATTTGTAGGTTTAGCTTAATGTTAGATGCACGTTTAGCCTAATTTTAGATGTACTTTTAGCGAAATGTTATTTATAGGTTTAGCCTAATGTTAGATGTAGGTTTAGCGTAATGTTAGTAATTTTAATCTAAGAATGTATGCCTACTTTAAGTCTAATTTTAGGTTAATGTTTAGCCTACCGTTCGATATATGTTTAAACTAGTGATCATCATCTTCTTTCCCGTTCGTGCCCAAGTCGCTTGGGGCAGATGAAGAAGAGTTTACCTGTTTCATAGACCTCGGCATATGAAAGATTAGTGTGGTCAGCACTATACCCAGACGCTTTTGTTTTCCCTAACGTGAGCTACGTACCCATCAGAGCTGGGTGGACTCAGGGACATTCTACTGACTTGAACCCGGAATCGAACTCGACTTTCGGTTTAGCAGTAGCTCTCTACCGCCAGGCCACGCCGTCCCATAGACTAGTACATTTATTTTTATTATTATTAACTGAATTATTTATACGTTTTACCACGTGCCGCACACTTAACCTAACGTACATTTCGCCTAGTTTCATCTGTACGTTTAGCCTACTGTTATTAATTTAATTTAAATCAACAACGACAACGACAGCAACCACACAACAACATTTTTCTTACATGTTTATCATCATCTTTATTTATCTTCTCCCCCAACAGAGATTCTTCTGGTGTCTCGACAGACACAGGAAGTGACGACACATTCTCACACCGCTGGGAAAAACATGAGCGGTAAGATTATTTTTCAAATCCTTCTATTAATAAATGCAATATAGGGCCTACATTTAAAAATCATTCATAATCTTAGACATTAACTGTATCTATGAACTATAATTGTCAATACAATTATTTTAACACTATAGGTTAAGATTATTTGGACTTTTCTTTGTCTAAGATATATAAAGTTTCTGGTTCGGTTATGATAAGTGTTTGAAATATATTTAAAAATTCTACTTCCTCTATTGGTCTCGGGGAGAGTAGCAGAGTTAAGAAAACGAGGGTACGGCTAATCGACGAAATCCTCGTTTCCAAAGTTATTCAAAAGCCCGTTGATGTAACTGAGTACGCCAGTGCGTCAAGGATTATAACTAAATAATCTGAAAGCCTAAACTCTCATAATAATTGATTTAATGACGCTTGTCGTCTCGCGTGTTGACGTCATAATCACGTCATAGGGACGCGAGGTACGGCGTTCTAGCCCAGTGACGTCCGTCGCTTCACCGGACATGACGCGCCGGAGCGTGACGTAAGCAAATGGACGACGAGATCATTTCTAACTCGAGTACTTGTAGTACTCCGACAGGGGAGAGCATCGTCTATCGCCGGAGTTAGCGCCTTTCAGTCTTACGGTCTAGAGACTACTGACTCGGGACTCGTGCCTTGATGCGTATTACGTCATCGTCCAGTCAACACCTCCGTCACCGCGACCGTTACACGCGTCGATGACGTCATACAATCGTAACTCTACCTGAGCTGTCTAGAAGGTTGAGAAATATTTGTGGGTATTTGGAATGTACACGAGAAATGGTCTCAACACTTAGTTAAACTTTTGTAGGACGTATAATATTATTGGTCAACACATTGAGAATAGGCTGGACTAAGTTTAGTTTGCAACGGAACTAGTTAGATTTAGGGTTAGGTGGAGATTGTATTTCATGGAGGTTAACGTTACTGTGACGGTAAGACTGAGTTTAATGTTTAAGGTAAATTTAAGTTTAGACACCCCATCGGTTAGGGCTCGGTGGTTTAGGATTATTAGTTTTAACGGTATGATAATGTTTTTACTTTTAAAATAGGTTTGGCTTAGGTTCGGTGTTTTTTGTTTATTACAAATACTTAATTACGCCTAACAAAAGATTACCCTGTTACTGAATAAGCATTCACTGCTTTTACAATTTTACTAACGTGTGCAAAATAAAATATAACAAAATATTTAACACATTTTCGACGAAAAATTAAACTTTTATAAAATCATGCAACGTATTTTCTCCTATTGTTTTGTTATGAGCGCAGTGGTTACGACGTGTTCGATCAGAAAAAAAATCTACTTCCGGTATATCGTATCTACAACCAAGCCGCCATCTTGGAGCCGCTTGTCCTACCGTGTCGTCAGGCTCCCGTCTGCTCCTCCACAGGGCTCGTGCCCGGGGCCCGTCTCCCCATCTCTTCAGGGAGGGGGAGGGGGGTGATCTCTTCATGTTTGCTGAGCATGCATCAGCATATCATCTGAAGTATTGACCAGCCGTCTCTCCCTTTGGCCGCATACGATCATCAAGTTAGGTAACCAGAGCTAGGCCAGGGGGTGCCGGAGGAGGGAGGGGTAGGAGGGGGGGGGGGGGTCGGGTCGTGAGGCAAAGAAAAGATATTGGAGGGTATTTTTAGAATCTTCGATACATTTGTTCTGGATATGGATCGGATGAAGGTCGCAGTCACCGGGTTGTCGCCCATTTTCTATGATGGTCGCGCGATGATAATTGTGATGATGATGATTGTAATGTTCTAAAGAACAATGACATCAAGTAATTTTCCTAGTGCTACGCCTGCGACTGTTACCGCTTTCTATTATTAACTGCTTGTCTTAACTTTTACGATTGTTGTTGATGATGATAAAAGATATTAGAAGTTATTTGATATCATAATTACTTTTATCTACAATTTTCATTATCATTTTAGCGTGCAGTATTATTTTAATTACGTTTGTTGACGATATTGCAAATGTGTAAAAAGCATAATATAAAAATACTAATAAGTTCTTAGTTTTGTAGGCGCATAATCATACAACTAAAGTACACTATATGCGGTCTGTTATAGATTGCAAGTTATGCTCTTAATTAAGCGGATATTCCAAATTAACCGAACGGTTATTTTAAGCTCAACACAACCGGTTACTTAAACTTAACATAAGGAGTTCAATAAATAGCATAATTAGCAGGTGTTATAATTTATGTAATGTTAACTGGAAAATTATCTATTTATAACAGTAGAGATAGACCTGTTTATAGATCTTTAAAAGAAAGTTTTGACCTTTGTTGTACTAGAATGCTTTAATTTGTAATTTTAATATGGCGTTCAGATCTTTGACTAGACGTTTAGATAATTTTTATAATTAGGCAAGGATTATAAAAAAACAACCCATAGCAGTCAGATTGATATCTTAATTAATAATTCTAATTAACAAAGCGGCTAAATCATAGATTTAACAATTATTGTTTTAAGCTACATTATTAGCGGCCCACAAATAATTTTGCTAGTATGATCAGTTCTGTGTCACAATATCACGTTAATTTTTTAATAACAAATTGCAAATACAATTGCTAGTGATAATTGTATATGACAGTATAATATTTATGCACTCGTACTAGTCGATCAGATAGTGGACTATATTTTTTTTTACTACCAGCGAAAACCACTCGATCTATAACGGGATAGAAAGATGGACGGAGACAGCGGAGGAATACATAGCTTTAGAATGAAGACTCCCGGAGGGGCAAAGTTCCCCCCCCCCCCCCCCCATCTTCCCCCACGCGTACTCTCCAACTTTGGCGCGTTATTCCAATTTGCCGAGTTGAATGGCTATTGAGTTGGTGCCGTGCCGTGGGACCCCTCGGGCGACGAGCGTCTTTCGTGGAGGGCGTCGCCCTGTATGGGGCGCTCCGCTTGTGGGGAGGCGCGGCACCGAGAGGTCAACGTTTTGGGAGGTGGCGGAGGGCCCATTAGACTGACTCTGTGACTCTGACTCTCTAGTTATTTTTGTGACACGGAATTTAAAAAAAAAAAGCATTGTTATAGATTTGTCATGAATAATTGTTCAGCTTAAAAGGCGGGTAAAATTATGTTCGTTTCCTACACGTATTAGCCTCTCGTTTAGATCAAGATAGATACACGAAGAGCATTTTCTGATGTTCATTAATTTAATGACCATGCACTTAATGTACTGATTCTCTATACCAATACGTTGATTCCATTTTTAAGTAAGGTGTCACTCATAAACAACTTCACGAATTTTCGACGATTTATCAATGACCCCCCTCCCCTCCGTCACACATCGTTACAAAAAGCCAGACCGCACCCATAAAATGAGGTAACACCTCAGCCTACAACCACCTTCAAAACTGCAGTTGAAAAATTTTAATTTCTTTTTAAGTTATAGAATAAAGCTTAAAAACCTACACTTATTTTGCTTTCTTAAAGTATACAATCACTGACCCACTCAAAACCTCCAGTATACAATCACTGACGCACAACTCACAGAATACAATCACTTACCCACCCCACACCACAGTATACTAAATTGATTGTAGAAAAAAAAATCACAGGAAAAAAAAACACAGGAAAAAAAAACACAGAAAAAAAGTCACAGGAAAAAAAGTCACAGGAAAAAAAGTCACAGGAAAAAAAGTCACAAATATATATTTGCATGATATTTGTTAATACTTTTAAGTTTTATGTATTAAATATTTAGAGAGTGCAAATTAACTTAGGATTAATTAAATATAATGTAATGTGTGTAGGCTGTATAATTATAATTCATCTAAAAATATTTATTATGAAGTATGTAGATTGTAATTATGTTAAACTTGAGATTAATAGCATATAATAGAATGCTCTAAAGTCTACGGTTTTCATCGTGTTTTTTTTTTAAATACCAATATTAAATTACCGCGAAATGTTAAGTTCATCTGACTTGCTGCCCTCAACTCATGGCAACAATAGTTATGTTTAGTTCAACCACCTTTACTGCCCACATTTATCACGCTCATTACATAACAAAACTTAGGATCAAAACAGAAAGCCGACAAGGTTCAAAGGCTGTGATTGACGCATAACGTCAACAACACAAAATATGTGCGGACAATGCCTACTGAGGAGAGGCCGACCAGAGAATAGCCTACGGCAAAATTTACCTACATTTCTTTTATAATTAACTTTTCTACCGCGTATTTAACTAAATACGTAACAAAAGTTGAGATTGTTGTGTAAATTATCTTAGAGTATTTTTACTTACAATTGTTATAGGCCTATATCATAATGCTTTTAACGTCTATAAATAATTTATGCTATCAAAAAATACAACCCACAACAATAAACATACAAAATTTTACAATTCTTAACAAATTAATAAAAATATTTCTAAAAAGATTTTTGTGACTTTTTTTCTGTGACTTTATTTCTGTGACTTTTTTTTCCGATAAAATTTGTCCACTGTGACTTTTTTTCTGTGACTTTTTTTCCTAGCAAAAACTGTGACTTTTTTTCTGTGTTTTTTTTTCCTGTGACTTTTTTCCGTTTACCACTAAATTACCCACCTCACACCACCAGTATACAATCACTGACCCACCACAACAACTCCAGTATACAATCACTGACCCACCCCCCCACCTCTAGTATACAATCACTGACCCACCCCCACACCTCCAGTAATCACTGACCCACCCACACACTTCCAGTAATCACTGACACACCCCCACACCTCAAGTATACAATCACTTACCCACCCCCACACCTCCAGTAATCACTGACCCACCCCACACCTCCAGTAATTACTGACCCACCCCCACACCTCCAGTAATCACTGACCCACCCCCACACCTCCAGTATACAATCACTGACCTACCCACACCTCCCTTAATCACTGACCCACCCCCACACCTCCAGTAATCACTGACCCACCCCCACACCTCCAATAATCACTGACCCACCCCCACACCTCCAGTAATCACTGACACACCCCCACACCTCCAGTACACAATCACTAACCCACCCCCACACCTCCAGTAATCACTGACCCACCCCACACCTCCAGTAATCACTGACCCACCCCCACACCTCCAGTAATCACTGACCCACCCCCACACCTCCAGTATACAATCACTGACCTACCCACACCTCCATTAATCACTGACCTACCCACACCTCCAGTAATCACTGACCCACCCCCACACCTCCAGTAATCACTGACCCACACCCACACCTCCAGTAACCACTGACCCACCCCCACACCTCCAGTAATCACTGACCCACCCCCACACCTCCTGTAATCACTACCCACCCCCACACCTCCAATAATCACTGACCCACCCCCACACCTCCTGTAATCACTGACCCACCCCCACACCTCCAGTAATCACTGACCCACACCCACACCTCCAGTAACCACTGACCCACCCCCACACCTCCAGTAATCACTGACCCACCCCCACACCTCCTGTAATCACTACCCACCCCCACACCTCCAATAATCACTGACCCACCCCCACACCTCCTGTAATCACTGACCCACCCCACACCTCCTGTAATCACTACCCACCCCCACACCTCCAATAATCACTGACACACCCCCACACCTCCAGTAATCACTGACCCACCCCCACACCTCCTGTAATCACTACCCACCCCCACACCTCCAATAATCACTGACCCACCCCCACACCTCCTGTAATCACTGACCCACCCCCACACCTCCTGTAATCACTACCCACCCCCACACCTCCAATAATCACTGACCCACCCCCACACCTCCAATAATCACTGACCCACCCACACCTCCAGTAATTACTGACCCATCCCCACACCCCCAGCAATCACTGACCTACCCCCACACCTCCAGTAATCACTGACCTACCCCCACACCTCCAGTAATCACTGACCCACCCCACACCACCAGTAATCACTGACCTACCCCCACACCTCCAGTAATCACTGACCCACCCCCACATCTCCAGTAATCACTGACCCACCCCCACACCTCCAGTAATCACTGACCCACCCCACACCTCCAGTAATAATTAACCCACCCCCACAACTCCAATAATCACTGACCTACCCCCACACCTCCCGTATACAATCACTGACCCACCGCTACACCTCCAGTAAGCACTGACCTACCCCCACACCTCCAGTAATCATTAACCCGCCCCCACACCTCCAATAATCACTGACCCACCCCCACACCTCCTGTATACAATCACTGACCCACCGCCACACCTCCAGTAATCACTGACCCACCCCACACCTCCAGTAATCACTGACCTACCCCCACACCTCCAGTAATCACAGACCCACCCCCACACCTCCAGTAATCACTGACCAACCCCCACACCTCCTGTAATCACTGACCCACCCCCACACCTCCAGTAATCACTGACCCACCCCCACACCTCCAGTAATCACTGACACACCCCCACACCTCCAGTAATCACTGACCCACCCCCACACCTCCAATAATCACTCACCCACCCCCACACCTCCAATAATCACTGACCAACCTCCACACCTCCAGTAATCACAGACCCACCCCCACACCTCCAATAATCACTGACCCACCCCCACACCTCCAATAATCACTGAACCACCCCCCCCACCCACACCTCCAATAATCACTGACCCACCCCCACACCTCCAGTATCAATGACCCACCCCACACCTCCAGTAATCACTGACCCACCCCCACACCTCCAGTAATCAAGTAATCACTGACCCACCCCACACCTCCAGTAGGCCTAATCACTGACCCACCCCCACACCTCCAGTAATCACTGAACCACCCCCCCCCCCCCCACCCACACCTCCAGCAATCACTGACCCACCCCCACACCTCCAGTAATCACTGACCCACCCCCACACCTCCAATAATCACTGACCCACCCACACCTCCAGTAATTACTGACCCATCCCCACACCCCCAGCAATCACTGACCTACCCCCACACCTCCAGTAATCACTGACCTACCCCCACACCTCCAGTAATCACTGACCCACCCCACACCACCAGTAATCACTGACCTACCCCCACACCTCCAGTAATCACTGACCCACCCCCACATCTCCAGTAATCACTGACCCACCCCCACACCTCCAGTAATCACTGACCCACCCCACACCTCCAGTAATAATTAACCCACCCCCACACCTCCAATAATCACTGACCTACCCCCACACCTCCCGTATACAATCACTGACCCACCGCTACACCTCCAGTAAGCACTGACCTACCCCCACACCTCCAGTAATCATTAACCCGCCCCCACACCTCCAATAATCACTGACCCACCCCCACACCTCCTGTATACAATCACTGACCCACCGCCACACCTCCAGTAATCACTGACCCACCCCACACCTCCAGTAATCACTGACCTACCCCCACACCTCCAGTAATCACAGACCCACCCCCACACCTCCAGTAATCACTGACCAACCCCCACACCTCCTGTAATCACTGACCCACCCCCACACCTCCAGTAATCACTGACCCACCCCCACACCTCCAGTAATCACTGACACACCCCCACACCTCCAGTAATCACTGACCCACCCCCACACCTCCAATAATCACTCACCCACCCCCACACCTCCAATAATCACTGACCAACCTCCACACCTCCAGTAATCACAGACCCACCCCCACACCTCCAATAATCACTGACCCACCCCCACACCTCCAATAATCACTGAACCACCCCCCCACCCACACCTCCAATAATCACTGACCCACCCCCACACCTCCAGTATCAATGACCCACCCCACACCTCCAGTAATCACTGACCCACCCCCACACCTCCAGTAATCAAGTAATCACTGACCCACCCCACACCTCCAGTAGGCCTAATCACTGACCCACCCCCACACCTCCAGTAATCACTGAACCACCCCCCCCCCCCCCACCCACACCTCCAGCAATCACTGACCCACCCCCACACCTCCAGTAATCACTGACCCACCCCCACACCTCCGTCCACAGAGTCGAGGCAATGAAGGAGAAGTCTAAGAATGCCGCCAGGACGAGGCGAGAGAAAGAAAATGCCGAATTCTACGAGCTGGCCAAGATGCTGCCCCTGCCGTCGGCCATTACGTCACAGCTGGACAAAGCCTCCATAATCCGGCTCTCGACGAGTTATCTCAAAATGAGAGCTGTATTTCCTGACGGTGAGTGAAGTTTCATGTTTGGGTTCTCCCCCTTGATGTCTTTCGCTGAAAGGGAGATAATGTTTTGAAACACTTTTTTAAAACTTCTAGATCCGACCTCCACAATTTAAATAATTATTTCCTGTATTTTTTTTATACTAAGTTTTGTTTAACAAATAAATGAGCAGTACTTCTGAATTTTAGTCAGCTCCAAATATCACTTTTGAAGCAATAGTTAAATTCTTGCACAGAAAACCCATGATAATATTACTCGCAGCGGTATTAAATATACCCTGTAAGTCGAAATCATTTAATTTTCGTAAATTCGTGTTCCCTGTCAATTAAAAATAATTATAAACAAAAACAAAAATTATACTATCTATTCCTAACGGGTACATAAACAATTCCTAACTACTGATGTGCGTAATTAATCTGTTTACCTATGTTTAAAATAACTAAAAAAAAACCATTTAGGTACAATGGCGGATATTTTCTACGGTTGACATTGTAAACTGACTCACCAAAGCTACAAATGTCTTTTAAAAGGAATTGGAAAATAAAACTTGTCTAGTTCATAATTTTTGAAAATGTTTTTTTAAAAAAAAGATCATCACAATAGAGTAAAATAAAAACATTGTTTATTTTTTTTATTAATAAAGCAACAAAAACTAGACTTATTTATTCGCCAGTGTAAAAATCTTCAGATTTTTAAAACAAATAAAACAACAAAAGGACTACTATCACTATACACGCGTCTCAGTATCAATGCACCCCCCCCCCTTCTCACCCCACCAACCCAATTAGCATACGGGTCTCTTGATAATTATTCTCAGGTCCTCGCCCGGACACATGCAGGCTGTTCACCGTAAAGGGGCCGCAATCTGTCGTGCATTATGTGCTCATAATATGCTCTCCCCTTAGCCGGCGCTGAGACCATTTTTTCCAGCTACTTGACAATGCTCAGAAGATCATTAACCCTTCAGATACTGACTCCCGCTCTCCCCCGGTGAAGTGGGACTATTATAGCCCAGTATATTTTATCCGATTATTGGAGATTTAACAAATTCTAAGCTAATACTCTACCAAAATAAAAATCGTATTTAAAATTATAAAAAAATAAATAAAAAAAATAAATAAAAATGCTGTTTTTCGATTGGGGCGGTATATTTTCTAAAAATAAAATGTATAAATGTACACAAAAGGTCATTACTCATGTGCAATTTAAATAATTATTAAAATTTTAAAAAAAATCTACTTTTATAAAAATCACAAACATTTATTTGGTTAGGAAATTTTAGATTAAAGGATACTCATATTTGTCATACCCGATTTTCAATTATTGATTACCGACTAAACCCTGGCCCTTACATTATAGGATAAACACATGACACTTGAGTAATAAGATATTTGATAAACAATAATAGTGTGTCCGTTAAATTCTCAACCATTCGATACATTATACTGCTGCACATCAAGAGACCATCATTCTCTAGGACGTCTTTGACATCTTGCACACGATAATTCCGCTTGAAGCTACGGACAGATTCCTCACAGGGCCGGACAAACAACGGGGCCCAAGTCCAAACACTAATCTTTACTTCATTATGGGCATGCATCGCGGACATCGGGCGGTTTATTTAAATGGGAACTGTGTCAACTTGACCAGGTTTACCCCACCTCCCCCCTCCCCTCGCCCGTCGGACGCCAGGCACCCGGCCAGCCCGACAGACCCCCCCCCCCCCCCCGCCATCCCTCCACTCAAAACACACAAACCCAATGTTCGACTCTAGGCTTGAGACCAACATTTGAGGACATGGTTCTCCCCCCTTTTTTAAAAAAATGATAGCTTTGATTCCTTCATATCAATAGCTGCTTCAAATATGTCCTTAAACTACTTCACATAATATCCTATACCTATTTCACATAATGTCATATACCTACTTCACTTAATGTCTTATAACTGCTTCCATAATGTCCTATACCTACGTCTCGTAATGTCTTATAGCTACTTCCCATAATGTCCTATACCTACTTCATTTAATGTCATATAACTACTTCCCGTTACCCCCCTATACCTACTTAACATAATGTCCTATAAATACTTCAAATACTGTCCAATAACTATTTCACACTAAGTTTTTCCCCCATTTCTTTAAAGCTAGAAAAATACCAACTTCTTTTCTCCAACTAAACACGTCCACAAAATACCACAATTTCCCCCCACCTCATTCACCCATGTTCATATCATCATTTCCCAATACCTCTCTCCCTACACAAAGCGAAAAAAAAATCCACTTTGTGAAGGCAATCATACATGACTTTATATTCACTTTGTTCAAAGCGTTCAATTGTCGAATACATACTCGGAGTTATAAAACAGATGTTGAATGGATTAAGATGGAGGCAAAAAAAATAAAAAGGGAATTTTCTAATCGAAGTGTAAGTCGGCGAAGTTTGAGGAATGTATATGTGGGATGAAGAAATGTTAAGGGTAGTTCGATACTTGTAAAGATTGGGGGACTGCTGCGGCTTTTCTTGTTATTTCAGTTCAAGTCGACCTTATAAAGAACAGTAGCACTATCTAGAGTTTCTTTCAGATGTTTTTTTGGGAGAAGGGGGGGGGGAGGCACCGTGGACGAAATAGAATATATACAAAATATATACTTCAACCAGTGTCCGCCGTCCGCAACCCGAAAATTCGAAACTGAAGTCCGCAAGTTCCAAAATTTTCAAATCCTTCTCTCTCTCTCCCCCCCCCCCCCCCCCCCTCCCCACTCATGGAGAAATATGTCTGAAAGTAATAACGGTCCTGTCGTGAAATAATGGAAAATGAAGGAAAGGGTAAAATGTGAATGCAGCTGTTATTTGTGATTAAAAAAACAAACCATTTTTAATTATCTTTTTACATTAGGAACTTTTACGCATACATACATACAGACACAGACACACAGACACGCGCGCGCACACACACACATTAATATATATATATATATATATATATATATATATATATATATATATATATATATATATATATATATATATATATATATATCGTTGTTGGCAACTACATCATCAACTGAAGCTCAAGATTTAAAAATAGAGGAATGTACAATAAAGCCGTTCTTATCAAGAAATTTCTAAAAAGATAAATACAAAAAAACTTTCTATTTGATTACGTTTTATAGAGCAAACACGTTGGTAGAATTTTTTTTTTTTAGAAAGTGAGAATATCACATTACTATTGGAGTATCCGGCCCGTAGCATTCCGAAGCTTGAATCAGAACTTAGAAAAACCCGTTACAACAGGTACTAGCATAAAAGCAATAAGCTGTAGGGTTCTTAGTGGTCAGAACCACATTACATACCACTCGGAAAAGTCAGTTTTAGTGGATCAAATGTGACTTTCTTTTTTAGAACGAGTGTATTTGCGATAATACATATAAAATAGTAAATCTCAACTGGGGATATGTTGGACATTAGATTGGAATCCCCATGGGAAACAGAAAAAATAGTTAGGCCTAAACAAGCTTGGGTGAGATCAGTTGTCAGTGAAGTATAAGTAGTCTGAATGTCATGGACCCAACTTGGGAGGAATAGGGCTTGTAAGTCTACGGTCTCGAAATCTACTAGCTGTAGAGTACGTGAATGAGAAGTTGTGACCTACTTACAAGCCCTATAGCTTAAAGCGGAAACGATGGAGAGGTTGCGTCCCTAAAAAAAAAAAAAAGAAAAGACAAACTTGAAAATAAAACAATAGGCCTATAACTTAAATGGATTGTTTTATAAAATAATTAGAAAAGCAGGCTAGGTACTGTTTTGTCTGAGCTTTTTGTCAGAATAAGCGCAGTGAGAAATCTCGCCCGGCCATAGACGGACCTCGGGTGTGAAGTTTCGCTGAGGTGTTGGTCGAGCTGACAGCTGATTAGGATCTGTCCGCCCCATTAGCTCGCGGACAACATGACTGTCTTGTTCCTGGGCAAACAGTGGAGGGGATAGAGGTAGATAACCGGGGAACATTGGTTGGTGAGAGGGAACATTGGGAAGCAAGGTGGGAACATAGGTAGGTGGTGAGGGTATATTGGTAAGGGTGGGGGGGGGTATTTTTAGGGGAGAGGGAGAGTTGAGAGATGGTGAGGGGACTTTGGAAAGTTATAAGAAAATTCTGGTATCAGGTGTGGAAACATGAGTAGGTGGTGAGGGAACATTGGTAGGCCGCGAGGGAACAATGGTAGACAGACAGGGAACATTGGTAGACAGACAGGGAACATTGGTGGGTGGTGGGTAAAAGATGAGACAGTAGAAGGAACATAGGTAGGGCTGAGGGAATGTTTTACGTGTCAGGGAACATTGTATGAAAGGAACACGCAAAAGTGTTGAGGGTAAAGTGAGTTGGATGAGGGAACAATAGTAAATGGTGAGAAGTGAAAAATTCACTTTTAGGTGTTTTGAAAAAAAAACCCAGTACTAATGAGATGTTAAAACGTCCATTTTTTTTAAAAAAATGTGGACGAAGAGAACAATAAAAATAAATGACCCATGTTAAGTGTCTACACTCAGCTCTATAGGGTACAACAACTTAATTAAGCCGTATTCATATCCTTGAGACATTCTCCAGGAAATAGCCTCGCTCGCCTAGCCCCACCCTCGTCCAAGTATACCAAATAACAACAGAATGTATCAAGCAACACTATTCTATCGTGTCAGGCATATCCCCATCTCCCGGAAACTTTTTGTCCCACCACTCCATGTTAAACCCATTACAACACATCAACAACGCGCAAGCTTTTCTCACGTTTATTTTTACTTAACTCTAACACCCTTCACCACCACTCTTTACACGCCGGCACCTATTTCTACCGGGGTTCAAAACCTGCCGAGGATCTGGTTCGTCTGGCGTGGTGTGAGTAAGATAGGAGTCAGACCCCCCCCCACCCCCACCCCCACCCAACCCTAACCGTCACGAGTGTTTTCTTTACCGACCATCGACACAACCACTGCTTATGTTTCTGCTGAGTCGGATGCTACCTGAAACTCTATCGCCCGATTTCCGAGATCGCCCGATTTCCGAGTTACCCCCGAAGACAAAACCTCCAACTATATTAGTTATAAAAATAAATTATACGATGCATTCATCATTAACTTTTAAATCCGCGATCTTTTTTTTATATATAAAACATTCAAATATAGATTTTAAATTTTATTTTTATCTTAAAAAAAAAACCCTCCAACTTATCTTTGAAAATAGAGTCCATTCTTTCTGAAATAGACTCGCGTTTTTATAAAAAAAAGTTTAAAAAATCTGAGCAGATAAAATTTCAAGCTAAAAATGTTTGTTGGTGTTTCCGACGCGTGTGGCGGATGAGAGTGGTATTAAGGTTGGGGGGGGGGGGGTGGTAGAATTGGGACAGGAAGGTAAATAAACACGAAAACGAGGTACGTGGACATGCGCAGTTGTTTAAACTCGAGCGCCACCCACCTTGTCTTGGCCACAGTGCAGCTGTTGATTGCTTTGAGGAGATCATAAATCGATTTGCCTTTACACATTGTAGACCTACTTGGTTAATAGTGACTTGTTTCAAACCCATATTTCAAAAGATTTTTTTTTTCTTATGATACTCCTTTGATGAGAGTATACTTGCAAGGTAAATTTACGACTTGCTAAAAAATATCGTTGGAAATCTGTGCCAAAAAAAAAATAGAGCCCGATTTTATATTTAGCAGGTGTACAAAGAAAGTGACATTCAAGTGGTTTTACATTAGCCGGTCATTTTATTTATGTCAACATCCCCTTCCTTAATTCCGGTCCAGTATTAAAAAGAATATTTACACACACCCAATGCATTACGTATATCAAAACTATTCCCAATCCACATAAACAAGTGTGTTCCACATTGTAATCTCCCAGACTGTATACCTCATACACTTACAATACCTAGTATAAAAGACATACATTAGAATAATATTCCTGTCTACCCCCCCCCCCCCCCCCACTTCTTAAACATTCAAATTTGTCCAATCTCATTACCAACATCCGTAGAAATATAAGACACCCTCTCCCACCTTTCTAAAACACTAAACAAAACCTGCGACCCCCCTGACCCCTATTACACCCACCTATAAAATACCCTCCCCCACCCCTTCCCTTCTTCTTTACAATCACAACCAGCACGCGAACACAAAATAAAAATAAAAAACCGAAGACTTAAAACTATCAATTCTAAACGACAACATCCGCCTCACGTGGCCCACAAGGTGAGCTGCTGTTTTAGAACCCTTGTCTCAACAACCTCCTCCCACCTCCTCGCATTCTCCCCTCCCTCCCTCCCAGGTTTCTCCTTTCCAACCCCGGGCGTCGGAATAAATAAAGAAACGATTAAATTGCTAAATATAGCCTATCGCTTTCTAGACATAGAAGAAAAAAAAATAAACACAACTCAATTATCCCCCGTCCCCCGCCCACAACGCTTAAATTCTTAATTAGACCCTATCACGTGACTCTCTACAGGTGCCCCAAAGCATGACCAATACCAGTGAACCGTGAAATTGTAAATAAATTGGAAACTCGTGTAGCCCATCTGAGCAACACACACACACACGCACACGACTTTTCACCCTTAAAAGTGACCTTGGAATAATCAAGTTGCATTCAAGGCGAAGGTCGCGGATACTTGCAAAAAGTTAACTAGGCTGTTGGTTTCGACTGAAAAAGCTTACACTGTTGCAGCTAATTGATTGTGTGTACGTTGGTAATGAATCTTACAGCTGATGTAGTTCGTTAAAATAGATCACTTATGCCCCCCCCCCCCCCCCCCCAAAGCCCTACCAACGGCTTATACTTTAATAGATAATCTATGTGAAATATAAAAATATTGTTTGAATAAGTTTAATATTAAATAATAAATTTTAAAAAAATGTAGTACACATTTTTTTGCAAGTTTAGACACCTGCATTACTAAAAAGAGCAAATTCTGTATATTAGCTATTAACGTTAATTACTTCCCCTTTTTTAAATAAGGGATACAACCTTTAAATTTACTCACAAAAGATGCTAAAATATAAAGATAATAATAATAATAAAATACAAATAAAAGTTATTATTTTTTGTCTAAACGAAAAAAAATTTTCTATAAAATAAAACTCTTCGTGTGATTTTACATTGCTCGAATTAAAAAATAAAAAATAAAATAAATTTATAAATGAAAACCAAGAGCTTTTAAAAAAACATACATTGATTACTTTGAAGTATATATATGAATTGTTTAATACTTCCTGCATTTGTAAGCTTCCTTATTTGACACGAGAATAAAACATAATTCAAGAATGAAGAGTAATTAAATTGAAATCGCATTTTGCCTAACATTCTAAAATATATTCAGCTGGTAAAAAAAGCGTAGGCTACTGGTCGATCTATAATAAACTGAAGCTATGTAAATCATCAAATGTATAGTTATAAATACTTTTCAGATTTAAACTCAGCAGTGATATTTTTCTACTCCTCCCACCCCCAGCCCCTCATGTTACTGACCGATCCAGTGTTGATTCAGCGGAGATTTATAATGAAAATTCCGGCGTTTTCCTCAAGATTACTTTCCTATAGATCGTATTCTAATCGTGAGTTAGGTACCCATCAGAGTTGGGTGGACTCAGAGATGGTCTACTGACTTGAACCCGGATTCGAACGCGAGACTTACGGAATAACAGCCCAGCTCTCTACCGCTAGACCACTCCCACTATCTTTATTTGGGGAGGGGGGAGGGTGGGTAGTTCGAATCCGAGTTCTAGTTAGTATAACGTCCTGAGTCCACCCCCTTCCCCCTTATCACTGATAAGTACCTTACTCACGTTAGGGTAGGTAAAGGCGGTTCGGCCTGGTGCTGACGACACTATCCCTTCACATGCTCAAGTCGCAGAAACAGGTGAACTCTACTTCACTTGCCCCATGGGTCGACAGGTTCGAGAAGGGAACTTGACTTACTTTTACCACGCCACCATACAACTAAACAACATACGAAAACACCAACATAACACACAATCTAAAACTTTCTATTCGTACTAGCGTTGACATTTGAAACATACCTAGCTCGATTACTTTGTACTTCATACACTGAAAACTGGACCACGGTGCACCCATCTCCATTCCCGATAGATAAACTACTTTTGCACTATTTGTTTTTTGTTTTAAAAAAAGCAAAACGTGAAAAATATTTTTAAAATGCGTTTTACCTTCTCATTTATTTTACTTTTCAAAAAGATGCAAAAAAAGAAAAAGCCAAAAAAAAAAAAAAAGCCAAAAAAAAAAAAAAACCCACAAAACCCGATGAACAATCACACGACAATACATATTTGACTGTGTTTAGCTCAGCGGTAAAAAAAAAATCTGGCCACCGCTTAAGTACACACGTCTCCATTTCACGGATACCAAATTGGCGTTGGTCGACGGGAATAAGATAAATATGGCTTTGTTCTCGAACACAATAGGGAAGGATGTAGGTATCTCCAGGTGAATCTCATGTCAACTTCTCTATATCCTGAAATACGAATTCTGTATTCTGTATTCCCGAAATATACATTTTCTTTACACTTCCATATACCCTCCCCCCCCCCCCCTTCCGAAAAAAAATGTGTACCTGCAGTATAAAAAAGAGGTTCTCCTCTTCCTGTTACAAAAAGCATTTCTTTTTACAACTTAGACAAGGAAGAAAATACACTGCCGTTTTAAATCATTTGTAGTAGCGAACCATGGACATGACCCAAACAACTACAGCTCAATAGGACGCCAGTAACCACACCTTACTAGCCCGCGACAGCCGCGCATTCAACGGAAGCCACATACAACTCTAACGCTCTTTATTATACAGTCGCAGATCATATATTTATGCTGTAGCGGATCTTACGGATCTATTGATAGACGGACCTTTAATATTCATACAATGGCTGAACTTATATGTCGCGTAGATGAAAACGACACATTAATTCTCTATCGAGGAAATATCGCACATCCGATCCTCACCTTCTCTCTAACCAATTGCATCAAAACAATCACCCCAAACATGCCTTTGTAAGTCAATTAATCAATATATATTTACAATCTACACCATGCCGATTTTATTAACAACAAAAGACGCCATTAAAACCAATGTATTTAATTTCGGCTTTAGTAGATTTTCAACTGTATAACATTTTTCTTCAGGTACAGTATACGTTCACTAAATTTACTCAACACTGCTCCAAATTTATACGTTAAAATACATTTTAACAGTATTTCCGTGTATGGCGGATCAAATTTCCGGCTACCGGTCCGTCTGTTTATCCGCTCCTCCCTCTGTCAGTTCCCTGTCAAGATACAACCCCCTCCCCCACACCCTCCCATTCTCCGACGGCAGAGAGCACGTCCCCTGCCCGGCATGCCTCACAGAAAACACAACAAGGAACAAATTGAGCACTCAGATTTCTAACCTCGCCATTTCGAAAACAAATTACGGCTCAGCCCCGGAGGTGGAGTAACAAACGCGAATCAAAGACGTGTATTGTGCCAACGACTTGCCCGTATACACGATCAGACTGTCTCTGTAGGAAGTAGATCTAGAGTATTTTTAATTTTTAACTGATTCGTAAATGTATATAGAAGAAGAAAAATACTTATTTTATTTTTGGAATAACTGTTATGATTGATGCTATTAATATATATATATATATATATATATATATATATATATATATATATATATATATATATATATATATATATATGGTTGCATATTATGTAGGGTAATTCAGGCCTCAAACATCCTTCAAAAACACTTTTCGCCTAACACCCCCTGTTTACTACCCCCTCCCCCCCCCCCCCCCCCCACATGTGACGCCCTGTGATAAAGATCACATGATCCGTAGTTGGGCTTGTTCAATAATTTCGTGTTGTTTTTAGTTTTCACACCCCGCCACCACACGGCAGTATTAATTAGGCTCGTGTGTTGCTTATGGACCTCCAACCCCCATTCGAGTCAGCCTGCTGGATGCCGCCCCCCTCCATCTCCCCATCCCCCCACCCCCTGTTGTTGACATTCGTCCATGAAGCAAATACCTCACGTCGGAGTTGTAATGTTTGCCCCTGTGGAGTCTGGAGGTCAGGGCCGTCTCGATTCTCCATTGTAAAATATTCAGAGACTCTTCTGTTAAGGCTACTTATATCTTTTCAATTATATTTTAATTATTTTTCGTTACGCCCTTTTTACAAAAAAATATATTTATATATATCGAAAAGAAATCATTAAAAATGTAAACAGTGCAAAGGTTATCATCGCCGGTATCGTTTTGTTTTAAGTGAAGATATCGAGACAACGATACAAGTATCGACTATGACATCTGTGGTCCGCTCCAGTGTTTTAAACTATTTTCTTTTCATCATCGAGGTATCGATTCTTATATTTACACTTTGGTCGTTGTGGTATAGAGATCAAGGTTTAGTTCAATATCGGGGAGCGGGTGGCGGTGGGGGGGGGGGGGGGGGGTAGGAAGACGGAGGAAGTAGAGAGCATATCGATGAGAATTAGTTCGTAGCTAAACAAATTAAGCTGAAGATTAAGGCAATGAAAATATTGCATCAAAGAACGTCTTATGGTTTCTAGTTTTAAATAACCGGCTAAATCGGTTTATTTGAAAGAAAAGAGGGGTTAAAAACAAATAAGAAACGGTTACATAACTGGCACCAAATTATCTGATAAAGAGTTATTTTTAAAATACTGAAAGTAGTAGTATTTGAGTGGTTTTTTGTATAGAATGGTACAGAGGATGTTAATCTTTTTGAAAATACCGAACCCCACCAGTTTCATATGCGCATTAACTCAATCCTTCTTAAAAGTTCTATCGCCCGCACTGATACAATTATATGAGTCGGGTGTATGTATTCACCTCTGCCGAACCCCCGAGACTGACTCATCGAACCCCTGGGCTTCAAACGAACCGAGTTGAGAACCACTGGACTGGAATGGTTTATTATGAGTAGTATATTAGGTCGCTTTTGGGTCGTATTCTTGGCGGAGGAGGGAAGGGTGAGGAACAATGACATATAGCAAAATACTCGGGAGCAGGGAAGGGTGAAGGCGCAAAGACATATAGTAAAATACTCCCAGCCTGGCGCATCGCAGGGTGAGGAGCGAAGGGTGAAGGCGCAAAGACATATAGTAAAATACTACGCCAACTGGGGTTGGCGGAGGAGCTGCAGGGACAATGAGATATAGTAAAATACTCCCAGCCTGGGTGAGCCTGGCGCAGAGACTGGGTGAGGAGCGAAGGGTGAAGGCGCAAAGACATATAGTAAAATACTCCCCCACCCTAGGGTGGCGGAGGAGCGGAGGGTGGGTCACCTTTTGGTGACCTTGTGACGTAATCATTGACCTTGTGACGTCATCATTGACCTTGTGACGTAATCATTGACCTAGTTACGTAATTTTAATGCGTTTTTTAATGAGTTTTAATGAGTTTTTAAAATTTTAATTAATTTTTTAATTAGTTACGTAATTTAATTACTTTGTTTACTTTTTAATTAATTTTTATTGACCTAGTTACGTAATTGGATTTTAATGAGTTTGAATTTAATTTTGTAATTTTAATTAATTTTTATTAACGAGTTACGTAATTTGGTTATTTGTTTGATTTTAATTAATTTGATGTTAATTACTTTGTTTGTGTTTTGTTTGTTTATTTTTAATAAGTTTAATTAATTTGATTTTTTAATTAGTTTAATTTTTTTTTTTTTTTTTTTTTTTTTTTTAAATTTTATTTTATTTTATAATTAGTAATTATTTTAATTTTTATTAACTAGTTACGTAATTTGCTTTTAATTAGTTTGATTTTTACATTTTTTAAATTTGTTTATTTCTTTTCTTTGTTGTTTAATTTGTTGGTTTGTTTATTTACTTGTATGTATGTTTAATAGTAAACGGATAGGGGTGTTGGTGGATGAGAGGGGGAGTAATGATGGGGTTTGAGGGTAGGGGTGCGTTAGCGTGTACTTTGTGAATAACATACATTAACAACACCTGTTACTCGCTAATGGCACCCGGCACGTATCGATTCACTAGCAAAGTTTTTCTTTTTGTGAGGGACCGTACACTGTCCGAGTTAATTTTGGTCACACCCACTGGACCATCATCAACTTGATAGCCCACCTAATTAAATTTTTTGACACCCGTCATTGATTTATGTGGGTTCGCGAAGCGATCCCACCGGGAGGTATGGTAATTAACGCGAAGCCAGCGTTAAGTGTGGGAACATCTGTTACCACGTTAATCGATTTTACCGATCGCTTTGTTAGCTCCGCGAAGTACATAGGTCATTATGCAACAGCTGTTGTGCGACAGCTGGTGGTGTAATTAGGTTGAGCAACCGGACATTACCTTGTTGGTTTTCTAGTACGCGTATGCTACACGTATATACACATTCACACACACATACACTAAATTAGAACAAAAATCTTCTTATATTTTATTTGTTTATTAACGTTTTTCCAATTCATCAAAGGCTTTTAAAATTTGATTTTAATTTTTTAAATTTTAAAATTTGATTTTAATTTTTTAAATTTTTTAATTTTTTAAAATTATTATTTTTAAATTTTATTTTTAATTGTTGTTTACTTGTTGTTTAATTTAATTACTTTGTATAATTTATTTGTTTGAAATTCATTTTAATTAGTTTGCTTTTAATTTCTTTGTTGTACGCCGTTTGAAATAAAAGACTAACACTAGCGTGTACTAGAAAGTGTCATTGTGTATAACATCCATTTAACCACAGCTGTTACTTATTAGCGACAGCTTGTACTTATCGATCCGCCCGTGATCCTCCCCGGCGCTCCCCGTGGTTGCTTAATAGCGGGCTCACTGAAGCGATCACAACAGGTAATTAATCGAAGCCATTAAGTCCCTCTACGCGTTAAGTGTGGCGACAGCTGGTGCTGTAATTACTCACGGCTCTCGGCTTTTTTCATTAGACTACAGCTGTACATGAACTATGTTCACATATCGTACGCCCGGTCATTCTTTGAGCAAATTAAAAAATTTTGTTTCCACATGTCCTGCGAACCGTCCCTGGCTATGTATGAAAGATTAATGGTTGTAACTATTCGCTTATAGCGAGGGTCAGCGAAAACAAAAAATATATTTAAGGGTCGGAATTTTCTTTCAACCACCGTTAAGTCAGGTTTTGAGACGAAACGAAGTCTCGGTAGGTTCGTGTTTTTTAATGGGCGACAGGGCGACTTGGTGCGTTGGTACGTAGGTATGCGGGGTAGACATGTTTTTTACAAGTCTGGAAAAGTAATTACGTTTTTATGACCGTTCCGATTTTCTTTTGATCTGACCACCATTTGACCACACTGAGCCAGATAAATTTAACAATTGTCGCAGCGGGGTTTATTTTAAGTGCACCCCGTGCACGCTTGTTTACATTTTAAAAGACGTGTCGCGTGTCTTCCCCTTACGGCTTCCCTAATAGAGAAACGAGAGGAAAGACAACTGTTCTAAAATTAGAACAGCCTTGTCTACAGACACGAGTATCGTCCCTTGTAAAAAAATTCGCGTCAGAATCCTTAACTAAACAGTCAATTTCTTTAAAAAGTTAAAAAATAATTTAGGAAGACAAGGGTTAACAAAATATATATCTTAGTCTTGCAGCAGATTACCTTCCCATGTTCGCTTTAGTATTACAGTTTTCATCAATCTTCTTTTTGACTTGAACTTCTTTAATTTTTAAGAAAGTTAACTTATACATAATACATTACGGCTAATGACAATTTTTTTATTTTTACCACTCAATGTATTTTCTTTTTCTATATCTTACATTGTCATCTTAATTTTTGATCACCTTAGGTGGTGGTAAGGTGGTAAGGTGGTGGTAAGGTGGTGGTAAGGTGGTGGTAAATTTGCTTAAGGTGGTGGTAAGGTGGTAAGGTGGTGGTAAGGTTGTGGTAAGGTGGTGGTAAGGTGGTGGTAAATTTGCTTAAGATTATAAACTTCAAGTTTTAAAAAACAACAACGTTATAGTACGTCGTGTCAAATGACACACCGTTTAAAATGTCTGCATTTAAAGTTCACCAAAATAATGATGTATAAACTAAATATGATATGACGTTAGCATACATATCATTCAATCTAATCACTCTAAAGTACAAATCAATAATTTTTATTGATTAAGGGGCTGGGTGAGTTATTTTTATCACTATTCGCCCTTCCCCTTCCCTTTGTCCGCAACCCCTTCCCCCTTCTCCCATCCAACCTTGCGTCATCACACTAACCTCAATACCAACCGCTAGATAAACAGACCGTACTACTACCCACACTATACCTATTCCATTTAAGAGACAAAGGCTGTATGACAATCCTACAGACAAATATTTATTCAACTAATATCACAACCCCCTAGAAACCACTCCAACAGACTGGGATACATAACTTGTAGACACCACTCCTCGTTGAATATCTCTTGCACCCTACCTACATCGACAACTTTGTCCGCCGCCCTCGCCCCCGTCCCTAGTATGAACTCAGTTACCAACAATTTCAAAACATGCATGTTCCGAGTTCAAAACCAACCTTCACCGACACTAGTATGAACTCGGCCCCTAACACTTCCAAAACATGCCTGTACTAACTTTGAAACCACCCTCGGTGAAAACTTCACCGACCCTACTATGGACTCTACACCTAGCGATTCCAAAACATGCAAGTTCCGAGTTCAAAACCAACCTTCACCGACACTAGTATGAACTCAGTTACCAACAATTTCAAAACATGCATGTTCCGAGTTCAAAACCAACCTTCACCGACACTAGTATGAACTCGGCCCCTAACACTTCCAAAACATGCCTGTACTAACTTTGAAACCACCCTCGGTGAAAACTTCACCGACCCTACTATGGACTCTACACCTAGCGATTCCAAAACATGCAAGTTCCGAGTTCAAAACCAACCTTCACCGACACTAGTATGAACTCGGCTACCAACAATTCCAAAACATGCATGTTCCGAGTTCAAAACCAACCTTCACCGACACTAGTATGAACTCGGCTACCAACAATTCCCAAACATGCATGTACCATCGTTCCAACCTGCCTCAGTGCTAACAAAATTCCCCGACCCTAGTATGAACTCGACTGCCATCAATTCCTAAACATCCATGTACCAACTTTGTAACCTGCCTCGGTGAAAACTTCACCGACCTTAGTTTAACTCTCCCTAACATTTCCAATGATGCGTGTACGAACTTTGTAACCTGCCTCGGTGAAAACACCCCCGTCCCTAGTATGAACTCGGTTACCAACAATTTCAAAACATGTATGTTCCGAGTTCAAAACCAAGCTTCACCGACACTAGTATGAACTCGGCTACCAACAATTCCTAAACATGCATGTACCAACTTTGCAACCTGCCTCGGTGTTAACAAAAACTCCTCTGACCCTAGTATGGACTCTACACCTACCGATTCCAAAACATGCATGGTCCGAGTTCAAAACCAACCTTCACCGACACTAGTATGAACTCGGCTACCAACAATTCCTAAACATGCATGTACCAACTTTGCAACCTGCCTCGGTGAAAACATCTCCGACCCTAGTATGAACTCAACTGCCAACAATTCCAAAACATGCATGGTCTAGCTTCGAACCCTGCCTCGGTGAAAACATCACCGACTCGTGTATAAAATCTGTTCCAACCAACTCCAAACTTCCCTGGGCGCCCGAATAAAAATAACTCACCCAGCCCCTTAATCAATAAAAATTATTGATTTGTACTTTAGAGTGATTAGATTGAATGATATGTATGCTAACGTCATATCATATTTAGTTTATACATCATTATTTTGGTGAACTTTAAATGTAGACATTTTAAACGGTGTGTCATTTGACACGACGTACTATAACGTTGTTGTTTTTTAAAACTTGAAGTTTATAATCTTAAGCAAATTTACCACCACCTTACCACCACCTTACCACAACCTTACCACCACCTTACCACCTTACCACCACCTTAAGCAAATTTACCACCACCTTACCACCACCTTACCACCACCTTACCACCTTACCACCACCTAAGGTGATCAAAAATTAAGATGACAATGTAAGATATAGAAAAAGAAAATACATTGAGTGGTAAAAATAAAAAAATTGTCATTAGCCGTAATGTATTATGTATAAGTTAACTTTCTTAAAAATTAAAGAAGTTCAAGTCAAAAAGAAGATTGATGAAAACTGTAATACTAAAGCGAACATGGGAAGGTAATCTGCTGCAAGACTAAGATATATATTTTGTTAACCCTTGTCTTCCTAAATTATTTTTTAACTTTTTAAAGAAATTGACTGTTTAGTTAAGGATTCTGACGCGAATTTTTTCACAAGGGACGATACTCGTGTCTGTAGACAAGGCTGTTCTAATTTTAGAACAGTTGTCTTTCCTCTCGTTTCTCTATTAGGGAAGCCGTAAGGGGAAGACACGCGACACGTCTTTTAAAATGTAAACAAGCGTGCACGGGGTGCACTTAAAATAAACCCCGCTGCGACAATTGTTAAATTTATCTGGCTCAGTGTGGTCAAATGGTGGTCAGATCAAAAGAAAATCGGAACGGTCATAAAAACGTAATTACTTTTCCAGACTTGTAAAAAACATGTCTACCCCGCATACCTACGTACCAACGCACCAAGTCGCCCTGTCGCCCATTAAAAAACACGAACCTACCGAGACTTCGTTTCGTCTCAAAACCTGACTTAACGGTGGTTGAAAGAAAATTCCGACCCTTAAATATATTTTTTGTTTTCGCTGACCCTCGCTATAAGCGAATAGTTACAACCATTAATCTTTCATACATAGCCAGGGACGGTTCGCAGGACATGTGGAAACAAAATTTTTTAATTTGCTCAAAGAATGACCGGGCGTACGATATGTGAACATAGTTCATGTACAGCTGTAGTCTAATGAAAAAAGCCGAGAGCCGTGAGTAATTACAGCACCAGCTGTCGCCACACTTAACGCGTAGAGGGACTTAATGGCTTCGATTAATTACCTGTTGTGATCGCTTCAGTGAGCCCGCTATTAAGCAACCACGGGGAGCGCCGGGGAGGATCACGGGCGGATCGATAAGTACAAGCTGTCGCTAATAAGTAACAGCTGTGGTTAAATGGATGTTATACACAATGACACTTTCTAGTACACGCTAGTGTTAGTCTTTTATTTCAAACGGCGTACAACAAAGAAATTAAAAGCAAACTTATTAAAATGAATTTCAAACAAATAAATTATACAAAGTAATTAAATTAAACAACAAGTAAACAACAATTAAAAATAAAATTTAAAAATAATAATTTTAAAAAATTTAAAAATTTAAAAAATTAAAATCAAATTTTAAAATTTAAAAAATTAAAATCAAATTTTAAAAGCCTTTGATGAATTGGAAAAACGTTAATAAACAAATAAAATATAAGAAGATTTTTGTTCTAATTTAGTGTATGTGTGTGTGAATGTGTATATACGTGTAGCATACGCGTACTAGAAAACCAACAAGGTAATGTCCGGTTGCTCAACCTAATTACACCACCAGCTGTCGCACAACAGCTGTTGCATAATGACCTATGTACTTCGCGGAGCTAACAAAGCGATCGGTAAAATCGATTAACGTGGTAACAGATGTTCCCACACTTAACGCTGGCTTCGCGTTAATTACCATACCTCCCGGTGGGATCGCTTCGCGAACCCACATAAATCAATGACGGGTGTCAAAAAATTTAATTAGGTGGGCTATCAAGTTGATGATGGTCCAGTGGGTGTGACCAAAATTAACTCGGACAGTGTACGGTCCCTCACAAAAAGAAAAACTTTGCTAGTGAATCGATACGTGCCGGGTGCCATTAGCGAGTAACAGGTGTTGTTAATGTATGTTATTCACAAAGTACACGCTAACGCACCCCTACCCTCAAACCCCATCATTACTCCCCCTCTCATCCACCAACACCCCTATCCGTTTACTATTAAACATACATACAAGTAAATAAACAAACCAACAAATTAAACAACAAAGAAAAGAAATAAACAAATTTAAAAAATGTAAAAATCAAACTAATTAAAAGCAAATTACGTAACTAGTTAATAAAAATTAAAATAATTACTAATTATAAAATAAAATAAAATTTAAAAAAAAAAAAAAAAAAAAAAAAAAAAAAAAAAAAAAAAAATTAAACTAATTAAAAAATCAAATTAATTAAACTTATTAAAAATAAACAAACAAAACACAAACAAAGTAATTAACATCAAATTAATTAAAATCAAACAAATAACCAAATTACGTAACTCGTTAATAAAAATTAATTAAAATTACAAAATTAAATTCAAACTCATTAAAATCCAATTACGTAACTAGGTCAATAAAAATTAATTAAAAAGTAAACAAAGTAATTAAATTACGTAACTAATTAAAAAATTAATTAAAATTTTAAAAACTCATTAAAACTCATTAAAAAACGCATTAAAATTACGTAACTAGGTCAATGATTACGTCACAAGGTCAATGATGACGTCACAAGGTCAATGATTACGTCACAAGGTCACCAAAAGGTGACCCACCCTCCGCTCCTCCGCCACCCTAGGGTGGGGGAGTATTTTACTATATGTCTTTGCGCCTTCACCCTTCGCTCCTCACCCAGTCTCTGCGCCAGGCTCACCCAGGCTGGGAGTATTTTACTATATCTCATTGTCCCTGCAGCTCCTCCGCCAACCCCAGTTGGCGTAGTATTTTACTATATGTCTTTGCGCCTTCACCCTTCGCTCCTCACCCTGCGATGCGCCAGGCTGGGAGTATTTTACTATATGTCTTTGCGCCTTCACCCTTCCCTGCTCCCGAGTATTTTGCTATATGTCATTGTTCCTCACCCTTCCCTCCTCCGCCAAGAATACGACCCAAAAGCGACCTAATATACTACTATTATGACATTTACTATATTTCGTTGCGCAAAGTATTTAGTTAACTAGTTATGTACGTTAAAAGAAAATCTTTAAACCACATACTTTGGGGCCTACATTAATGTTCGTTTTCTTTGTCCAATCCAAGTATCGGATTATTGAACCTAATTACAAACAATCGAAAAATTGAATCAATATATTTGTTTTTAATTATATTGTAAAACCAAGTGAATTTTTATAAGGTTCGATTTGGGAAGAAAATATCAAAGTGAATCGATTTCCGGTTAGATATTTTGCTTGAGGTAAGGGTTAGACAAAATAATAAAAAAGAGAAATCTATATTGTTTCTTAAAAAAAAAAATTGGAGGCCTAGTTGTATTTGAGGTACAGGACGGGATGGCTTAGCGGTAGAGAGCTAGACTGCTAACCCGAAAGTCTCGCGTTTAAACCCCGATTCAAGTCTGTAGGACGTCACTGAGGCCACCCAGCCCTGATGGGTATCTGCCTCACGTTAGGGAAAACAAAGGCGGCTGGGCATAGTGCTGACCACACCACCACTTCATTGGCCGAGGTCTATGAAACAGATTAACTCTACTTCATCTGCCCCATGTGACCTGGGCACGAACGACAAAAGATGATGTTGATGTACGAGGTTGTATAGTAGAACGCTTAATTATCAACCGAATGAATGTTCGATTCTTAATGATATCGCCGGTATTGGTAATCTCAACCCGGTATTTGTATCGACTATCTCCAATGGGAAAAAAGAGATACTCTTACGTAGGGCGTCATAGAGTCTGCCCAGCTCTGATGGATACCTGGATCACGAAAAGGAAAAGTAAAATTAGCTGGGTATAATGCTGATCAGACTATCCCTTCATATGCGAAGGTGACTGAAATAGGTAAACTTTACATCACCTGTATTATGGATTTCTAGGATCGAAATGGTTCTTACTTACTTCATCTAGTCGCTGTCGGTTTCCCCATTACCCCCCCCCTCCCTCCCATAAGTACGGGTAGTAAATCCGGAAAGATATTTTTACACCTCATTTAAACTATACCCAAACCGTTTTGATTCTATTTTTAACAAGTATTTAAAAATAAAATGATGAACACATCTCACAAAGGAATCTACACGCGGTCTTATCACGTGGTATTGACATCACGACACGTCAGATGCTAAATTTAATACCCAGCGGCCGAGAAGAAAAAAAAAATGGGGCTCAGAGCTATCTGATTTGGCGGCCACTCCAGCTAAGTTCGCGTAGTGTGTCATGCCGTCAACAATGGGCAGTGTCGTAGATAAGCGGGAGAGCACTGCCTGCGTTAAGGGGGATAACTGGCAACACTCCTGATGACTTTAGCATGTTGGGGTTGCTAGGACCAACCCCTAGACAAGGGTTGTCTTTATTTGAGTTTAATGGTTGCCGGATATAGTTCTGTCACCTATGGTTTATCACAACAGATGGTGACGATGCGGTGGTATCTTCTACACCAGAGAATAGAATGAAACAGACCGTCAAATCTCGCAATCTACAATACATACAAATAAATAGTATAGACTTGTGGTTCTTAGCCTTTTTTGGAGTAACCGAACCCCGCCAGTTTCATATGCGCATTCACCAAGCCCTTCTTAATAGTTTTATCGTCCGCACTGGCATAATCTGATTGTGAATCATAGGAGTCGGGTGCAAGACGGCCTCACCGAACTCCTGGCGTTCGATCGAACCCAGTTTAAGAACCACTGGTATAAACTTAACTCCGCGAATTAAACCCATTAAACATAAACTTCAAGTGAATTATGCTTGAGGCGTTTTTATCAATGGCAGAATTTAATTGTGGTATATAAAAAAAATAATTTCGAGGTTCATTCACGCGTTCAATGACTACCTACGCCACCATTATCTTACAGCGACGGTACCGAGGTTAGTTGTATTCACGTACACACCATAAACTTTTACACCCCCTCCTCCCATACGTCACACTACCCACCCCCCCCCCCCCCCTTACATACGACCCCAATCTCCCTTCGCCAAACTCAGGTTTTAAAATGTAATCTGTTGAACATGCGTCGAAGCGCAGGTGTCTGACAAACACACACACACAACATTTGTTAGGGAGGAAGGGGGGGGGGGGAGTGAGGTGTTTGTAAGGTAAAAGGCCAGCTTGACTTTACACTGCTATCTCCCCCGGTGGGCAGCTATGCCAGGTATGCGGGCCACCAAAGTCATACACTTATTATTGTTATCAAGTATCGGAGCTTATCAATACAGGAGACGACGACCACGACGGAGAGAAGAGAGAAAAATATAAATGTTCACGTTCAGCCTTGTGTAGCAGGTCCACCAATGCTAGAGACATTCCTTAGGATAAAGCTGGACAAATAGAATTTGCATAATTGTTAGAATCGGTCAGCGAGCTTATACGCTTAAACGCTAATCCGATAATTCCTTATATATTAATTACAACGGACGAGAAGTGTTCAGTATGTGTATGTTGGACGGGTGTTTTATTTATGTTGTCATATGACATGATAAAGACATGATAAGACGGTTATGACAAGGTATGGCGGTTTTGACAAAGTATGACGGTTATGACAAAGCATGACAGTTATGACAAATTATGACAAATTATGACGGTTATGAACAGGTATAACCGTTACGACAATAATAAACCGGGAGTGATCTCCCCTAAACTTTCTCGAATATTCTTATATAAAATAACAGGGGATGGGAACTCGGGCTATAGACATGATTTTTAATCCATTTTAAATACTTAAAGTTTTAAAAATAGAATAAAATCTCGTAGACAAATTAATTGCACACCAAGTGAACGCGAAATAAAAAAGCGCATAATAGTGCGCAATATTATTATTACTTTTAAAATTCACATTAGTTTTTTGAGAAATCGGAAGTAGCGTAAAGTACTACTTCCAGTCAACGGAAATGACTCAAAATTTAATAGAAGGTAGAGAATTAGATCTTTTACTTACGTATGAAATTTCATTTATCTATCTGAAATAGTACTCAAGTTATAGGCTTTTGAAAAATTCAAAGTAGAAAAAGTACCACTTCCGGTTGTCGGAAATCGCTCAAAAGTTGATACGGATCTACGATTTTGATAAAATACTTATATATGAAATTTCATCAACCTAGCTGTAACGGTACTCAAGTTATCGTGTTTACACACGGACACACACACACACAGACACACACACACACAGACACACAGACATACGGACAAGATTGCAAAATTATGTTTTTCCGTATCAGTGAGATGCAAAACGTCGAGATTTGCAAAAATCTCGATTTTTTTTTTTTGCACGATTACAAGACTTTCTCTATACTTCGTATATACGAGAAAGTAAAAATGGCGCAAATGAGACAACTAGCAATCATTCTGTACCAAAACACACGCTATAATTCCCGTCATGTTCAACGCTAGCTTAAAGTGCATTGTCTGACTAATGGTTCTTGTGTCTACCCAATGTCTTATTTTTTGTACCAAGAAGTCTAGAACTGTTTACTTTTTATAAGCTTTTATTTAGCTTACACAATCTGTTTGTTTGTTGGTTTGTTTGGGGAATTTTGACAAATATGGTAACTCAATTTTGACTCATTGCTAATGCAGCTACGATTGTCTCCGATGATAATGCAAGAAAAATAATTTTAATACTTGAATTAAACATTATGTTAGTTAAAATCTAATTAAAAGAAGACTATATAAAATAAAATAAAAAGGGGAGATAAGTAGAATACATACTATCGATTAACAGATTAACTCATGTAATAGCATGCGATTTTTTAATGAATACCACACCTAAAAACGCGCACATAAAATAAACTTAAAATCATCATACACATGTTTAATAGCTTAATTTGAAATTAATTAAGACATTCATTACGCTTGTTGTAAGTAAAAAATTACGAATATTTAAATTAAGTGAGTTAAAAAAAACGCTGAAAAATATTTTCTACTGTATTTCTGTTGCGCTTTTCTTAAAAGTCCCCGTGTTTAACATTCCACGTTTCTAGGCAAGGAACCCCAGGAGAAAAAAATGGGGGACACGGGCGTCGCCCCTGCACACCTGCACAGTCAAGTGGCCCCCTCTCATAACACTTGACGTTTATGAGGACCCCGGACCAGGGTGAAAGAAAAAAACCTGTTCGTTGGGAGAGCCGAGCGGCCGTTTAGGGCGGCCGGAGGTGACGTGGAGATAACCCCTGCGACTTACTGTCCTTCACCTTGCTGCAGCGTTGAGCCGGCAGCTGATAGGGGGTGCGTGGAGTGGGGGCGATTGTCCACGGGACACCCCACGGGTGAAAACAGTTTAAAGTGTGAGGGTGTGGGAGGGGAAGGTCAAGCTTTGAGACTCGTTGGTCTTTGTAAGTGTGAAGTGGTACACGGGAACACGAGTAACATTGCACTGGGCTCCTAGATGGAACAAGCACTTAGTATAGTGTATATGTATACTCACTATCCATCTATCTCTATAGTTTCCTTACTATTACTATATATATATATATATATATATATATATATATATATATATATATATATATATATATATATATATATATATATATATATATATATATATATATATATATATATATATATATATATAGCGACATCTCAAAAACATTCTCTACAAAATCTTTCAGCATCAAGCGTGCATAAGATTAGTTATATTTACTTTAGACTTAACGTAAGACAAACATGGGCTACTATACGGTAAAATTTCATTGAAGAATCTGTCATATTTTTTACCACCCCCCCCCACCCCACCCCACACGCACACAAATTTGTAAGTCAAGGTCAACAAATGAGTTCCTGTATAACCTCATCTTATGCAGACCAATACATTCAAATGTCTTATTTACGATTTGTTAAAGTCAAAAGGTCACGTGGTTTGGGGCGTCGTTGATTGAGAAAGACCTCTGCGATGACACCTTTGAGGGGAAGAAGTAATTCTTGAGGGGTAGGTGGTGTCGAGAAAGAAAGGGGGGGGGGTGTGGATGGGGAGGGGTGGGGAATGTGGGAAAAGGTAGATACCTGCGTGGAATGTTTGTTGACAATATGACTGTCGTGTTTGCCTAGGATTTTACCCAGGTGTGAAACTTTTTAAAAAAAAAAAAAAAAAAAAAAGAAAGCGAATTGCCTGGTATGAATAAAAAAATGTCTGAGTGTTCAAGGTAAAAAAATTTTTTTTCTTAGTCGCTAACTTCACACAAGACCCTTAACGCTAGCAATAAATTAGTTAGCGAATTTTGACGTAAAAAAAATGAAAAGGGAAGTAACTAATTGTCGTGAAGCCAATATAGATGTTTAAAAAGAAGCATGCAGGTGTCCTATAGGACTTTCCCCTCTCCTAAGACTTGTTATCTCCTCGCCTTTCTTCTCCCTTCGCCTGACAAGTGGGTAGTTTATGTTTTTTTTTCTTTACTAGCAATCGCGCCCGGTTATAAACGAGCCTGTGAAAAAAAAAGTTTCTTTGTCAGCGTTGACATAATAATCTTATAACTTGAGCTAATGCGGACTAACCATCTGTGTTTATGCGTTTAATTTTTTGAGAAATATTTTTGTGAATGAAACAAAATTGTGATAGTGTTTAACCCATGTCATCTAGTGTTGACATTACCGGCAGTGCTTTAAGAAAGTTAGTCAGTTACGTCATAATAAGTGGAAAAACGGTGTGTGGTGGGAGGGTGGGGGGGGGGGGGGTGACGTTGATAAATCAACAGAGAGTGATTTGTGTTTACACAAAATATTTTAAAGTATTCAAACGGAAGTACAAAATGTGTCGTTAAGTTCAACTTAGACTAGGTATTAAGTGATACAACCTATTGAATTGAGTGCGGAGGCATTTCGTAGACAGTTCTGAATTTTATTTTTCGACGCCATTTTGATGCCCTTTGATCGACATTTCCTATTTGACGTTAAAGCATATGCCTCTTTTTTTTGACACATTGATGCTAGTTTCTCTATATTATATTCAGTGCTGTTTTTATCATACTTTTTTTCTCCGGGGGGGGGGGGGAGGGAGTAGGGGTGAAGGGGGCACTTCTTGAAATTTCCGGGGTGTGGGCGGTCTAAAATTTCCGGGGGGCGGGTATGGACACTGGTAAAATTATATATTTTCTAAATATTTTCTATTTTGTTCGGGGAGGGGGTAGAATTTTTAGTTTGGGGGTGGGGGCGGGGGTTGGGGGGCGCCTGGAAGAAACTGATTATATTTCCCCCCACTTTAAAAAAGTTTATATTTTAGCGAAAAAATGTCTACCTACTTCTTCACGACAATCTCGCGGCACGAGACCTCACAACGCGATTTGATACCGGCCACAGCTGGGGATATCGACGGCACACACCTCCCCCACTGCGGGCGCCCATTGTACGCCCGAGGTATGAATGTCTAAGCCGATTCTCACCCACGTTTGTAACTCCATCAAAGCGGTTTATTTTTAAATCGGTTAATTTTCCGTACAGAGGGGGAATTACTTTTTATAGACGGGAAATGGTGTTCGTATTTGTGTGGGCGAATTTTCTCGATATACATACATTCATATTGTGATATGTTTATATATATATATATATATATATATATATATATATATATATATATATATATATATATATATATATATATATATATATATATATATATATATATATATATATATACATATATATATATATATATATATATATATATTTAAAACAAAAAAGTTAAATATAAATTACCATGTTTATCATGTTTAAGCCACAAAAATGACTGAACATTGTTAGAATTTCTTAGAGTATTACTTGTGCAGCAAAGAATAGATGTTAATGGTGATTTTTGCAAATCGATTGGTAGGGCAATTTCGATTTGAAGGTTTAAAGTTAGTCTTTAAATTTCTGGTTTCAATGTTAATGTTGAGGATGGTTAGAATATTTTTTTGTGTATTTTGATTTAAATTAAAATGTATTTTAAAGACTGTTCGCATTTTGAAGTAATATTTTTTTTTCAACGTAATATATGACTGTTGATTGAAAGATAATTGGGGCGTTAGTATGAAAAACTGACAAGAATATTGATTGGTAGGCTAGTTTGAAAGAAAGTTTGAAGGCAAATCTTATATTAAATGAATGTTGTCAGACTAGTCTATTACTACATTCGTTTATTCAAATCAATATTTGAAAATCTATTTAAACGACGATTACATATTGATTCAGGTATTCAATCGAACGTTGTTTTAGAAACTTGATTTGAATGTTGATTCAAATGTTGACTTGTTTTGAGCATGTTGTTAACCAACACGCGAGCCATACGACGGGGGGCCCGGCGTGCGAGGGGGGCGCCCACCTGCGGGATGTCAATTGTAGGTGTCACACAAATCTGATAACTCCCCGCATTCCTCTGCCGTGTGGGTATCCAAGTGTTCGACTGTTTCGTCAAAATCTAAAATTTTACATGTGTGAGGAGGAGGGGGTGGGGGTAACCTGGCGGGGGTTGAAGGGTGGCAGGGGGCGGGGGGCGGGGTGAAGCTTGTGGTTTATTACGATATGTGTATTTATATATATATATATATATATATATATATATATATATATATATATATATATATATATATATAGGGCGTATGCACAAACATAATACACTACAAACGACACTGTAAGCCATTTACACATGTGTGTATTGTATGCTTTAAATACCTTTACAAACTTACTGACAATGGAACAGGTGAAGTAAAGTTCACCTGTTTCAGTGACCTCGGGATAGTGTGGTTAGTATTATCCCCAGTCGCATTTACTTTACCTAACTTGAGTCAGGTACCCGTCAGAGCTGAGTGGACTCAGGGACATCCGATGGACTCGAACTCGTGACTCCAAGACTTTCTTGTTAGCAGACAAACGCAAAAATATTTTTTTACGATGATTTTGATAGTTATTTAATAAAAACTTTTTGTTGTACTGAAGGTTGATTTATTATAATTAGTTATTTTAAGTACATTTTGTGATAACTATAAAAAAAAATTACGCGATGAAATTTACTGTACGGTAGTTATTTGAAGTCTATTGTGTTATTGTCATTAAAAATAGATTTTGTAGCAGTTATTTGAAGTTTCGCACATATTGTGTGGTAGTTTTTGAAGCGTTTTGTATTTAAGTTATTAAAAGTCAATTTTGTAGTAGTTATTTAAAGTTTCGCACATTTTGATATCAATATTATCGCGCTGTCCTTGGCGTGCAATGGATGGTGGGAGTGGGTTGGGGTTGGGGGGGGGGGGGGGGTGAGGAGGGGAGGGACTAAACTGCCAAAGGGAAATAAGCAGAGTTTTTGTTCTCCGGATTCACTAATTGTTCACTATTGGTCAAGTGCGCATGCGTCAGGAAAAAAAAACGGCCGCCTATGGCTATTCGGGTAATGAGAAGAAGAAATAAGTCAGTCTGGACATGCGCATTGAGATGGAAAATAGTGGGTGGTCATTAATTTCATTCCCGGATAGAGAGACAAACGGATAGAGAAAAAGACGGATAGAGAGACAAACGGATAGACAGAAAGACGGAGAGAGAGAAAACAGATAGAGAGACGAAAGGATAGAGAGAAAGACAGATAGAGAGACAAACGAATCCAGAGAAAAACTGGTTGAAGTAGAAGAATTAAATTGGTTTGTGGATTATCTAATTAAAAAAAAGGAACCCAAACCAGTTTTTATTTTTAGTGCTATGAGTTTAAAAAAAAAAAGCAAAACCAGCTGTTTTGGTTTTTATAGAATCAAATAAATTCACATACATGTATGTAATAGCTTAGAAATTTTAAATGCTTCAAAAATAAAGTAGCATATTTGAGCTTTTCACATTAATGTATAATTGGCAAACTGGAATTTTAATTTTTAATTTTTATTTTTGAAGTAAATGTTAAACATCATTAACATTACTAATGAATTTTTTTCTTCAATTTTCCTAACATGGATTTCAGTCGTCTACCTTTTAATCCACCAGAATTGTTTTTAAATGTTGTTTTAATTCTTCGCTAAAGAAAAAAAAAGTTTATTTCCCCCCTGCTAAACGCTTTCTTGTTTTAATTTTTCAAACAACTTTAATCAATATGTAAGACGGTGGTCAATACACACTAGCATTCGGCCCCGCGAATGTACACGGGGCCTGTCGTCTGCGTGTCAGCTTGAGGCCCCCATCTTTCCCGTGTTTACCCAGGCATTAGGTACTGGCCACAGCCTACGATGTTCCTCTACTTGGTCCGCTTCAGAGGCAATGAACACTAGGTTTAACTCCAACCTGGTGAAAACTTTTCGATTCCATCTCAATGTTTACCCGCGTCCCGTCCGTTATGTTTAGTTTACGGGGTGGGTGATGATTGAAATTTTTTTTTACTTCCCTCCCTTTGTTTGATTGAAAAAAAATTCGCTTCCCTCCCCTTTCTTTTTAAAAATATATTTGCATTATTCCCCCCTTTTTTTACTGCGGTAGTGTCTTTGAGTCCTGTGTCTGCATACGCGGGGAGATACAGTTACATGTAGAAATTAACAATTACCTTTTGTGGACTTAATAATCGCGAACGTCCAGATCAAGGGAGGGGAGGCCACTCTGGGTAAATGTACGTCGTTGTTAGCTGACGGTAACGGGAGTTACATCCCATGATTTTAGAAATCCATTAAACCGGGACGCGGGATGAGAAAAAAAAAGTGGAGCGGATAACTTGATACGTGGTTGCGTAAGCATTCTCTCTTTCTCTCTCTCTCTCTCTCTCTCTCTCTCTCTCTCTCTCTCTCTCTCTCTCTCTCTCTCTTTGCCTTATCATAGCAATACTACAGTAAAACGGTTCCCAGAAAGATGCGAAACAGAAAAAAAGCGCAACGGAAAAATGCGCAAAAAATGCACAACGGAAAAAAGCGCAATCAGAAAAAAGCGCACACAGAAAAAAGCGCAAACAGAAAAATGCGCAACGAAAAAAAAGCGCAAGCAGAAATTTACGCACACAGAAAAATGCGCATAGAGAAATTATAGCACAAAACCTATATGGACTAGATGCGCAGCTTTCTGGTTACGCAGCAAAACATTATCCGCATTACTTTACTACAAAGCAAGAAAACGACAAGTAATAACAAAACCGAAATGTGTTTAGTTAAAAATGTATAAATATATACACACCTACACATACATGTACACATACACGTGCTCACACATACGAACACGTATTGACACACATACACATACATACAGCACATACACACGTGATCATAGTTAATTACACATTTGATTCCATACAAATGAACGTTACACAAATAAATGAAAAGCAATTTTATTTTTAAGACCAGCTTTTAATAATACTAAAATCGCATTTGCTCCATTATTATCAGTAAATCTTTACTTACTATTTAAAGATTTGCATTTTATAACTTACTGTTTTTTCAACTGGGTTCTATTATAATTTTAAAGCTACTAATAAATTTCCGGAGAGATCCACTATTTCTGACTCTCATTTTACATAATTATCTACGAGTAAGTTATCTTCATTAATACTTTTTCCTCCCCACTTCTAAAACGTAAATTCACCGTTTGACAATTTTTTAAAAAGCTAAAAGTTTACTCTTTTTTCCGTTGATCTACTTTTTGTACGCGCGATTCCATCCCGACATCCGCGTTAAAAAGACATGACAACCGGGTACCGTTTACGGTTTCTGACGACCTTCTACAAACGAAGTCCCCCCCCCCCCCCCCCCCCCCCCCAAAAAAAAAATTTTTTTCGCACCGCGCGGCCAGCGGCGAGAGGCTGAACCGCGAACAAAAGGGACCGGGGTTCAAATCACACCGCGGGTAAATATGATCAGAGGTAAGGTGATACACGGTATCGGCTGCCCAGAAAGTGAGCGCGGAATTTTTTTTCTTCATCATAAGCGGATTGTTCAAACACGAAGAAGACAGCGGCTTCTTCGTTCGTTCTTTCGCCAAATAAAATAAGATTTGATTTTCCCGTTTTTTTTTCCTGCGCTTGCACCTCTCCGCACCGTGAAGTTTGTCGTTCTGTCTAACAAACAAGCCGTACATTTCATCGTCAAGGCTACGATTGTCTTGGTGTTCGGTTCTCGTGTTACACTACGTTATCGTTGGTCTCTTTTTTTTTTTACTGTAAGTAAGGAAGGTGGGGTGGGGAAAAATTATAGGGAGAGGGGAGGTGAAGGGTGTAGGGAGTAAGGTAATCGGGGAGCCTGTTGTGGGAGTTAAGAGTCGCAATCAAGAAATTGAGTTTTGTATAATTTTAAAACAAGTGGCTGAAACTACTGGCCTATGTTTCCCATAACTTGAATTCGTGTGTATGTGTGTGTGTGTGTGTCTTTATGTGTGTGTGTGTCGGTATGTATGTGTGTGTGAATATAATTTCCAACACGTCCTCTCCCTGACCTATCACACCCACCGGATCAGTAAAATGATGTTCAAATTTTCCTTAGTGCCTAAATTTTTTAAAACATTTTGGCCCTCCAAGTCAAATAAGTCAGAAAAATTGGAGTTGAAAAAAAATACAGCTTTATTTTCTTTACCCTTCTAAGTTTATATTACCGTTGATGTTATCCAGCGTCGAGATAGGTTTGAAAGTGACACAGGTGTGATGATTGGACAGGTAAATCTATCACATCACTTTCAATTGGCCGGGGACGCTACTCCCCTTACCGTTCTGATCACACGGAACTCGAGCATCCGGGCTGTTAACAGAAAATTCCAGCTAATTACAGGGGTGCCAACATTTAACTGGTGTAGGTAACTGAGATGCTTCGACAATTTTTTACGCTAGTTTTTTTTAACCCCCGGGAATTGATTATCTAGATACAACTTTTGTTACTAAGGGATTTTCTAGATACATATTTTGTTAGGTAGAGATAGAGAGTGACCTATCATTTAAGGAGATATATAAATTAAGTTACATCACAACGTAATCGACGTTCATTCGATGATAAAATCGTCCGTAAATGAGAAATTACATTCTGGGCATTAGAAGAATATCTGGATAAAACTGTTGATACAACAGAAAATAAGTTGAATTTGCTAATATTCTTTAAAGAAAAATCGTGATCTTTTCGTGTAAATATATATTTAATATTTGGATACTTTAGTTTTTATTATTTAAGTAGGCCTATAATGTTGATAAAAAGGGTAACTATAAATAGACAAAGAATACTATTCTCCTACATGTTTAGTCTTACACCATCTTTCTTACGAATATCTGTTCACCGTCCTGTATAAAAAATACCTTTACCCTCTCCCCCTTAAAGTTTAAACCCCTACCCTAAAAGATAAATGTCTGAAAGAAAACTCCGGCAAGCAAAGGGGCGTAACTCCCGCCACCTTGGCCCAACACGTGTGAAACACCGAACTTCCCATCACGAGTCAAGAATCAAGGGTTCCCAGGTGAAAGGGTTAGCGCCCCTAGATAACAAAATCACTTGCTAATTTGTTATCCAACTTTTTTTTACAAACCTCTTTTCCCCATTAAAAACAAAAAGACGAACGCGAAATTACCGTGGAAAAACAAATTCTAATTAATCGACATGGGGAGAGAGAGAGGATCAAACGCCTCATAAATACAGGTTTAACCCTCTGCTGTCCGACTCTCTTTTATTCTTCCTCTGTGATGCCCGTACGAGATAAGATAGTGATTAGGCTCTGATTACACCGCTTGCCTGCCCCCGTCCCCACCCCCACACCTCTTGAACAATGGAGGTGTATCCAGAGGAACAAAAGCAGATGTATCCAGGAGTATAAGGCGGCTGGATCACTGGATACATGTTGATACATAAGTGGTGCGTGCTGTAATAGATTATGAGAATATATATATATATATATATATATATATATATATATATATATATATATATATATATATATATATATGTATGTATATAGGAAAGCGGAAGAAACTTATCGTCGAATGTTTCGAATTCAGGTCTTTGTTATAGTAGTATGGGAGGGGTAGGCGAGTTTAGGAAGCTGCTGGGTAGAATTTATTGACGCTTCCTTAGAGAGCGAATCGAGATGAAAGAAGATAATTAATAATCTTCTCATTCCGGGGTTAAATTTGATTTTTGACATGTGGTTACCTTCGAGGTTCTTATGTACATCATTTACTTATACCCGCCCTTTCATCATGGCCCGCACCTAAAAGGTTCCCCGATTTTATACTGTAACAAGGCTCCACGATAATTACAATACTTGATGAAAGTGTATTGTAATTACTTTGATTGTAATTATAAAAACATAATGCTTTCTTATCACTTTCTGTCCAATGTTATTGCATACAATGTATTCAAAGCTTCAACTAATTGTTTTCCTCTGCTGACCACATCAAATTTAATTATCTTTTGTTTTTATTTAAAAAAACGTGTCTTGATTATGTTTCTAGAAAAGACCCTTCAAAAACAGGCCTTCCCTAGTTTCCTATTCAATTAAACCGTTTTATGATAAATATACCACACATATTATTTCATATTAACAAAGTAATATCAACTATGAATTCATACCTAAAAAACCTTTTTTTTTACATAGGTCTCGGTGATGCATGGGGTCAAAGACAACCCCCGAAAACCCCTTTGGAAAAGGAGCTGGGGTCACATTTGCTGCAGGTATGTAGGCCTACACAATTAACCCCCGTACACCACAGCTTATTGAAAAGATGACAAAATGGTCCGCTCATTTCCATCGCAATTTCTTTGGTAATTAAAAACAAGGATCTAGTTTCGCAGCACGTAACAAATAGATTGCTATTTACTTTTCAACATCTGCTATGTAACATCTGTCAGTGATTACATTTTTGGTATATTTACTGTAATTATTTTTCTTTGTGAACTATACCTTTTTTTTTACCTTATTGATAAGTACCAGCTTGCAAATATTTGTATTTGAAGTAGTAAACTTAAAATAACCAAAAATCTTTAGATTGGTTTACACATAATATATTTTTTTTTGTATTATGAAGTAATTGACATAGCAACACAACAGCAGATTTTGGGGGGAAAAATTAAATATAAATATACTATTGTATAACTGTTATTGTTGCGGTCGTCGATTCGGTTATTACTTATTTGGTTTTCTACTTCAGGTTGTCCCACCTCTGCGCAAAATCAAATACGCAACATTTAAAAACTGTTTTAAAATCCGAAATAGTATTAAAATGAGTGTAAAAATTATTTACTGTTAGATTATGAAAATAATAAATAGTAAAATATATTCTTTCATATTAAATTAAATAAAGTTAAACAGCTTACAAAAAAACTTCCCCAATAAAACAATAAAAAAAAAACAAAATTAAATAAAAGTCGAATAATTAATTGACATTAAGCTTTAAAACGAACTTATCCCCGATCCTGAAAATAAACTAGTCTCATCTCAACCCTTAATTAATCTATTTACATAAATACCATTTCAATCCGAGAGCTAACTGCGATGTCTGGGAGTTTCTGTAAAACGATCTCCAGATTTCAGACCACTAAAGACGTACCTCCCAACTCTCGCCCCCCCGCCCCCACACCCCTCCACCCCATCCCGCCCCGGTAGATCTAAGAACGAATTACCGGGACCCCAATCTCTATAATTTAACAGTCGCAAATAGAACCAGTCTATTGTAATCTCATGAATATAAAATAGATTTGTCTGGGGGAAAAGTGGGAGCGAAAGTTGTCTATTTGTTATCGTGGTCAGCCTATATGGAAAACCCAACTCACATTTTGTAAGGCTATTTTTTTTTTTTACATTTGCTCAAACGCCACGTACATTTTTTGTATATATTGGATTAAAAAAAAATAATCTAAATCCTTTTTAATGAACAAAAATTAAAAAGAAAAATGCTGAATACAAACTGGCAGTATCAGAGAGAGGCAGACATTGGGGGAAAAATCTGGCCAAATAAGCACGTTTTGGCAGCGAAAGTCGGCGCATGGTAATTTCGGCATCGAGTAACGTGTCCTATGGCTAGTCACGTCCTTCGCCGGCCGGTCCTTCTTCGATAAAACGTTAGATCTCCCCCCTCCATCCCTCCCCCCCCACTCCCCTCACTGCCTCTCCTCACCACAACATAGCCTCGTTTTGGAAGTCGCTTGATTTCTGGTTTCTCATTCGCCCGCCCCCCCCCCCCCCTATTTTTTCCCTTTCTGTAAACGAGCTTTTATTTATTTCATTAAATTATCTGAGGGTGTAATTTCCACGAAATCGCTTTATAAAAAAGTTTTGTTCTTCCGGAGCAAAATGCGCATGTATTATTTAACCCGTAATAAACACAATAATCAAAGAATATATTAATAGTCATTTATATCTCAAAATAAATAAATAAATAAATAAATCAACTGTAGCCTTACCTTTGTGTATCTGAAATAGTGTGTCAAAACTCTTAACCACTCTGAACCAAACCCTAATATTATGTCTAACCATAACCGGAGAGGATTAAACAAGCTCTCTCTCACACAAATAAGTCTGAGTTATATTCCATTCTAATGTGGACTGGTTTGGGTTAAGGATAGCTGCTTAACTGTTTAGATACAGAGCAAAAAATTGCATTACTACAAGAATTAACGAAGGAGTCTTCGCTCCAATACACATCATATCTTTTAGGGCATAAATTTAACTTCGCCCTTTATTGTCAATCTAATCTATCGTGAGTGTTACCAGTGGCGTAGCCAGGATCGTCTCAAGGGGGGGGGGGGGTTTTCCAATTTTTACCCGGGGACAAACTTTCGATTTGCACCCCCCCCCCCCTCAAACTTTCGATTTGCACCCCCCCTCATCAAACTTTCGATTTGTACCCCCCCCCCCCCTCAAACTTTCGATTTGCACCCCCCCCTCAAACTTTCGATTTACACCCCCCCTCATACTTTATATATCTATACCGAGGGGTCTATGGGGGGGGGTTATGACCCCCCCTAACCCCCCTGCCTACGCCACTGAGTGTTACCAATTCTATAATTGGTTTAAAAATAATTAATTTGTACGTGTTGTATGAACGGTTGGTCAATGATTGTTCCAGACGTTGGACGGGTTCATCTTTGTAGTGGCACCAGACGGGAAGATCATGTACATCTCAGAAACTGCCTCGGTTCATCTCGGTCTGTCTCAGGTAGATCAACATTTATCATCAGTTCAACATGCAACTAAGTTTCAAAATTCAAAATCTATTTAAAATGCAACCTTATTTCAAATTCAAAATGTATTAAACATGCAACTTCATTTCAACGTTCAACATCAATTCAACATACAACATAATTCAACATGCAACGACATTACAACATTGAACATTGATTAAACTTGCAACTTTATTTCAATATTCAACATCAATTCAACATGCACATTTATTTCAATAGCCAACATCAATACAACATGCTACTTCATTTCAATATTCAACATTTATTCAACTTGCGACTTCATTTCAATATTCAACATCAATTTAACATACAACATAATTCAACATGCAACTTCATTTCAACATCCAACATTAATAATACATGCAATTTTATTTCAATATTCAACATCAATTCAAAATGCACATTTATTTCAATTTCAACATTAATACAACATGCTACTTCATTTCAATATTCAAAATATTCAACGCCAATTCAACATTTAAGATAGGTTCCACTCCATGTTTTAATTTTAACTCTATTTTTCCTTACATTTGAATTTTCTCGTAGTGAATTAGACACCTGCATTTGGCTTCCATTTAAATGGAACCCCATGACATGCACTAAACTCATACTCCCTATATATTCACATTCAAAAACTCATACTTCATATATATTCACCTTCACAATTTGCACCTTTATACTTTGACAGGTGGAACTGACAGGTGGAAGTATATACGAGTACATCCACCCTGCAGATCATGACGAAATGTCTGCACTTCTGACGGTGCACCATCCTTACCACACCCACATTTTACAAGGTGACTAGCTTACAAACGTCTTCTTGGTTTGTGTGTACACTATAAGACTTGACAGAGAGTAAACTATCGAAACGCATTGGAAATAACGTAAAGCATAAGACAGGGGGAGGGGTTAATAAAGATACAAAGAACACAACAAACAGCAGCAATAATTGTTGATTTGTTTTTTTTTACATTTATATTTCGTATTTTATAAAACAAAAAAAAAACTTACAGAGTAGAATTAGTCCAGTCTAAACTTTATTTTTATTCTTGTTTAGTTTTTGTTTTTAGGATTTCGTATTTCATTAACCCTTAAAAGATTTATTGATACAAAAAATAATTCTTGTCTAGTATGTGTTTTTTAAATTTCTTGTTTCATTAACCCTTACCAGACATCTTGATACAAAAGTAAAATAATTATTGTCTAGTATTTGTTAAGATTTCTTGTTCCATTAACCCTTTACAAGACACATTGATACAAAAGAAAAATAATTCTTGTCTAGTATTTGTTTTTAAGATTTCTTATTTCATTAATCCTTTACCAGACATAGTGATACAAAATGAGGATTTCTTGTTCCATTAACCCTTTACCAGACATAGTGATACAAAATTAAGATTTCTTGTTTCATTAATAAAACCCTTACCTGAAATATTGATACACAAGAAAAATAATTATTGTCTAGTATTTGTTAAAATTTCTTGTTCCATTAACTCTTTACCAGACGTGGAGATAGAGCGCTCCTTTTTCCTGAGGATGAAATGTGTGCTGGCCAAACGCAACGCAGGGTTGACTTCCGGTGGTTACAAGGTACGTAAGGTCATAGGTCATTTCCTTCTCACACGACCATTACTGATACCATTCACAACTGTATTTCTGCTGTTATTCTCAATGCTTAGCAGTAAAAAAAAAAATTAAATAATTAAAACCTGGGATTTTTAAAAACATCAATTAAAAAATCTTTCTCATGGGAGTGGGGGGGGGGGGGGCACTTGAAATAGCATGAAAAAAAAACAACTGAAAATTACTTCTTAAGTTTAATTAATACAAAAATTACAGTGAACGTTTAAAAAACGAGTTAATCTGTTTTTTTCCCGATATATTTATAAAAAATAACTGTAAGATTAAAATCCCCGTAAGTCGAGATTACTGAGAAGATTATTTATTATTTAACTCTACTACCCAATCCCTGTCGTATTACTGACAAACTGCTATCTTTATAGATATAATAGTTTTCGACGTAAAATAAATGTGTTTTCTAGAATTTTTAAAAAAAAATTACTTAATTCCAACAAAGACCTCAGGTCGAAACGTCATGTTTGTGTATATTTATCAAGTTTCGTAAAAACATTATTTCTTTTTTTCAACACCCTAATGCCACAATGAAACAGCTACCAGCAATACACCATGAAATCCCCCAGATTTAAAATGTACTATCGGCTTATAACTACCTAATCCGCTAATCCGACATGAAAGGTGATTCCGTGATTAACTCTGTTGGATCAGAACGAGGTCTGGAGATTAACCCCGGTGCTACCCAGTCTGACACGGGCTTTGTTTCAGGCGCCCCTCTGGAGCCGGCGAGTTTCAGCTCTGAGGTCGCGGTGCTCCAGAGCTTAAGCCCACCTTCAGATAACTGCGGGAACCGGAGACTCCAGGACGGGTACAAGACAAGGGTTTTTTGGGGCCCCTACGACGGTGCAAAACGGTCTTCCGTAAAAACTGTGACCCGTTAAAATAACTATCTGATAAAAACGGAGCTCCATACTTTACCTCAAAACTGAATCAGAGATAAGAAACCGTGCATTTGAGGCATTTGAAATAAAATTATATAATTCGGGAATTTCCCCTCCTTTTGATGTTACATAAATTGATGCCAATTTAATTGCATTAGCGAAGATTGATCCTTATAAAGACACCTAAAATTACCTTTTCGTGCTTTTATAGAGGACATTAGAGCTTTGCGAATTCTCATTCGGAAAATTAAATTCTTTTTCTGGTAATTTCAATTACTTGTGTATTATCCATTTCAATTAATGCTCAAGAAATGCTCTAACTTTCAGATCTAACAAAAAATTGAAAAAAAAAAAAAACGTTACCTCTTACATTCAAAGTATAAATAAAATATGACAATTACTGAGATTGTAATGGATATTTTGAAAATACTTAATTAAATCTCAAATCATTATCCTAGTTGCACTTTCTCTTATCCAGGTCATCCACTGCAGCGGATATCTAAAAATCAAACAGTACACGATGGATATAGCCCCGTACGATGGATGCTACCAGAATGTTGGATTAGTAGCCGTGGGGCACTCCCTGCCCCCCTCAGCCATCACCGAGATAAAGATGTTCTCCAACATGTTCATGTTCCGTGCTTCGTTAGATCTGAAACTCATTTTTCTCGACGCCAGGTAATACACTTTCTTGTGTGTGTTGTTATACCAGTGTTCGATATGGACACAATAATGGAAACTTTAAAAAAAAAAATGGCGTCAGGCAAAGGCGTAGTTAGGAGAAGGCGGGTGGGGCGACTGCCCCGGGCGCCGACTCTATAGGTACGCCAAACGGGGTAGAATAACAATACAAAAAGCTTATCCTGAGCTGCATTACTGAATTATACACAGTCGAAATTAAGAAAAATAGACCGATACATGTCTTTACAGAGATATTAAACAACATCAATTGTATGACTCTAAAATACAAAGGGTAAGTGACTGGTAAAAAGCCAATGGGAATAACTATAGGCGATATAAATGATGATAGGGCGCCAAATCGATAGTTTCGCCCCGGGCGCCAGATTGGATTGCTACGCCTCTGGTGGTAGGCTAATGGGAGTAAATTAGAAACTAAAATAACTTGCTAATGACAACTTAAACTTATCTATAACCCAAACTAAGTTCTACCTTTACTATAACACTAATTATATCGCTTAATATGACAATCTTTACAATAATGTACACACCTATTTTGGAAGAGTCCATTGTTGGAGATTGGAAATAAGACTACTCCACTATAGTAGTGTGATTTACCTGTCTACGCTTAAATGAGCTAATGGCTAGTTTTTGTTATACTCCCAATGATTGGTCAATTTTTAGGACCAGGTACGAGCCAATAGTTAGGTTAGGGCAGAGGAGCGATTTAATCTGAGTAAGGTCAATTTTAGGCTAAGAAAAGTATAAGTAAAGAATCCTCCTTAGACATAGCGATCCATTGGGAAGATGAACTAGAGTTATGTTCTTAGCCTCGGCATATGAAGCGAATGTGTTGTCGACACTATGCCTTTACTTTCCCTAACGTGAGTTAGGTACCCATCAGACTTTCGGGTTAGCAGCCTCGCGCTCTACCGCTTAGGCCACGCCGTCCCAAAGTTATGGGATAGTTACACGTAAAAAAATAATTTCCGCAATAAAACAACTGCTGGCGAATATAAAATTTGGTTAGGATTAAGGTTAAATTTGTCTATTTGATATTTCTCGGTAAGGTATACTTATCGCTATAACAGCGCAGTTTAAGTCTAAGTTACATTACGTTTATCTGTCAATACACCGGGACTTCGCCCAGAGGCGTAGCGACCACTCCCGGCGTCCGGGTACAAACTTTCAATTTGGCGCCCCCCCCCCCCAATATATTTTTTATATTTCTAATTAAAAATAGCAGCTAAAATGAGCTTATTTTGGCGCCCTTAGAGTCGGCGCCCGGGGACATATGTACCCCCTGCCCCCCATCGCTACGCCTCTGAATTTGCCCGAGGTCCTCTCGATGTTAAACGACCCAATTCGCTCATCCTTCTGGAGTACCTTCTACTGCACCCACACGTCAACGAGCCAGACTTCACATAACGCAGCAATGGCCCGCCCGTGCGGACAATGACGATGGCCGCTGTGTACTCAGTACCTGTCCTTGTCCCCCCCCCCCCCCCCCCCCAGATCCCTTACCTCTACCTTTGTTTTGGTTTCTCGTATTTGCATTTGATCTTAGGCGGGGTCTGAATGGCCGACCTGCCGACCAATCAACAGCGTTTTCTCACAGATTTTCTCCGTTTCTCATTTGACCCGTACAGTGAACATCAGTCCCTAGGCTCATGGTCACCTGTGGGGTTTTTTTTAAGGAGGGGGGAGGGATGGGGATTAAGGCCTAGGGTGGTGAAAAGGATGCGTCGCTGTGTCAGCACAGCGTGTAGTGTGCTTAATATCAGATAATAGTTTTAAAACTTGATTTTTAAATAAAAACAAAGCAAGATTTGTAAAACCGCGTTGTGTACGTGTGTTGGGGGGAGGGGGGTGGGTGGACAATGGAGGTTGAAGGCGTAACGGTGCAAACCAAAAAGAGCTAATAAACAATGTTTATGATCTTAATTTCTATATATTTCTTCAAACATCAATCTTAGTTTAAGTCCATCTTTTAATCTATATATATAATTCTCTTCTTCGAGCCGTTAGAAAACAAGCTGCAAACGCTCTCCCTACCTCCCCACCCCTACATGGTTTTAGTGAGCTGTGTTCACTCTAAATGTTTACAAGCAGAGCCAACGATTTTAAACGTAGGGGGGGGGGGAGGAGGGGGGGAGGGAAGGAAGGGGGGGGGGGTTATGGTCCTTAACGAGCTACTTATACTGTTTTAAAGAAATATTTTCAGTGTCAGCGTTGGTACTGTCGAATTCACAAATTATGAATTATTGAAAATTAGAAACAACTAAATAGCGGCGTATGTTATGCCGCGGGCCGGCTCGTTTCTTTTATTTACAACCTCATGATTCTTATTTTAAAAATTAATGCTCGACAACACAGATACAAAATTTGTTTTAATTTAACATGCTTCGGGGTGTCTAACCGATTCTTATATTAATAGTTGTTAATCTATAGACAAAAATAATAGTCTAAATAAGAAACATGAAGTTGTAAATACAAGAACTACAACCAACGTGTCTCTGGTTACATTAGATAAAACATTGTAATTGATAAAAACGACACTAATTCGCTTTGTTGAGGTAGGACGCAAACTAAGCTGAACCTAACCTGAAATTTAAGTAAACAAAGATGGATGTATTTAAATGACAGTGTCTTTATTTAACTTCCAGATCATTTCGGTTAGCCGTACATCACTATATATAATTACAATTATTATTTCCGAGAGTTTCTTTTTACAAAGTATTGAAGGACAATAAATATATTTACTTTTTACTTTTTCATTTGTTGGTACGGTAAATCAAAGTGTGTTTATTTTAACCCCCACGCGTATTTTAATTAATTAACTTCCGTAAATTGTGTGTAGATTCTGACTTTTGGGAATCGTTTGTTATTTTGTTTCTATAAAAGAAAATAATAATCACTGATATTTGCAAACAGTTCAATTTTAGAATTAATGCAACCTCCTCCCTCCTCCCTCTGTCCCCAGGGTAGCAGCATTGACTGGATACGAACCCCAGGACCTGATTGAGAAAACACTGTACCATTACATCCACGCCTGTGATATTCTCCACATGAGATACGCTCACCACACATGTAAGTAGGAACTAAATTTAGGGGCGTCAAAGTTTGGTTTGTCACCGTTTTATGTGTGTTTTACATGTACATAAGCTCACCACACATGTAAGTAGGAACTAAATTTAGGGGCGTCAAAGTTTCTTCCAAAAAAAATTTTCATTTTAAAAACTCTGAATAAGATAATTTTTTTTACTTCGTAGTAGTATGGACTTGATCAATGATTAATTAATTATTAATCTAACCCAAAATTAGGTGTTTAAGCTCTAAGTCTAAACTTTACAAAAGCCCCGAGTTAAAAAAAAACAACTATTATACCACCATTATGTTTAATGTTTATTACGTAAAGCTCTGCCCATCTATTGTGCAGGGAAAGTAGAGTTAGCCTGAGGACTGATAAATAAAGAGCATTATTCGAGTTAACATGAAGGGACTACTGAGTGATACAACTATTTATGTTTTTTTTATAAATATTATCTATCTGTCTATCTGACCAACGGCTGTCCACTCTATCTGACAGAAGCATGTTCCCACTTTCCATCTGACTAGCGTCTGTCCACTCTATCTATCTAACCAACGTCCGTCAATTCTATCTATCTGACCAACGTCCGTCCACTCCATCTATCTATCTCACCAACGTCCGTCCACTCTATCTATCTGACCAACGTCCGTCCACTCCATCTATCTGTCTCACCAACGTCCATCCACTCTATCTATCTGACCACCGTCCGTCCAATCTATCTATCTGACCACCGTCCGTCCACTCTATCTATCTGAACACCGTCCGTCCAATCTATCTATCTGACCACCGTCCGTCCACTCTATCTATCTGACCACCGTCCGTCCACTCTATCTATCTGACCACCGTCCGTCCACTCTATCTATCTGACCACCGTCCGTCCACTCTATCTATCTGACCAACGTCCGTCCACTCTATCTGTCTGACCAACGTCCGTCCACTCTATCTATCTGACTACCGTCCGTCCACTCTATCTATCTGACTACCGTCCGTCCACTCTATCTATCTGACCACCGTCCGTCCAATCTATCTATCTGACCACCGTCCGTCCACTCTATCTATCTGACCACGGTACTTCCACTCTATCTGACCACCGTCCGTCCAATCTATCTATCTGACCACCGTCCGTCCACTCTATCTATCTGACCACGGTACTTCCACTCTATCTGACCAACGTCCGTCCACTCTATCTATCTGACTACCGTCCGTCCAATCTATCTATCTGACCACCGTCCGTCCACTCTATCTATCTGACCACCGTACTTCCACTCTATCTGACCACCGTACTTCCACTCTATCTATCTGACCAACGTCCGTCCACTCTATCTATCTGACCGAGGTCCGTCCACTCTATCTGCCTATCTGACCAACGTCCGTCCACTCTATCTGTCTATCTGACCACCGTCCGGCACTGACCAAACGATGACCACAAACACACTGGTCACATGCACCATTTGCATATCATCGCGTGACACTAATGACTTGACCCGGTGCTTGAGCCCAACCGTCGAATTCTAGACTGGATCTGTTTGCACTGGTCAGTGTATGGTCAGCGAGAGGTCGGCCAGTGGGAAACTGAGCAGGCGACCATGTTGACACACGGGGATCATTTCGACTTCCGCCTTGTCCGTCCGTCGGTGTATAGGGTGATGTGTCTGTTGTGCACACGGACATACGTCTATAACAAATGTGTGTTGCCGTGTGTAGACTTGGTTTTAGTTACCTTTGTTGTTTTACTTATCTAGTTACAATTATTGTTAGAAAATGAAGTAGGTTTATGCAGAATTAGAAATTTATCATTTGATAGATTATTGTCATTATTCTTTGTCCAAAAAAAAAATGAAATTCAATTTTTAATACATCTTTCCTATATTACTTAAAATGTGTATATATATATATATATATATATATATATATATATATATATATATATATATATATATATATATATATATATATATATATATATATATATATAAGAAGAAACTAACAGATCTAACCTAAAATGCGACACCTTCATTTAAAGCCATTATAAGATAAGATAATATAAGATAATAAATAGGCTTCTAATATAAGTAAGTTAGCACAACATATGCTGATATAAGATATGGGCAAGGTTTATATTTCCAAAACATTACGGAAAAGCACAGTTTACATTATGAAATTATCACTTACCATCACATAAGCTTTGTATCCATTTAGTCATGTAATACCTTTCAGTGTTCTCAGCTAATACGGTCTGATCAGTTTTTGTTATTTGTTTCTCTTAAGCCTTTATTACACGAAAAATGTTTATCTCAATTTCAATATTTGATCTTTTTTTTTTTAAATTGTAATTTTATAGCTGTTGTATTATTAGGAAGATCTCTAAAATATAAATTTGTTCGTCATTTCGTCAAAAAATTACGCATATAAATTTTATGTTTTTTTTTGTGTTAATATTTTTCGTTTTTTGTTTGTTACTTTAGTGTTGCTCAAAGGTCAGGTGACCACAAGGTATTACCGGTTCATGGCCAAGGACGGGGGGTGGGTCTGGATGCAGAGCTACGCCACCATCGTTCACAATAGTCGCTCCAGCAGACCACACTGTATTGTCAGTGTCAACTACGTGCTCAGGTTGGTGGGGTGTGTGGGGGTTGTGTGTGGGGGTAGTGTGTGGGGATAGTGTGTGGGGGTTGTGTGTGTGTGGGTGGGTCTGGATGCAGAGCTACGCCACCATCGTTCACAATAGTCGCTCCAGCAGACCACACTGTATTGTCAGTGTCAACTACGTGCTCATGTTGGTGTGGGTGTGTGGGGTGTTGTGTGTGGGAGTAGTGTGTGGGGATAGTGTGTGGGGGTTGTGTGTGTGTGGGTGGGTCTGGATGCAGAGCTACGCCACCATCGTCCACAACAGTCGCTCCAGCAGACCACACTGTATTGTCAGTGTCAACTACGTGCTCAGGTTGGTGGGGTAATGTGTGCGGGGGGGGGGGGGGGTAGTGTGTGAAGGACAGTGTGTGGGGGGATAGTGGGGGGGGGGGCTGTAGTATGATTATGGTAATGTTTGTGGGTAGTGTGTGTACAGGGTTAGAATGTGGGAATAGTTTGGTGATGGTAATGTGTGTGGGGGATAGTGTGGGGTAGTATGTTGAGGATAATTTGTGTGGGGATAGTGAGTGTAGAAGGATAGTTTGTGGGGAATAGTATAGTGGGTGTAATGTGTGCGGGTTGTGTGTAGCTGGATAGGGTGTACGGGATAGTGTTTGGTAGTATGGTGAGAGTGTGTGGGGGACAGTGTGGGAACTAGTATGCTAGTTGATGAATGTGGGTGTATAAAGTCAATTATAATTGGTATCGCTAAGTTTATAGTATATGTATTATTAAGAATAAACCGGGAGTGATCTCCCCTAAACTTTCTCGAATATCCTAATTTATAAAAGCCCAATGTGCGCACATCTCTCTCTCTCTCTCTCTCTTTCTCTGTCCGCAAAAAATTTTCGCCGGACATCACGTCAGAATCGGCAGCGGTATATGGAGAACTTTTTACGGACTTTTGTTGAAAATAATATGTTAGATGTTTTAAATGTATAACCACAATTTTACTTAAAGAAGAAAAATAAAAATTAAAGGCGTATTCGAATGTAGAGAAACAGTATTATTTATGCAACCGGAAAAGCATTAATATATGTGAAAAAGAACGCATAAAACTGTGACGTCACTATTGCTTATACATTAACTAATGACGTCATCTGCCGTGTTAAGAATGAAAAGAAATGAACTATTTCATTCAAATTTGATTTAGATCTACGTACACTATGAAATGTATACAATACAATTTTTCCGGCCTAAACTCATAAAATTTATTTTATGTATTTGGATTCTAGATCTAGAGATTCTAGATCTAGACTAAATCTAAATCTACGCAATAACTAGATCTCTAGACGTAGACGCTAAGATCTAGATTTAGACTCTAACTTCTCTAAAATCAATTCCAAAAATAAATTTCTATATTAGGACTAAACTATTTCAAGACTTATTTATTTTATACAAAATCTTTGTTTGGAACTGGCTAATTTGGGATAAAAAATTAATTTGAAAGAATAGGCATATTCGCGTTAGTTAAGATTTTAAAATACGTGTTTCATTCTCCGTATTTTATAAGGTGCCTAAATAGCGGAGATGTTAGTGTACATTAAACCACGCAGGTGGTGCGGGTTCGAGACACAGCAAGTCAACTTGGTTAATGTATTCTTTTTTATTATGCTCGGGCTAAATTTAAAAAAAAAATTCTTTTAGGAATCTAGATCTAGATCTAGATTGTCGGGTGTCCGATAGGGCACTTCCCGGCGCCGCAGGCGCTTCAAATTTGGCATGATCTTGCCTTGGTGCGACAGAACACGGGGGCCGGTTGGCCGAAAAGTCTACGATGTGGGGGTCAAAACTGACCTCGACTGACCGGTACCTTATATGAGCTATAAATCGAAAAAAAATGTCCACGGAGGAACCTCTTCATAACTCTTGAGGTCGTAGACCGACCTTCGGGCGAATTAATTAAGCATTCAAATTCTCAATGTTTTCGAAAGCCTAAGCGAAGCTGGGCAGCATGCCTAGTTCTTATATAAAACAACAGGGGATGGGAACTCGGGCTATAGACATGATTTTTAATCCATTTTAAATACTTAAAGTTTTAAAAATAGAATAAAATCTCGTAGACAAAAGAATTGCACACCGAGTGAACGTCAAATAAAAAAGTGCATAATAGTGCGCAATATTATTAGTACTTTAAAAATTTACATTAGTTTTTTGAGAAATCGGAAGTAGCGTAAATTAGTACGTCCAGTCAATGGAACTTACTCAAAATTTAACAGAAGGTAGAGAATTAGATCTTTTACTTACATGTGAAATTTTATTTATCTATCTGTAATAGTACTCAAGTTATAGGCTTTTGAAAAATTCAAAGTAGAAAAAGTACCACTTCCGGTTGTTGGAAATTGCTCAAAAGTTGATACGGATCTACGATTTTGATAAAATACTTAAATATGAAATTTCATCAACCTAGCTGTAACGGTACTCAAGTTATCGTGTTTACACACGGACAGACAGACAGACAGACACACAGACACACAGACATACGGACAGAATTGCAAAGCCCAGTTTTTCAGACTGGATTACGCATAAAACCTCTTAATTTTGATAAATCTGGATTGATAATTTTTGCCCGATTAAAATAAGTCCTCTATACTTCGGATGTGATGAAGGACTGAGGTGTAATACGGTGAAAATTGTTAAAATTTCAAGTGATTTTTGTGCACGATTACAATACTTTCTCTATACTTCGTATATACGAGAAAGTAAAAATGAACTTAAATCCATATTCTTCCGCCAATTACACAACTGTAGATAGTTAAAATTCTAAAACAATGTTTCTTCTTTGGACAATCCTTACACACATAATGCAACAATAACATTAATCTACTATAAACCACAATTAAACTTCATCGCTGAAAAAATAAGCGGAATCCTGGAACAAGGCCTCAAGTTGCGGACCATCTGTAAAGAGATATTTTTAAGTCCATTCTAAAACCCACACAGCCGTCACGTTTTGCCGACGACGACCCGTTTTCAATTTGAAGCTCCTGTTATCTCCCATGATTGAAGATCTGCCCCAGCTAGGCTTCAATAACACCGTCTACGCTCTCTACGTTTGCGCACCAAACCTCAAAGAAAAATGTTACGCACCAGTCTTCTCCGGGATTTCCCGGTTTTTCCGTCTTTTTTTTTTCTCGTTACATCCAATTACATTTGACCGGTTTTTGTAATTCATTAGAGCAGATCGAAGGACTTCCGGGGCAGACGGATCACCCACAATCCCTTTCGAGCTTCAGTCTATCTCGGGACGTCTCGCGAAAGCTCGTGAGATGGTGTAACTTTACATGTCGGGTGTTTGCATTCGTGCCCATGTTCGCTTTCGTTTAATAATTTCTCAAAGCAAAAGGAAGCGAGAGTGGGGTTCGGTTCGTGCGGCCGTGGGTCCCAGAGCCCCGGATTGAGCATGATTAATTTCAATTATGTCTGATTATAATAGTACATGTTGTGATGTGTGGTTGTTTTTAAAAGAAACATTATTTTAACACAATCCTTATTTCCCTCTGTCCAAGCCATATGCGCGTAAATTGAAAAGATATGAAAACTATATAAATTTAAGTGCTGGAACTATGGACAAAAAATGTGTCCAGACTTTCACTTGTTGGCATTATTTACGATGTTGTATGTTAGGGAGGTAAACGTGATAGACTGTCAACAATAAATGTCGTCATATTTTTAGGGATGACGAAAGGGTCGACATTCAAACATTTATAACGTAATGCTGTACCAATGGCTATGGTGTGTGGTGTGGGGGGGGGGGGGAGGGGGGTAACTTAAGAAATTGCGTAAAATGGATTTGGTATTTCTTAGAAATAAAAGTTATAAAAATGGGTTGATTTGATGTTTAAAGATTGTTATATTTGGAGGTGATGTGAGAAGGAGGGGCGGTTGAGGGGGGGGGGGGGGTTGGTTCTATAAATAAATGACCAATCTTATTCACGGAAAAGTGTTTACATTAAATTTTTTGTTTTGTTCCCCAGCGAGGTGCTCCAGAAAGACGCCCAGATACAAATTGAGCAGACGATGTCCTCTAAAGAACTCTCCCCATACTCGGCCATGAAGAACAGCAGCTCCACCACCAACTCCACCGGCAACGCCAGCGCCGGATCCGGCGGGAAAACCCGACCGGCAAGAAACAAATCCAGGCGGTCTCCCTACCCCCAGCTGTCCACGGAAACCCCAGAGTACGGCTCCGACTACTCCATGGAGAAGACGCCCCTGGAGTACCCGACCCCGGAAGTCCCGTCCGTCCCGATTCAGACGTACCCCAACATGATGTACCCCACCACCCCCGAGTCCATGAGCGTGGACAGGTACAGCGCTTTGTACTCCACGCCCTACCCCCACCCGGGTATGACGATGTACCGAGACGCGGCCTGTGTCTACTCACCTTACCAAGCCGCCGCCCACCAACGATACCTAGATAACCGCAGCCCGTACAGAACGTACGAAGAACGGTACTACCCGGCTCGCGATCCGGCAGCGTACCCCGGGTACCTGTCTTCAAACGCGGCCATCCAAAGCGCCGCGGCGGCGACGACGTCAAGACTAACTCACATGGGGGATTCTTGCCATGATCCGACCCAAACTGGATTAACCGGGGTGCAGTCTCAGTACGATTTCCGTACCGGAAATGATATTTCCGGAAATAACTCGGGTTTGATTGGAGCAGGGATGAGCTGTTCGAGAAGTAGTTCACGCGAGGCGCCGGCGTACAGTGTTCAGCATTATCCGGCGCCCTACAGCAACCGGTCGGAGTCGTCGGCGTCGGAGGTGGACGTGGGCAGCGAGGAGTTCACGGAGAAGCAGCGTCAGCAGAAGCAGAAACAGCACCAGCACGCCAAACAGCAGCACAGCGCGCAACAGCAGAAACAACAACAACAACAGTCGCAGCATGCGCTGGGGCAGATTTCCGACCCCACGAATAATTCTGGAACGAATTCGAACGGGGTCGGAGTAAATGGAGGGGTTGGGGGCGTGTTGGGTAAATTTGAACTGTCCAATCATAATAATGTTAAAGAGGACACGCACTCTAAATCATCAGATAATAATAGATCAATATCAACAGTCTCGCCCCCTCAAAGAGAGGCGTGTATACCGCAATCAGTAATTATTCGGCGCCAGTCTAATGTCTCGTCGACAGTGACGTCATCGGAACTAGCGCGGGGCATCGCGTCATCACCGGAGTATAAAAACAGCATGAAGGGAAGTAATAAACCCAGCGCCTCTCTTACTGGGAGTAGCCTCTCCTACATTCAGCAGACTCCCCCCTCCAACTCGGAGTCATCGTCGTCGTCGTCGTCGTCTTCCTCATCATCCTCCTCCTCGTCCACGTCGTCCACCGTGCACCACCACCAGCACCAAGGACACGCCCAGCCGCACCATCACCTGCAGCAGCAGCAGCAACAACAACACTACTGCGGCCCCAACCACCACAGCACGCCACTGCACGGCGCGCACCACAATCAAACCAACCACCCTGAGGTGAGAAAGACGCCCGGCGCCGCGGAAATCATCCCCCTTGCCACCTCCCTCTCGCACAACATGGAGTTGTCGATCCCCGGGGACACGGCGACCTCTGGCGTCGAAAAACTCTACGACATCACCTCCTCCACCGCGAACAACCACCCGAACGGTAAAAACTTCAGCATGTCTTCCCCGGAGGACGCGAACCCCACGAACAAATACTTCGACATGTCCTCCGTCACTTCCGGTAACAAACACTACGACATGACGTCACCGCCGAACCACAAACTCTACGACATGACGTCACCGCCGAGCAGCAAACTCTACGACATGACCTCGCCCACCGCCGCCAACAAACTCTACGAGATGTCCGCCGTGCATCACCCCACCAAAAACTTCTACGACATGTCCGCCGCCGTCGCCAACAACCCTACCAACAAATTCTACGACCTCTCCTCTTCCGGCGCCCCCTCCCCCAACAAGTACTACGACATGCGGATGATGCACGACAAAGCCCTCACCGCCACCGCCAACGACTACAACGCCTGCTTCAAATCAGCCTGTCCCTACGACAACTACGCCCAATCCAGCATGTACCAAACGGCTGCGCTACAATCCCAAAGACCATATCCCATCGTCCCCCAGGCCGGATACACCAGCGTCATAGTCGACCCCCAGCAATATCAGATCGCCAATGGATACGCTGTCCACTAGCAATCGCTCCCGAATGTACTACGATTACATAATACTGTGATGATGGTTCCCAGAAAGTTGGTATTAAAAGAAAATCCTCAAATAATTTATTCTTTATGAAACTCAACATATTCAGATACGCTGATCAATAAATTATTTCATAATACAAATCGTACACTTAATATATGGGTACACTTCATATAGTGATGGAGAATTTACAGCAACTTTTTAAACTGCTCAGTATTTCTTTTTTTTTTCAGCTTCAGAAATTATTGTATTGAACTTGTTTTTTGAGGAAAATGTTAAATTCAAATTTGTTTTATGTGAACATGATTTATTAATGTTGTTTTGGGAGAAAATAATAATGGGAGAAAATGATTTTGGGAAAAATGATTTTGGGAGAAAATGATTTTGGGAAAAAATGATTTTGGGGAAAATGATTTTGGGTGAAATAGATTGTATTGTTGTTGCTTTTGGAGAAATGATTGTCAAACTTGCTTCGGGAGATAAATTTGGAAACTCCTTGGGGATGTGAAATAAGATTAAGTGCAATTGATATGTTGTGAATCTTTAGCACCACGTACTGCTATATGTGGTTCTAGCTGTTGTGTGTGCGTGTTTTAAAAATGTAGAATAATGTAGAAACAGTTATATCTGAAGTTAGTTGACGTGTATGTGTGAGAGAGAGAGAGTATGTGTGTGTACATTAGCATATATATATATATATATATATATATATATATATATATATATATATATATATATATATATATATATGTATGTATGAGTGTGTGTTTGTGTATGTGCGTATGTGTGTGAGAGAGAAAGGGTTAGTGTGGTTTATGAGGACTTATATATGTTAAATAAAACCTATGAACGAGAAATAAAATATACCATGTTTAAAGTATTACAACACAGATTGTTGAACACAATCATTACCTTCTGTGAGACTTGTAGATTTGGGTGAATCTTCACTTCAGATACCTGTACTACATGTTAGTTTACTAAGTACCTGCACTGTCACTACTAAGTTAACGTTCCATGGCCGATTTATTTTTAAATACGTAGGCCAATTATTATGTATTGATGACTCACTTTTGATCGATTACTCAACCCGCCTAACACTAGAGTAGTATTTAGAAACGTCCTTAAGAACATCAACCACACAGAAAAAAAAGTATTATTACCTCTCCCCCCACTCCAATGCCAAAAAGTAAAACAATTGAAATGGTAGATCCACGAATGCTAAATCCTCACCTGCGCTTTTAGAAAAAAAAATTAATTCGGATGAAATAAATGAAAGTTATATAAAAAACCCAAAACTTTAATAAATACGAACACATTTTTTTTTCAAATCCATACGAAATAATAGTAAAATATAAGTTTAATGATGATAAAAATTAAAGTAATTAGATATATTTTGAATGGGAAAGGCCATTGAAGTAATACAGAGATCAATTTTTCAATGTATTTCAAGTCTGAAAAATCGTGTTTATAAAATTGACAACTTTGATAACAATGTTAACTTGCGAAAAATCCAACTGGTCTTTAGCATTATAGCTGCTAGGAGACTTTGAATGTTCAGCACTGCGCTGTTTATGGAAAAAGACTCATTAATTTGTAGTTGTCTCCCCCCTTTTTTTTTTTTGGGGGGGGGGGGGCTTTTATTGTTTCCGCCAAACTGGTTTTTTAGTATGGACATTGCAAGCTGAATATTTGATATGAAAATCAGAGCTGAATGGAAGGGAGTGAGACTGTGGTAGGTGAATTGGAGAGGCATAATAAAGTAGAAAATGCATTATTTTTCTCTGACACCTTAATGCAACCCACATATCAAGATTAGAGTTATCGGTTTTAGGTTGCAAAATAAATTAAATATACCGATACATCATGCCCTTACAAGTTGAGAGATTACATAAAAAATATGTCCATGAAAACTAAATCTGGAATTCCCCAAACAGATTGTCGATGAAATTTAATGCGTTGTGTAATTTATTTGGGGCCCTACAAAAGATCTTACTTAACTAATTAATTTAACCATAGGTAGTAATGAGCACAGTTGTGTAATTTATTTTCTCCCCAACGTGTAAAACAGACATTTTTATATTTATAATTTAGACCAGATTTCTGCTCCAGAACCGCGTTTACACTTGCGACTTGTATACTAAACATATCTAGAAAACAAACAAGAACATGTATACTTACTTATTGCGAAGTTATTTTTTTAGACATGTATAGTATACATGTCGCAAGTTTAAACCCGGTATAGTGGGTGAAAATTTAAAAAATCTATTTCATTCATGTGCATTGTATGTTTGTATTAATCACATGGTCATAGTTCTATTTTTTGTTATTTGTATACCTGTTAGGTATGCATAGCTGCTGTATTGAGATTTGAAAAACAAAAGCGTTGTCTGCCAAGATTTGAAAAACAAATATTAAAAATATTATTTTGTATTTTGTTTGTTAACTTAAGTGTTTGAAAAAGTATTATTATTACATTTTTATTAGGTTTTTTTTGTTACATTTCATTAAGAATTTAAAATCAATCATTTTAATGTAATTTTTTTAAAAGTGATGAATCTTCACCACGACAGGTAAAGTAGCGTGTATCCAAGGGGTGGGAAACGGAGAAAGGTAATGTGGCAAATAAGCAGTGAAAAAAATCTGATGGCTGGTGGAGTAGAGTTCGCCTGGATTTTTTGTGTAAAATATTGTGTAAAAGTAGACTTAATTAGTGGCCACAAAAGTAGACAATTAGTAGCAGCAAAAGTAGACAATAAATAGTAGCAAAAACCTGTTTACAAGTTACAGCAGGGTGGAGACCGGTTTGGCAAAACTATACTAGAACTAGACTTTACAGCAACAAAACTAGACTTAATAGTAGGAAAGATAGCTAAATTAGTTTAGTGACAGCAAAACCTAGACTTAATTAGTGACAGCAAAAACTAGACTTAATTAGTTGCAACAAAACTAGACTTAATTAGTATCAGCAAAACCAAGACTTAATTAGTATCAGCAAAACTAGACAAAGAGTCAACATATTTTTCAAGACCTTATGGTGTATGGAAGAGATTGGTGTGGGGGTGGGAGTGAGATGGATTATCTACAGGGCACAGCTAATGTTATTTTCCAACTAACTTCCTTCACATCCCCTTCACAAACAGTTTTAAAGACCGCGTATTCTCATTTATACAGAGTATGGTCGAGTCGCAAAATTGAGGAAGATGTCATTAAATTATCATTTTTCTCTAAAACTAAAATGGCTATTTAATTTCAATAGCGTAAAAACATAAGATATTTTTCTTATATATATATATAAATATAATGCAATGAATATACACTAGGGATTATTATTATTTCTATTGTGAATCTTTCGCTTCGAGACAAATCTTCATCACAATTGGCATCCAATGTCCAATGTTATTTATTGACGTGAATCACACAGTTCATTTCTTATGAGTGTTTTTATTGTCTTGCCTCCTCTCTCGTTCCATTTCCTTAGCCCGTAGACCGCAGCTAGTATATGGAATAGATCAAGTTACAAACTGGCAGTTATTGCTGAAACTTTCTGGAATCTCCAATCAAGTGCAAAGTTATCGCTAGGCGTAAAATTTCGTGGATCGAAAATTAAAAAAAAAAATGTCGCCTCCAGAGTTTTCTTAAAGCAGCCCACCCCCCGGGGCGATTGCAGCGACATATTGATATAATTATCTGCCCATGTCGTCAAAACACGAAAAGGCCATCAGAGTTATCTGCCGCTGAAAAGGCGGGCCCCTTGTGCGCAGGCGCAGCGGCTGTTAACCCGTCACTTCCGGAGACTTCAACTCCTTCCGGTTCGTTCTTCTATCAAACGTCCAATATGTCTTTCCCCCGGCCGACCCTCGGATTTTAGGGGTGTCACAAAAGTCGGGCAATTTTCCACCGCTTCACGTCAACAAAAAAAAAAAAAAAAAATCTCAGATATCGTTGAATGAACAGCTTAATTCGGGATTAATTACATCCACGGAGGTGATGTGTCATTAAACTTTAATCCAGTAAAAAATAAAATCTAAAACCAAAGTGTTTTTAAAAAAACAGCAAATCTGTTACAGAATAAAACTACTAAAGGGTGAAACTGATTTGTAATGGCCCAGAAGAAATGGGCAGTCGTTAGAAATAGTTTGGGGTGAAACGAATTAAATTTGACGGCAAATCTCGGAATAATTTTTTTTTATTTCCCTGATATGAGGAAACAAAATAGCGGTCTGTGGATTCTTAAAGTCACGATTCTAGTAAGAGCTATAACGTTAACATTTGTTATTGTTTTGTTTATGTTATATTATTCTTTAAAAAAATACTTTAAAGCAGTTGAAGCTTATAGCATAGTTCACATCAGAACTCCCCCCCCCCTTCCAACCCGAACGAAATGGAATTTATATAGAAAACATACTTGTCTACTGATGCGTAGCTACCTTTCCCGGCGCCCGGAGACAAACTTTCGATTTGCACCTCCCCCCCCCCCCCCCTCAGCCTGCTTTTCTTTCTTGGTTTACCCTCGTCCTGCAAAGAACGAACTACAATTTTGACTTCCTACTGAAGCACAATTCCTTACGGTAGCTTTTTCTTTAAAAAAATTAATACACTTTTTAATAAAAATCTGATAATCTAACAATGCAAAAGATTTTGATGTCAAATATATATTTCTGAATAGAACAGTGAGTTATGGTTAGGATTAGCGACGAAAAAAAACCCACAAAATGTTTTTTTTTTTTAAATTAATTAAACAAACAATACACGCATTAATCAGAAAACAAAATAAACACATTTTTTAATTTTCATATAACAAAATTAAAATACATTCCATGTTCAGGCAACTATGATGAAATATAGCTAAAATAAACGATTCGTTTTTGAATCAGTTGCCCGTTTAACTTTTTAAGAACACCATCCTAGCCGTGTGTTAATAAAACAATAATCATCACACACCAGTCAAACATCTCTGATTTGATCCGTCGAGTTTTGACAATTCCGAGATTACTTTAGTCGCATTTGTAAAAAAAAAAAAAAACATCAACGATAGATCGATGAACGTTTTTACCGAGGTATTGACCGGATAATACCCGGATAATTAGGCTCACGAGAAGGTCCGGATCCCAGAGACAAAGGCCCAAATCTCTTAAGAGTCCTTTATGCAAATTTCGGACTCCCGGCATGTCATCGAATCGGAAAGTCCCAATACACGCGCACTACTTCTAGCCAGGAGCATTCTGGGGGAAAAAAGATATTGTCACATCCGGCTGACGTCAAACCGGCCCCTCCTTATTGCTTCTATTAGCGAAAAACCGGCGCGCGGCGCGCAGTTTCGGGTGGTGCGTTTGGACCAGCACCGCGCAGCAGGAAGTCTCAGTATGCTAATGATCATGGGGTGTCATTAACCCCTGCGCGGCCATGATAAATCAATTAATTTGCATGACGCGAGCTCCGCAAACAAATCCTCATCAGGGCCCGCTCTGACCCCGTCTCGTTTTACAGTCGAACGCCTTGTTCATGCCGCGTTAGGCCGAGATTCTCATAATCCGGGAATGATTAAAACAAACCATCCTATAAATAAATAATTGGATTCATCAATGGCTTGAAATTACTTTGGATTGAGATATTTAAGCAGGACTATAATTCGTTGAAGATATGAATTTTATTTGGCGAATTTAAGGGATATAAATTCTAATTACAAAAAAAAAGAAAGTATATAAATACACACACACTTACACACACACACACACACATATATATATATATATATATATATATATATATATATATATATATATATATATATATATATATATATTGTGGATAACATATAAAAATATTCCTCTTAAGACCCAGCTATCCAATCCATTAGGCAGATGAAGTAGAGTTTATATGTTTCTTGAACTCGGTATTTGAAGGGATAGCGTGGTCAGCACTATGCCAAGCTGTCTTTACCTTCCATAACATGAGTTAGGTACCCATAAGAGCTGGGTTAACGCTCTACTGACTCGAATCCGGATTCGAGCTCGAGACTTTCCGGTTAGCAATCTAGCGCCCTACCGCTGGGCCACTAAATCACATGTGTAATATATATATATATATAATATATATATATATATATATATATATATATATATATATATATATATATATATATATATACATAAGTTGAAAATTATTTGAATTATAAATATTGTACGGCTTTTATATATTGTTATTGCCTTTCTTGTTAGAACTAACCTACACGTACCATATTCAACGTTAAAATAAAATGAGCAGAATGAATAATGTTGATAAAAATGTATTACACTTTTTTGTAGGATCAATCACCTCCCCCCCCCCCCCCCTTCACACCAGGTAAGTCGTCTAAGTTCGATCTCCAGTCAAACATGTCTACCTTTATGTCGAGCCTTCAATCAGTGGTCTGATTTTTGTTTCGATTGAGTTCACACCTGGAAAATCCCCTCCCGTACAAAGGTGAGATATCGGCGCCATCTGGTGTATGATTGGAGGTAGCTGCACTGTTACGGTGACACTAGAAAAGTATGGTAGACGGGATTAGCATTTGTTGCGTATTTTGTTGTATGCAGTCGGTTGACACGTTTTGTTTCGAAGTATGGTAGACAGGATTATCATTTGTTGCGTATTTTGTTATATGTCTTTGACACGTTTTGCTTAGTTTCGAAGTATGGTAGACGGGATTTTCATTTGTTGCGCATTTTATTGTCCGTCGGTTGATACGTTTTGTTTTGAAGTATGGTAGACGGGATTATCATTTGTTGCGCATTTCGATATAGCTCTTTTGTTGACTTATTTTTTATTTGTTGGTTTGAGTATGATAGGCAGTATTATAATTTGCTGGGTATTTAGTTATAGATCTATATTCACTGTTTTTTTTTAATTTGTTGGTTTGAAGTATTCTAGGCAGTATTAGTATTGGTTTAATTATTATTTTGTTATATGGATTTGATCAATTTTGGCTTATTTTATTGAGAAGCATATCTTTACGTTAAGGTTAGTGTTATCGAGAAGTATGTCAGTGGATTAAACAACGAAGCCAAAAACGATAGTTTAAGGTTAGGTTATTTCTGTGTTTGTTTCGACAAGTTCTAGTGTTCTATTAGCGCCCGATTTAGGATAAGAGTTAGTGTTTAAATGTGGGTATCCGTTTCAAGTGTTGATCTCAGCATCACTATTTAAACGAACAGCAAGCACTTTTAAGTCAATTTTTAAATACATTTTTTTAAATTCTTCTCGGTATATTTCATGCAGAAAAAAAGCTTAAATATGTTCTAAAACCCGATATTATTCTGTCTTTCCTTTACAAAAACAGCATTTCAAATAACGGGACGAACATGAGTTGGGCCGTTATAAGAGTGGTAATCTGATTTATGTTCCTCCCACTCTACCCTCCTGACTCCTTAACCCTTGCAATAATAAATCCAATTTATGACGTCGTCGCCGACAGTTCGCCTCCCCCCTCCCCCCAACCACAATCCGCGGCGGCGACAGTCATGTGAATAGTGTGGAAGGGTGGGGGGGGGGAGTTATAAGGGGCCACCCACAGCCAAGGTATAACGCGCTGTAGGACAATAGATCAACAGGACAATATCCCGTACTCGTTAGGACAATACATTATTGAAAGACGTCTCGGAAAAGTTGTCCCCCCTCCATTTTTCCTACCCCCCCCCCCCTCTTTTCCAGTGAAAGAGAAAGTCCACGTCTCGTAGAACCGGGGGGTAGTAGGTTGTTTGCGTTGGCTGGCCCCCGGGGCGATCCCCCCATTGTATTGGACGGTGCCACTGGCAGCACCGTGTTCAATGATCGTCTTTGATTGGTGCCTCAATGATCTACGGAGGCGCACCAACTGTAACATACGAGGTCTGATTTACGACAAGCTACGGCGCTTGGGAAATTCCCGGAAAAACAAAATTGTCAAAACAATAACAGGACGAGGGCGAGCGTTTTTTTTTAAGGTGAGAGGGGGAGGGGGGGGGGGAGAGTTGTCAATGGCTTTATGAAGGTGAGTTGTCACCCTTAGATATGTGTCGCTTGGGGAAATTTTGGACGGAAGGTGAAACAAGCTCGTTGAATCAGGTGGGAAAGTTGGTGGTTTCCTGTGAATGATTTATTTACGGGATTTAGTGAGCCTTTGTTTACAGTGCTTCTTGAGCATTGCTCCCACGCTCTCTTTTTACATACATATATATATATATATATATATATATATATATATATATATATATATATATATATATATGTGTGTGTGTGTGTGTGTGTGTGTGTGTGTTTTATCATGAGAAAAATTGGCGAATTTACAGAGTATAGAACGGTTATGGTGTTATTGAAGTATACAAATAGCTGATACAAGTTTACATAATTAGCCAATCGACATAATGTAGACCAACCTAATATGTAGGGCATACTGTTGAAACGAACATAACACGATTTTTTAAATCATATTGGTTTAGCCATGTTGACAATACTGTTATGTATAACCATTTTTCACTTAAAAAGGAATTGCTTTAAAAAAGATTTTAGATCGTCCCAGTAGCAATGTTACATTTTTGTACCAGCTTATACACGCGACTCGTTATAATCGATACCAAGATGTACAGCTGCTACTATGTGAGGGCTTTGCGTCAAAACTGCACCGCATTGAGAGATATCAATGGCTCCATAGCTCAGTTGGTTAGAGCGTCTGCCTAGTAAGCAGAAGGTCGAGGGTTCAACTCCCCCTGGAGCCTTCTTGTTTTAAATTTTTTTTTGTAATGATATGTTTTGACGATAACAATCCAAGGAGGTGATTGAAATAAAGGGGAGGGACAAGTTGAGTGGAGGGGGAAAGTTTGGGGGACGGGGATGGGGGTGAGTGTCCTGTCATAGTTACACCAGATCTACAGCAGTAGATGTCAGTAAATGACAGAAATGTCAGTAAATTACAGCAATGTCGGTAAATGACAGAAATGTCAGTAAATTACAGCAATGTCGGTAAATTACAGAAATGTCAGTAAATTACAGCAATGTAGGTAAATTACAGAAATGTCAGTAAATTACAGAAATGTCAGTAAATTACAGCAATGTCGGTAAATTACTGAAATGTCAGTAAATTACAGCAATGTCGGTAAATTACAGAAACGTCAGTAAGTTACAGCAATGTCGGTAAATTACAGAAATGTCAGTAAATTACAGCAATGTCGGTAAATTACTGAAATGTCAGTAAATTACAGCAATGTCGGTAAATTACAGAAATGTCAGTAAATTACAGCAATGTCGGTTAATTACAGAAATGTCAGTAAATTACAGAAATGTCAGTAAATTACAGAAATGTCAGTAAATTACAGAAATGTCAGTAAATTACAGAAATGTCAGCAGATGGGCGAGTAACAGACCGGTTAGATACGGGGGTAAGTGATGGCTAGTTGATGCCCGGATGTGTGTGGATGAGTAAATAATGTCCGGTTTATGTCCGAGTTATTGTAATTTACATAATTGAAGAACACAAATATACTACGGATTTAAATATGAAATAGATATTGTATAATGGTACGGAGTGGCCTGGCGCCAGAGCGCTAGACTGCTAACCAGAAAGTCTCGAGTTCGAATCTGGGTTTAAGCCAGTAGACCAAATGTTGCATAAAACAAATGACAAACTATACTAGTTCAAAGGTCAAGTATTAAACAAAACGATGACAATGAAAGAGTGCAAACATCGAATCTTACAAATCTGAGCAGCAACTTGAGAAGCGCATTCGATTTTTTAAATTTACGAGTTACAATCAGCACCCTACAGTGTTCCTCTAACAGTGTTTGTTGAAATTTTTTTTTTGGGGGGGGGGGGGGGAAGGCGGTCAACATTTTCCGTTTTCCGGGGGGGGGGGGCGGACACTGGTAAAAGGTATATATTTCCAATATAAATTCCATTGTGTTCGGGGGGATGCGGTAGACTTTCTTCGGGGCTGGGGGGGGGGGGGTGATTGCACCCCCCCCTCCCCGAATAGAGATGCCTAGAAGAAACTCTGTCCTCTAGTCTGTCAGTCTGCAAGAGGATTCGACAGAGAGACAGATGTACGTGTGTGTTTTACGTCACTCGTGACGTTACTCGGGCAATGTCCTGACCCCCCGGGGTCGGAGCTCAAGTATCCCCGGATGTGACCCTAAACACATTTCCAAAGTTCTTCAACGGCGAAGACAATTTTCTCAACACAGTTTTCAGCTTTGATGAAGCATCTGGCGTAATTTCCTTCCTGTTTATTTAAAATGTTAAAACCTGGCTATGCAGCACACAACGAACCGTGTTACGTGTTCAATCCTATCCCTAATCCTTTATTAATTAGTTATAGTTAATGATGCGATTTGCCTGTACGGCTTACATAAAAGTGAATAAAGTTATAACTTGTTTTAAAGTACCAAGAAAAATCATGCGCCTACGTAACAGAAGAAACACAATTTCTGAGTGTTCTTTAAAATGAACAGTATCAATTAATTCTAAGCCCGACATTCATATTTCCTTGAGCTAACATCTGGTACGCTTCAAACAAGGCTATAGTAGTCGTACGTTTTTTTTTCTTTATAAAATGCTGGTTTGTTTTCTTTTTATTTCTCTCTTCAGCATCTTCTTCATAGACTCGAGCAAACCCAAGTCGAAGACAAACGCTAAGCGACTAATGATCACCCATCACTTCTGATTTTCACCCCTCCCCTACCACCCTCCCTTCCCCCGGGGGTAACATCCTTGACATGTCGAGAGCCTGTTTAAGAGCCTCCTCAAGGAGGAAGAGCGTGTATCAGCTCCCGCTGCCACAATAGGCACCGGCACTCCGGTACCGGCTCTTTGACTGCGGCTCTCCGGTACCGGCTCTTTGACTGCGGCTCTCCGTAAGAACCGGTTCACTTTTGAAGAAGGCGAGCGCTGGCGCCTGAATGGAATAACCAAGTTATCAGCAGACTGTAAACACGCTAAAGAGCTATCGGACGGCGGAGGGGCCCGGGTCATCTGGACAGGGGCTAGTTTGTTCCTAGTGATGTCCCCTTTTGTTGCCGGGAGTGACCGGTCGAGTTGTCCGCCCCTTGTGGAGGATTATCAGTTTAATGAAGTTAAGACTTGTCAATATTTGTTGTAATTATACTTTGACTAATATACTTGTCATTTTTTTTCTCTAGTTAGCGCTAGAGCTGAATTAGTCACGTGCCGACTCACTTTAAACTCGCTCGATAACCGGTTTGTTTTAAATAGTTTTCACTGTAGCCGTCTCATTTTTATTTTACTAAACGACTAGTTTTTTTTTTCACCATTAGTATTGCTATCAACGAGAGTTGCCACTGCAGTTAAAATCACGGCTAATGAAGTCATCATTATAACATAACTCAAATGCACAACACAAAATTTATACTACGGATTTAACAATGAAATATATATCGTATGAGGGAACGGAGTTGTCTAGCGGTAGAGTGCTAGACTAATAAGCAAATTGTCTTGAGTTTGAATCCGGGTTCAAGTCAGTAGACTGTCCATGAGTCCGCCCAGCTCTGATGGGTTCCCAACTCTCTTTAGTGAAAGCAAAGGCTGCAGGGGGCATCGTACTGACCTTCACAGAATCATCACTTCACAGAAACATGCGAACTCTACTTCACTTGTCCAATGTACCGCCAGGTTCAAAAAGGGAACTTAGGAAAGATATTGTAACTTCGATTTTCAAAAATTGAGCGATATTGATCGGGGTGGATTTCAAATTTCTCCAGTGATCTAATCATAATTCTGAGGGCAATGCTGTAACATCCCCCCCCCCACTTTCATATATATTGTTAGAACCAATTTCACCGAATAAACCTTTGCATTGGTAATACATATAAGTTTCTATTTAGACAAACATCTTCTCTCTCTCTACTGAATGGCCATGTGGTAAGTAATCACTGTAAAGACAATAACACAGCATAAGTTATAGTTAAAAAAAATAGCATAAGGTATCGTGAGGAAAAATAATAACTCCATATAAAACAGTGTAACTGATAGTATGTTTGTGATTATTTTGAACATACCCGGCTAAAAAGTCTTGCCACTTGAAGCTAATGTGAACTGTAGATCAGGGATAGTTTTTACACGAAGTATTCACTGTGTATATTAGACCGAAGATATCTGTGATGTGTGTATGTTACCAAAACGAGAATACGATTCCTAAAATAATGTGAACAATGTTCCGTCTAAGGATAAAAAGCTAATGTGCTACGTGTGTATTGTGTGCGCGGTGTTCAAGAAGTCTCGTACAAGGATAGGCCTATAATATATTTTACAAAATAACTTCGCGGCAGCTGAAAACTACTGCGCGGCCGCGCAACCACGCAGCTTAGAGGCAGCATTGAATGTGAAGTTTTACTATTTTTCTCTATGAACTTGACCTTGAGTAAAATTTGCGAAGTATATTGCATATAGCATTATACTGATGCCGAGTGATTGTATTGTGGATTCGTTAAGGTAAATACATGCTTGAATTTTGCTTTTAAGTCTTGGTTGTCTAATATAGAACCAACTATTATCAAGCCTTAGTAGCCTAAACTTCTTTACCAGCATTATTATAGTTCAGCCATTTCGAGCTTATGTAAGGCTGATAAGTTCCCCAGCTTTAAAGGTAAAGATTTATAGCGATGACATCAGCGGGTTTTTAAAGTGTTTTTTTCTCGTCTTCTCGACTTTAACGAGTCCACTCAGCTTTGGTGAGTACCTGACTTACATTGGGGATAGTAAAGGCGGTTGGGGCATAGCGATGAACACACCATCCCTCTATATGTCGAAGTCAAGACACAAACTTCATCAGCTCAATAGATCGCTAGGTCGAAAGAGAAATATTTACTTTTTTTAACGCCACCAAATATGCTAAATTATATTAAACTAACATATTAAATTATGTGTTTCTTTAGCAAACTTCGATACAGAGGTTGGCATTTACTACAGATAATTATACACATTTTTTATTTCACCACAAAAAAACTCATCAATCAAAAAACACTAATAACTTATCGAACCACGATATCAAATACCGAGTTCGAAACCCTAGGGTCATAATCCTAACATTGACCTCCTCCCTCCCACCGTTTCATACACCACACCCCCACTTAAGAACATGCCCTTAATTGACCCGTGGTACCCCAATATTGACATGTTTCATATCTAAAAAGAATCGGCCATTAGGCATATAAGGCATCCGTTACTCGATCTATCAAATCCATCTTGCTGTCTTTCTGTATCTTGCCTGTTGATCTACAAATAGAGTTATCAGCCTTTGGTACCTGAATCCATCCTAAGACGAATTTTTTTTCTAAATATAGAAAAAGAGAAAAAAAATTCCCAGAAATTCTAGTACTAACGACGTTTTAAGAAGATCAGCCGATGGGCTGTGTGTTTGTTTTGGTCTCCTGGCGTTGGCGGTCGCAGGTAAAACAATCCGTTGATAATCAGCCGCTCCGACGGGACCGCCTGATCCTGCTAGCCAATCAATGACAGCTAAACAATGAGGATCATCGCGCCCGACCAATCAATGAAGCCCAAACAAAAGCGATCAGCAGATCCGACGCCCGTTAATGGCGACCTGTGGGCGGAAGTCTAGAGTGCCGGGAGCCATCTTGATTTCAGCTCTTCTGTCGGAGAGGCAGGGAAGTCTTGTGCGGTTTGAAGAATCATGTTGTCATGCGGTCGGGATAGAGCAGTCGGCATTCTATTAGCAGCGAACCTGAGGTCGGCATTCTATTAGTGTCGAACCTGAGGTCGGCATTCTATTAGCATCGAACCTGAGGTCGGCATTCTATTAGCATCGAACCTGAGGTTGGCATTCTATTAGCATTGAACCTGAGGTCGGCATTTTATTAGCATCGAACCTGAGGTCGGCATTCTATCAAGATTTAACCTGATCGACTTTCAATCAAGATTTAACCTGATCGACATTCTATAATGATTGAACCTGATTGAATTTCGATGAGGATTGAACCTGATCGATATTCAATCAAGATTCAACCTGATTGGCATTCTTTTATTATTGAACATGATTGACATTCAATCATCAAGATTGAACCCGACATCCAATTAGCCTTCTGGGCTTTTAGTCCCTTTTGTGTCTGTAGTCGGCATTCTATTAGTCTACCTAAAATTTATATTTTATAAAGATATTAATGTGTAAGATATCATTTTATTAATTTAGTATTTAGTTGTTTTAAATTCCTAACTTTAATTCCCGGGCATATTTTTATATTAATTAGATATGGGAATTTGTTTTGTTATACTGAGTAGAAGTTGGTATAGAGTATAGAGAAATATTATATGCCACTGCTTTTAATGACATTAATTCATTATCTTTTTAAAAAAATTTGCTATTTAAAATGATTGGTTGAATAAACTGACTCCACAGGCCAAACAGTTATTTTAGTTGAAGCTAGAAAATAGAAAAAAGATTTAACATATTGTGGTTTATACAGAGGGGGGGGGGGTGTTTGGATAAACCTATAATTAATATTATGATCGAAAGGAGAATATTGATATACTTCTTCTTCTTAATTCTAGTTGTTGGAAGAGATTCCCTCCAACACAACTAAGTAAACGTGTCAACATGTTATGCGCCATTGACTCCGATTTCACCCTGCTTTTCTTTTTGGATTTGCTTCCATAGCCTTTGTCCAACCAAGAATAAACTACAAGGCAGCAGTTTATTGATTTTGGAGTTGTCTCTCCTAGATGAGTAGCTGTCCCCAGATATCGAGCCTCTTTTGCTGGGGGTACAAACTCGAGACTTTTCAGTTTAGCTACCATAAGCTTTACCGACTCGACCACGCCATTATATAATGTACGAATTGGGACACGAATGTCATAATTAAGTGTCAATATTTACACTAACATTTCCCACGGTTAACAGTTCTTTCAATTTATATAAATTTCGATGGTCCTTTGAAATCGATATTCCATTTACATCAACACTACATGAAATCGAGATTCTCTAAGTTTCGATAGCATTTTGAAATCAATATTTTCATTAGCTTCACAACGTTTCTTTGAAGCAGTTTTTCTATTCGTTTCAACAGAAGTTGTGAAACGAATATTCCCTTAGTTTCAAAAGGACTTTGACATTAGAACTTTACCAGTTCACTTTGTTGTGTAAGTTTCAATGACACTTTGAAGCCATGTCTCCACACCCACATCATAGCTGTATTTTATTCGACTCAATATTCATCTAACAACACGACCCGTCTAGCTGTTTGTTACAAGATCTAATGACTGAGCATCATAACTCTTCGGTACTACCACACGCAAGTTCTATGTATAAGTATACGGAGGTCAAATAAACAAATGAATTGTGTCACAACTATATAAACAGTTTTTTTTTCTTTCAACCACAAAAAAAAAAAATAAGTACAAAAATATCGAAACAACTCTCTATATTTACACGAACCCTTATCCTAACCTTTACCAATACCAGCAGTATAGAACTCAATAATAATAAACAAAATAGTTGAAATACATATATACATACATATATATATATATATATATATATATATATATATATATATATATATATATATATATATATGTATATATATATATATATGTATATATATATATATATGTATATATGTATATATATATATGTATATATATATATATATATGTATATATGTATATATATATATGTATATATATATATATATGTATATATGTATATATATATATGTATATATATATATATATATATATATGTATGTATATATATATATATATATATATATATATGTGACGAGCGAACATTTATCCTGCCGACAACGCCAATTGTAACGAGCCAACAGTTACCATGCTCGCAACGCCACATGTAATGAGACCTAATTGCCTGTAGTGCCACGTGTTAACGAGTTTAACCACTCATTCTAGACAACATTGACCACAGTATAGATACTCAAGATGCAGGTTCGCTATTGATCCTTTATTACATGAATCAAGAAATGCTTCATAATAACACAATAAATCAACAGGAATGCTTCTCAATAATAGTCTGAATCAACTGACCCCTAACAGTCCTTCACTAGGCTTCATATAACTGAATCCACATGTCTATAATCCTTCTTAACACAATACGGCTAACCCGTTCTATAACCGACTTGACATAGTCACACAGACTGACTGATCTAAGCGAGCGATGAAAGAGGCAAGAGCCTCGAAACGGGAAGAGAGAGAGAACGAGTTCTGCCGTCCCCTCCTATTTATGCCTTGAAATCGTAGTCGTACTTGTCTCCATTTCCGTAATCGATACTTGTAATCGATGTATCCGAATACTAATGTCGCAGTTTCTGACGTACCGTCCGATTCACTAAAACATCTGCGTCCCATCCATCAAAGTCGACAGCTCGTCTGAAACTTCTCGTACCGTTTCCCAAAATAGCACGCGTTGGCTTTGAGATCGTCATCAGACCGATCCAATAAGCCACCTGTTATGGTTGCGTCAGATTTCATACTGCGTCGCGGCTTCTCGTTCGTTATCATTTGTAACTGGTAGTTAGGCCTACCCCAGTTACATCCACCCCTGCTTTTTTTTGTGTGTTTTAAACCACAAACAACGCCTGGCAGGTGCACTCCTCCAAAGTCAATCGCACAGTCGTAAAAAAAAAAAATTTATTGTTCCACTCACTGTCCACGACGTTCCATTCGTATACGATTGACAGTTATACCTATTTCACATATCAACTGTGTCTACATCATCTTCCTGAGACACAAAACAGTTCTAGAATTCACATCCACCCTTTCCATTTGGTGCCTTCACCAGTTCACTTCTATAGCTCTTTGAACAGTCTGTTTTCATACCAGCGCGACCATGAAAGAATTGATGGTTGCTGACAAAAAATTTCGTATTCCTTCTGTTCCTTAAACTTCTCCGCGGACCACTTATCTGATGGTCTACTGTCTCTCTGCTTCTGGAGGGACCGGGATCCTCATTGTTGCCGGTATCCTCCCCTTGCGTATCGCGGTTGTTCTGTTGATGGTGATATGGTTCCGGAATGGGTATGTGAATTTCCGTTATAACTTCCGGTTCCCTAATTGTCTTGGGTTTCTCTGTGTGTAACTGCTCTTCTTGCCTATTCCAATATTTCTTTAATTGAGCAATATTCGCCCACCGATCCGGTTTGGCGTGATCGATGGGTCTTATCTTAAAGGGGCCACCTGCTGCTTTAGGCATCTCCACGACTTGCCATATCTCCTGTCCCCAGAGATCGTGGATTTTGTTTCTGCCTAACGGGTGGCTACGCAGTAATACCCTGTCATTCAGTTTGAGTGGCGGGTCCTTCGTCTGTATCGGCGGTTCCCTTCGCCGAGATTCATGTTCTAGTCTTTCCTGTACTACCCTGTACATTGCTCTAATTCTTCTCATATGTTCATTCACATATTCCAGTGCGGTGTATGAGCCAGTCATACTCTCCCTTTTTCCTAAGAACAAATCAAGAGGGAGTCGAGCCTCTCGTCCGAACAGCAACATGTATGGCGTAAAGCCGGTTGTGGCATGGGGTGTGCAGTTGTATAGATATACCAACTCTGGGAGAAAATCAGGCCAACGTTTTTTCTGTTCAGGTTCTAGCGTACGCAGCAAATCATGCATGCTGCGGTTGAACCGTTCACACTGTCCGTTTCCCTTCGGATTAAATGTGGTTGTTCTAGATTTGTTGATCCCGTAGTGGCTGCACAGTTGGTTAATTACTTCTGACTCGAAAGCCCTTCCTTGGTCAGAGTGTAATTGTCTTGGTACGCCATATTTGATGAACCAATGTTCTATTAATACCTTTGCCACTGTTTTGGCAGTCTGATCTCGTGTGGGCACCGCCACAGTCCATTTGGTGAATACATCAGTCATTACCAACACATGTTCCGTCCCATCCGATGATTGCTCCAACGACGTAAAGTCCATCGCCACAATCTCTAGTGGTTTTGTCGCTAGTAGGTGTCCTGATGGCTGTCTCATTTTGACAACTGGCATTTTCGCATGCTGACACCTCACACAAGCCTCACAATGGCGTTTGACCTCCATTTCCATATTGGGCCAGTAACACCTTCGTCGTAATATTTTGTGCGTCCTGTCCTGACCCTGGTGTCCTGCCCTGTCATGTGCCAACCTTAGCACTTCTTCTCTTAACTGTCCAGGCACCACCACCTGGTGTATTGTCCCATCAATTTGGTCATGAATTCTCCGTATGAGAACACCATCCTCTATACTGAGACGGTCCCACTGACTCAGTATTTTCTTTGTTTCTCGACCAAATTGTTCTCTTTCCCTTCTTCCTGGGAATTTTTGTTCCTGGACGTATTTCAATAGCGGTTGTAAGCCACTATCCGTTCTCTGGGCATCTCTTATCTTTTTGTGATTAAGGCAATTAAAATCACTATTGTCCATATGTCCGGGTTCCGTGGATATGTGCTCCACCCCGGTCTGCCCGTTCTGCATCACTTGTACCCCATGAGGGATATCTGTTGACGCTCTGACCTCACATATTCCTGTCAGTGTTTCTTCCTCATCACCCGGTCTCTCGTAAGGATTCCTTGATAACACGTCAGCATTACCATTGGACTGCCCTGGGCGATATTTTCTCTCCAGGTCAAAGAGTGCCAATTCTGCTGCCCATCGCTGTTCGATGGATCCCAACTTTGCTGTAATTTGAAGTTCTTTTTCAATATCTGATAATTTTTCTAGTTTGCCAACACTGTTCTGTTGTCCACTATTTTTATTTACTTCTTCCGATAACAGACACTCTAAAGATGAACATTTCTCCTGTGCTTTTAATTTGCATGAACTTTTCCTATCCAGTTTCCTGGTTAGACTTTGAATTCCTTTATTAAGTCTACCAATTTTCTTCTTATCATCATTTTTCTCTACCAACAAATTGCTCACTTGAAACTTTTCAACATTCAAGTTCATTTCACAGTTCATTTTTTCCATTAGTTGTGTTTTGCCTTTCTTTTTCTCCTTACTGTGTTTCTTTGTCATTTTGTTTACTAAGTCATTACCTCGCCGCTCTGTAGCCTTGACCTGCCGTACAGAGGGCGATCGTTTCACCGGACAGTACCGTGCCATATGTCCGGGTTGTGAACAAGACAAACAAATTGGTCGACCGTCTGCCGTCCATTGGAGTGATGGCTTGGCAGGACGCGGCCGTACAACCCGTCCCTGTTTTGTCCCGTTCTTTTCCTGATTCTCCACTGTTGACCTGCTTTCCAACCTCTCCAAACGTTGGTCAACCTTCTCTAGGTGGGCCAACAGTTGAGCCATCATGGTCTCCATCGTGTCGGCCCCTGTGGGTGGGGATTGTCTCTGTTCAGGCACAGAGACTTTGTCCACCGAACAGTTCGATTGGTCCTCATCCTCGGACCTGCGGATCGCTGAGTTCCTGACCTGGAGGAAGGTCAACTGCGGGTCTCTGTGGACCTCCTCTTTCAACTCTCTCCTTAAGATCGGGGTTGCTAGCCCCTCGATGAAATGGTCCCTCAGTAGGCGTACATCAATGTCCGGTGATTTGCCCTTTACCAAATCAAAGGCCCTGTTCATCCTGTGTGAGTACTCCATCACACTCTCCGCCATTCTCTGCTTTAAGCCCACGAATCCCGATAGCAGTTGCACTCCCGACCGTCTCTCCCCAAAGGTCTCCATAATCAGATCTAGCACCTTATCTGGATCTGATTGGACGGTCCTATCGTGGCACTTAACCTCTGCCCTAACCGTTTCACCTATACTGCCCATCAGCAGTCTTAATCTTTCCTCTGGTGACATATGTCTCGAGGCCCAGGCCGCTTTGACCTCTTCACTGAACCTGTTGGTTAAAGTTGGATCTCCGTCCCCGTAGAATTTGTTAATATGGGACTCTCTGGGTAGGACCACTATATGGGTCTGCTTCTCGTCCAGAGTAGACATTTTCTTCCTTAAGTACTAAAAAAAAAAGAGTTCTTTCTTACCGTGTGTGTATGAAAAATTTTTCCTCGTTCCTCAATTTTCACAGTTCCTGAATGTCCGAATTCACACACACACTAAACACAGTTATGCACAAGGTTGACTATAGGTGCCTTAAACGGCAAGTCTAGTTGAATTCATCCTGATCGCAGCGCCAATTGTGACGAGCGAACATTTATCCTGCCGACAACGCCAATTGTAACGAGCCAACAGTTACCATGCTCGCAACGCCACATGTAATGAGACCTAATTGCCTGTAGTGCCACGTGTTAACGAGTTTAACCACTCATTCTAGACAACATTGACCACAGTATAGATACTCAAGATGCAGGTTCGCTATTGATCCTTTATTACATGAATCAAGAAATGCTTCATAATAACACAATAAATCAACAGGAATGCTTCTCAATAATAGTCTGAATCAACTGACCCCTAACAGTCCTTCACTAGGCTTCATATAACTGAATCCACATGTCTATAATCCTCCTTAACACAATACGGCTAACCCGTTCTATAACCGACTTGACATAGTCACACAGACTGACTGATCTAAGCGAGCGATGAAGGAGGCAAGAGCCTCGAAACGGGAAGAGAGAGGACGAGTTCTGCCGTCCCCTCCTATTTATGCCTTGAAATCGTAGTCGTACTTGTCTCCATTTCCGTAATCGATACTTGTAATCGATGTATCCGAATACTAATGTCGCAGTTTCTGACGTACCGTCCGATTCACTAAAACATCTGCGTCCCATCCATCAAAGTCGACAGCTCGTCTGAAACTTCTCGTACCGTTTCCCAAAATAGCACGCGTTGGCTTTGAGATCGTCATCAGACCGATCCAATAAGCCACCTGTTATGGTTGCGTCAGATTTCATACTGCGTCGCGGCTTCTCGTTCGTTATCATTTGTAACTGGTAGTTAGGCCTACCCCAGTTACATATATATATATATATATATATATATATATATATATATATATATATATATATATATATATATATATATATATATATATATATATAACCAAATTGCAATTGAAATAATGAATGCACCCAAACTTTGTTAAAACTTTGAGAATAAAATATCGTGAACATTATCCTAAGGGTATTTTATACAGCAGGTTGCACGCTTACGATTAGTACACTAGATCATATGATGACATTGTATACACACATCACACAATATCACTCAGTACTCTTGTCATTCGTTCATTCGAATGTAGCTCTCAATGTCCAAGTGGGACGTGTTCGTGGCTACATGGACTTTTACGAATACAGGCACCAAACAATGTCGATACAGCACTGTAATGCCGTGATGACCTTTATATGGGAGGTTGTGTAAATGACAACATGACATAGTTACACCAGATGACGTTTAGTGCTTTAATCACAACATAATATCCGCAGTGTTTCTTCCAGACTTTTTTCTCTCCAAAGAGATGCCTGGAAGAAACTCTGACCATTGCTAGCTTCTTGCTACACAGACTAATATGACGAAAAATAGAATTCAAGAGAAGTTAATCATTTATGTATACGTTACCAAATGTTATAAGGAATAGTGCTATAAAAGGGAATTCCCTTTTTGCGTTATATTCTCCAAACATTCTGTTAAACTTTCGATAATGTGTCTATCATTATTTTTAATCATTTTATAGGAAGATATTCTGTAATCTTTTTTATATACATATAGACCTACTTAGATATTTTAAATTAATATACCGGGAGTGATCTCCCCTAAACTTTCTCGAATATTGTTATATAACACTACGGGGGATGGCAACTCGGGATATAGACATGATTTTAAATCCATTTTAATTACTTAAACTTTTTACAATAGAACAAAATCTCTTAGAAAAAAGAATTGCGCACCAAGTGAACGTCAAACCATATGTGTATAATAGTGCGGAATAATATTAGTACTAGTGATTCATATGCGTTTTTTGAGATATCTGAAAAAGCGTATATTACTATTTCCGATCAACGGAAATGACTCAAATTTTGAAAGAAGGCAAAGAATTAGATCTTTTACTTATTTTTAAAATTTCGTAAATCTAGCTGAAACAGTACCAAGGTTATAGGCTATTGAAAAACTAAAAGTAGAATAAGTCCCACTTCCGTTAATCGGAAATCGCTGACACGTTGATACAGAACTACAAATTTGATATCATATATATATATATATAATTTCATCAACCTAGTTGTAACGGTACTCAAGTTATCGTGTTCACAGACACTCACATACCCACGCAGACATAAGGACAATTGCAAAACTATGTTTTTCCGACAAGGCGAGGTTTAAAACGTCTAGATTTGTAAATAAAAAAATCGATTTTTTTCTCACACGAATACAATACTTCCTCTATATTTCGTTATACGAGAAAGAAAAAAGTTCCAAATAGATCAAGAGAAATTATTAGAGGTTTTAATTTTTAAATGTACTTATAAAACTAAATGTATAATAAAGTTGAAGTTTTCTATATAAAATAAATTCAAACTTTTGTTTTAAAAAGTTAACGCCTTAAAAAAATCAGGCAAGTGATTAATTATAGGCACTTAATATTTGTGCCATATTTGTAATAAGCAATGATCCGCATTTTTTGTTCTGTAGCTACTAAGTTTTAAAATGTTTCACTATGTTTGGAAAGTTGTTAAGGGTTGTATCCCTTGTTCACTTTGGTTATAAAATGATCCTAATATATAAATCCCGACGTTCGCACATCTCTCTCTCTCTCTCTCTCTCTCTCTCTCTCTCTCTCTGTCCGCAAAATATTTTCGCCGGACATCACGTCAGAATCGGCAGCGATATATGAAGAACTTTTTACGGACTTTTGTTGAAAATAATATGTTAGATGTTTTAAATGTATAACCACAATTTTAGTTAAAGAAGAAAAATAAAAATTAAAGGCGTATTCGAATGTAGAGAAACAGTATTATTTATGCAACCGGAAAAGCATTAATATATGTGAAAAAGAACGCATAAAACTGTGACGTCACTATTGCTTATACATTAACTAATGACGTCATCTGCCGTGTTTAGAATGAAAAGAAATGAACTATTTCATTCAAATTTGATTTAGATCTACGTACACAATGAAATGTATACAATACAATTTTTCCGGCCTAAACTCATAAAATTTATTTTATGTATTTGGATTCTAGATCTAGAGATTCTAGATCTAGACTAAATCTAAATCTAAATCCACGCAATAACTAGATCTAGACGTAGACGCTAAGATTTAGATTTAGACTCTAACTTCTCTAAAATCAATTCCAAAAATAAATTTCTATATTAGGACTAAACTATTTCAAGACTTATTTATTTTATACAAAATCTTTGTTATGAACTGGCTAATTTGGGATAAAAAATTAATTTGAAAGAATAGGCATATTCGCGTAAGTTAAGATTTTAAAATACGTGTTTCATTCTCCGTATTTTATAAGGTGCCCAAATAGCGGAGATGTTAGTGTACATTAAACCACGCAGGTGGTGCGGGTTCGAGACACAGCAAGTCAACTTGGTTAATGTATTTTTTTTTACTATGCTCGGGCTAAACTTAAAAAAAAATTCTTTTAGGAATCTAGCTCTAGATCTAGATTGTCGGGTGTCCGATAGGGCACTTCCCGGCGCCGCAGGCGCTTCAAATTTGGCATGATCTTGCCTTGGTGCGACAGAACACGGGGGTCGGTTGGCCGAAAAGTCTACGATGTGGGGGTCAAAACTGACCTCGACTGACCGGTACCTTATATGAGCTATAAATCGAAAAAAAATGTCCACGGAGGAACCTCTTCATAACTCTTGAGGTCGTAGACCGACCTTCGGGCGAATTAATTAAGCATTCAAATTCTCAATGTTTTCGAAAGCATAAGCGAAGCTGGGCAGCATGCCTAGTAATTAACTAGTACGGTTTGATATTACATGAACAACAATTCTGTTTTTCTATGTTGTAAAAAATTATTCTATTAATTATTGAATAATATAATAAAATAGGAATTAGCTAGCGCGATTGGATATTAAAAGTACAATGTACAATAATTCTGTTTTTTAATATTATGATGTGTTATATTATTTTATTTATTACTCAATATCACAATTATATACTTGGAAAAATACTTAAATCTGCAAATTTTTAATTTGCATTTTTCTGTTGAAATTTTGGCTTAAGCATTTGTGCACAAAAATAGATATTGAATATTTCAAGTAGACAACTAGGCAGAGGCGTAGCGACCCTTCCCGGCGCCCGGGGACAAACTTTCAATTTGGCGCCCCCCTCGGGAGCAAATTTTGAATTTGCACCCCACCCCCCCCCCCCTCAAACTTTCGATTTGCAATCCCCCCTCAACTTTTCGATTTGCACCCCCCCCCCCCGCCCTCAAACTGCAAAAATGCAACTAAAATGACATTTTAATTTGTTTTTACAACCCAATTTGGCGCCCCCTAAGGTCGGCGCCCGGGGACACATGTCTGCAACTAGGCGTACTTATTTTCAATAGTAATAGTTACATTTAGAATGTATTGTGTTTAACAGCATAATATAATTTGAGGGTTTTTAGTATTTATGTGAGGCAGATATCATTGCGATTTTAACAACGTTTATTTAAAATAGAATTATTTCAATCGACGCAGACACGCAGGTAAGGGATGTAACAAATATATTGTTATTGATATCTGAAGATTAAAATGTTATCCCTCTTAAATATCTATATATATAATTCTCTTCAGGGAGACGCTAGAAAACAAGCTGTAAGCGCGCTTAGCAGTCCCATCTCTTCCTCTCTAGGCATATCTCTATTACCCCCCCCATACCCATATGGTCTGGTGAGCTGTGGTTCACGCTGTTTACAAGCGTAGAGACGGGTTTAGTGACGGCTATTAGGGGCAGATAATTTAGTTTGAAACGATTTTAAACTTAGGGGAGGTAACTAAGAGGTGGCTGCTTTCACGAGGAGGGGGGTGGGGGTTGGGGAGAGGAGGGTTTTAGTGTTTTAAAGCAAATATATTTTCAGTGGCAGCATTAGTAGGCCTACTGTCGAATTCACAAATTATGAATTACTGAAAAGTAGAAAAAACAACAACTAAATAGCGGCGTATGATACGCCGCGGGTCGGCACGTTATAAATAGGAAGGTATGTATACATTTATATATTCTTATTTATTTACCCACGCAGACGCAGACACAGACACACAGACACACACACACACACACACACACACACATATATATATATATATATATATATATATATATATATATATATATATATATATATATATATATATATATATATATATATATATATATATATTTATAAGACTATTTAAGTTTAATTAATCACAAATGTATCAGACTAAAAAGACATTTTTTTCTGTACTTTTTGCAGTTTTTCGGCTTTGTGTCACCCCCCCCCCCTCCTAAATGGTGTCACCCGGTGCGGTCCGCACGCACCGCCCTCGCTACGCCGCTGTGTGGTTTAACACTCCTAGAAAAAAAATATGACCAATATTTGATTAGACCTCACTGGTCGCTGTCCATATGATTAAGAAAACGACAATTCAATCCCTGTTCAGGTGATTTTAACATTTATTTTTATAAACAAAGGGGCTGTACCATAATAATACTATATATCTCATGATTAATACAGTTTGTTCCCTTTAGCAATTTGATATATTACAGCAATGATTGGCCTATGATGTTTTACATTTATAACTGTCGTTGAACTTAACAATGTGAAATCATAACAACAAATTAGAGCTAAGGAAATCAAAATTACAATATATATATATATATATATATATATATATATATATATATATATATATATATACAATTTCAAAGAAACTTACAGTGTTATAAAATAAATATAAAAATCTTTATAATAACAAGTAAATGCACTGAAATGAAGTAAATAAAACAAACTTGCTTCCTTTTAATAAAATGTTTGATTGCTCAGGAGATATTTTACATATTTTAGCGAGTAAAGTTTGTTTTTGTTTTTCCCAAGAAAGCAAATTTGATTTCTTTTCTTGTTTTCATTGAAATTAAAATTAAAAGATTATTAGTATAATGTTTTGTTTATAATTGTTTTATTTTCCAGTAATTCGTTGACAGCAGTACAAAATCCAACGACTATAATACTACATCTTATCCATATTCTATCGAATTCTTTAAAACAAACGTAGACGCCAAAGTGCTCACGGGAAAGCCATGGGCGCTTCGGGCGCTTTGGGTCACGCAATCTAAGGTGCTCCGGCGGCTGTGACTGTTGCAGTTTTACAGCTTAATATAGTAGTA